>NC_136701.1:26356364-26393864 GCF_947650265.1 Symphodus melops | reverse complement strand
CTCTTTCTTCTAATCAGAAAGATGCAGCTAACAGCCTAGCCTAGCTTAGCATACATTTTCTTGGACTATACAAACCTGGAAGAAGCTTAAAATCCCTGATTATGTATTGGTAATTTTGAATCCTCATAGGGTTATTGTTAGGGTCAAGTCAGGTGAGATATATAAAATAACATCCAGGGTTTAAAAATGTCAGGAAAATTATCAGACCAGGTCAGTTTTCGTAATCCAGCTGGAAAACATGTTTTTTTCTGTTTGAAGATCTTTTGGGGTTTCCACCCTCCAGTAGACACTCAGGGGACTGCAATTTAATTTTTGAACACTGGATAATGTGTCTTGGTCAGATCATGTTTGCATCGTCACTGTTTTGCTGAATTATAATTTGCCGACTTCATCTGGAAGATGTGTAAGGACACTTCTTTCTTTTCTGAAGTTCGCTGAATTGAACACGCTTTCCGTTTGCTCAATTGTAGAAAGTTTAAATTTACTTTTAATGATTGATTGATCTAAATTATTAAGTAACTCAAAGATGATCATTTCTTCGATGTGATTGAAAAGATCTTGAGACATGTTTTCTTCGAGTTGGACATTCATGTGATGCTAACCTTTGAGACATGCATATTATTTTCTCTCTATTGTTAGTCCAGGAGAACAGAACAGCCAGTTATTTCTATAAACTAATAATTCAAACCTAAAAACAAGTTTAGGTTTGTTTCCTTTATACATAAATATAAAATACAAATATACAGAGATTCTTTCAAAAGCTGCTTGTTGAGTTCATCATGCTGCTGCAAGAGTTCATTGTTATCATGTCTTCCAGTCTATGCAGGGTATCATTTCAAACATGTTGGACTGATAAAGACTTCAAACAATATCACAGATATCAGTTTGCATTAAAATAGAGTTTAAAAATATAGATAAAACAAAAAGCTGATACATGCTACTTGGTGGTCAAAAATGTAAACTGTTTTATCATGAGGACGGGTCAGTGATTATGGGATCCTTCTGATTGTTTCCTCAACAAGTGTTTTAAAAGGGTTTAAAGTCAACATGCTCTTAGTCTGACTCTTTCGAGGTCTGACTCTTAATCAATGTGAATGTGATGGCGCTTTCAGTGAACCAGAGGATAAGGAGAGAATGGAGGTAGGAGTGATGGGAGGAAGAGGAGATTGACAGATGAAAAGGGAGAAAAGTGGTTGTATAAAGATATTTTACATCTTTCCTCAGTTATCTCTCGTGTGCTGATGTTGCAAGGTAGGCGGTAAAGGAAGAAAAATAAGAGGAGAATTGAGGGAGTATAAGTAGGCATAGGGAGGAGGAGATGAAAGGAGAAGACTGTGCATTAAGAAGTTTTATAAAATATCCTGTGTTCTGATCTTGCAGGACTTGAGGAGTTTAAGACATCGTAGTAGAAAAAGTAGAATCAGTTTTTAAGCCCACTTGATTATCTTGGAGGACTTTGTGGATTTCCTGTATTGTGTTGAGGTGCTTTCCGTTCATCATAGTTCTGTTGTTTTCTGTCCAGCTGAGATAAACACTCCTCCTTCTGTCTGACAGACCTTCAGACCTCCTTAACTCTTTGGTCATGTGTCTTTCTCTGTTTCCTTCTCTGCCATCCAATCATATCCTTTCCATCCTTTCTTTAGGCTGACAGGCAGGTAGAATGGAGCATTCTGTCCAATCAGGGATCACTATTTTGATCACATACCCGTGGACGACAGTCCCAGGCCAGTTGTTTTGCTCATGCAGGGTAAACCTTGAGCTCCAGCTTTTGGGAAATTCTGTGCCACGACACGGCCATTCTCTCCCCCAAGCCCTGACACTCCCACTCCTCCGAAACCTCCTGCTGCCATGCCTCCTCCCACTCCTCCGCTCGCTATGGCGGCATCAATGAGTTCCTGAAAATGAGAAAAATACAAAACTCAAAAATATTTTGTGACATGAAATCCATCCTGTAAGGTATTCAGACAATTAACTCATTCCAATAAGGTTTATTTCTGTCTTTATTTATAATCCTCTCATCCCCTCACTCTAAATTTTGCTTCTTTGCTTCTTTGCACTGATTAATTGTTTTGACAGGTCTGATATTGTTCTTGTCTCTCTCAAACTTTCCATTTACAGATGTAAAGTCATAATATGAACAGTTATAAGCATGCCAACATTTTAACTTTTACTGATAGGAACAACATGAGCTCACAAAAAAAAATTAAACCAAAGTATGAAATGTTGATCTGAGGCTGGCGCTGGCTAAGTAGTCGATTAACATCAGCGTTTCAAAACTTCATTCACTAGGGACCAGGAAAGAGTGACCCAAATTTCAGTCCTTTGTGTAGAAGAAAGTCCAGTTAGCAACGTTAAAGGCGGCAGTAGCTCAGTCTGAAGGGACTTGGAGGGTCACCGATTCAAGTCCTGGTGCTGAAGAAAGTATTGAATTTGGTCCATTAACCTCACTATGCTCTTCTGACTGATGAAACTCTCCTTGCATGTTGTGTCAGCATCACTTTCAGCAAGTGCTTTACGACTCTGCCACATGTGAGGAGAATAACAAAAGTCCATTTGAGAGAGAGAGGTGCTGCTGCTGAGAAGAAAACGTCTCTAATGACTTGTCTCTTCTGAGGAGGCCATCAAAGTCTTGCTTTAAACCACCGCGGTCTGAGATGAGTTTCATCACAAGAGCACAGCGTTGGATCAGCTGCGTTCAGCTGACGCTCCTTCTGCACATTAAAAAGCCTAATGTGCTCCACTGACGGAGATCCTGATTGTTGAACCCTTGCTAGATTAACAATAAATACACTCTACACAAGTCCTGAGATGCAGTTACTATAGTTACCATAGTTTATATTGTCATTACTGTTTATACTTTTAACCAGAAGTTTATCAGTTTATGGATACATGCACGAGCGCGCAGGTACACAACACTGACAGCCTTCATTGTGGAGGCATCCAGAGATTCATGTATCTGACTAACATGTCTCAAAATAAGTCACAAAGTAACTGCCATGCTCTCTGAAGAAAGAAGAAGAAGAAGATTTACGGTATTGATCCCCAAAAGGGAAATTAGGATTTTACACTCTGTAAATCCTGCAACACACATAGGCTGATACAGTACACATGCACAAACAGGAACTTATGGACATGCACTCACGGAGAGATGTCACAGTGAGAGAGTTACCCCCAGCAGGGGCTCCTGAGCTGGTTGGGGCAGTGGGATTCAGTGCTTTGCTCAAGGGCACCCCTGCAGTTCCCAGGAAGTGGTCTGGCATCTCTCCAGTTCTCAGACTAAGTTCCAGATTTTTGGTATGCACCGGGACTCTAACCTACAACCCTCCTGTCCCTACGGACTGAACTACTGCAACTGTGTTGTTCTCTTATGTGCAAGTACCGACTCTCTTGAGTCCGCCTGTTTGTCAACTGAGCACGCTTAATAATAACATAAAGCATATGCCGTGTTATGATGTTATGTCCAAGAGGTAATCATGCTCAAGTAAGTCCTGATGCAGTGTGACCGCGGGCCGTGCTGGCCAGTGAGGGAGTGGTGCGGAGGGGGAAATTGTGCTTGAGTATGGCACGATATGGGTAGCCAGTGTGACCATGCCCTATATTCTATTTTATTTTTGTCTGGGTCATCTAATAGAGGGAGAGCAGAAACCTTGCTGTTTGTTTTATGTTACTATACTGAGTGGCAGTAGGCAGAGTCTGCTTTTTGTAAAGTGTCTCGAGATAACACCTGTTATGAATTGACGCTATACAAATAAAGATTGATTGATTGATTGATTGAGATTAGGTGCCGTGGAGAAGTAAAGAAGACAGAGGCTAGTAGCAATAGATAAATAAGGAAAGATAAACAATATAAAAAGAGTGGATCTTATAAAAGTAGTAAATAAAAAAAGTGTCAAGAAGAATGTAACTTCAGGATGTTTTAGGTACAATCTTTTTTAAAAAGGACTCACCTTCATTTTTCTCGACTCAATGCGGGACTTGTAGCAGAACTCGACCAGAGCCACGAGCATGGCCAAGCCCAGACCTCCGATCAAAATGTAAAACACTCCAGCTACATTGCTCAGACTGAGCGCACTCGTTTTGTCCTGTCAGCAGAGAGAGGCGGGGTCAGGAACAGCCAATAGAATGTTAAAAAACTATTGACGATGAACTGGACAAACAGATCTCATCTTTCTAGCTGAAACTTTTTAAACTGTCAAAGGCTGTGATTACAAAAAGGACAATGAGACTAACGTTTTTATGTCACTTAACATCCAAAGTAATCACTCACTCAATGATGTCATGAATCCACACTAATTCATCTTTCAGTTGTTTTAAAGAGAATCTAAATTCAAGCATATAACATAAAGAAAAGAAAACAATAATCAGCATTTGGAGGTCACTTTGTAGACGTCCCTTTACTTAAACTAAATGTTCTTTTTCTTCAGTACAACAGGGTGACTTAATCTACAACCTGAAACATGAAAAACCTGCCAACGACTGGAAATTCCTTGATTGGAAATCTGCCTCCCAGTTTTAAAAGGACGATTCCCGACAACAATTTCAAAACTTTCTATCATTGCTGGCTATCAGTCAGGTCTTACAAAACCTGTGCTGCAAACTCATTAACTGGGCCTGAGGCTCATGGGTATTCTCAAATCTTTAAGCTTTTGTTAAACATGATCATTTAAAACAGGAGAGTCAACTGGTACAATTTCAAATAAAAATGTAAACAATCTGGACAGTAGAATACATAATGGGACTGGGGAGCCATTTTTATTTAGGAATTGATAAGTTTTTGGAGATTAATCCTTGCATAGTATTTAATGTTTATGATTATTAGTAACAAAGGGTCAGAACTTATGAAGCAGGAGGGTTAGTGTGGGACCTTGCTAAGCTCATGTGTCCCTTAAATATCCAAGTGGATGAAGATATTCACAGCCTTTGACAGTTCATTTGTAAATATTTTTCACATGCAATTTCATGCACTTACAGCAAATAGCGTAAACTAAACATTGAAAACAAAGATCACAAACGTTGTTTGTTCAGGGACAAGAAGAGAGAAACGACACCGTTCTAAAAATGTTATGTTTTCTACCTTTTGTCTTATTCCGTATTCACTGGTTGGCTCTTAAAAGAAATTAAACCCTTCAAAATGAAATGTCCCATTTCTTTCAAATCTCCATTGGAAAAAGGAAATTGGTTGCTTGCCGAGTTTCTCATAAATTCATGCCGATATGTTCTCCTGCCAAATGCATCATTTGGTGTTGGTGGGCGTGGTATAGCATTTTCAACCAATAGCATGCAGCCCATTCAGAAACACCAACAGTAGGAAACAGTGGGCGGGGCTTCTCTTTTAAACAGGAAGTGTTGTAAAGTGCGGGACAGCCAATTAGAGGTCTTTTCTCTCCAATCTGTCATGTTCGCCAACATTTTTTAAAGATAACTTTCAATTAAAAAGGGTTAACGAGTGGTCGTCACTCTCGGGTCTTTCATTTATTGAGGCGTAAAGTTTAGGTCAATAAATAAAAGACGGTTAACGTTAGGCTTGAACGTCTCTTGTTTCTGGCTCAGCAATGTTTCTGCTTTTCTTCGTCATTAAGTAAAAAATACAAATCAAGATTAATAAGGTCCGAGAAACAGTTAAGTTTGTGTAGTCTGAAATAATTTATTTTATTATCATTTATAAAGTAATTCTGTCTTCAGGAAATCAAATGGAGTATTTGTCACATTTTGATAATGAACTGATTCAAATCTGAACGTGTTAATTTATTTTTAATCAAACATCTATTCTTGGAATGCACAACATCGTTTCCCACCTCTTGGCTGTCACGCTCTGCTGCACAGATTTACAAACAGTAAGTACATGACAGATCGGAGACAAAAACATCTGTGTGTGTGTCAGAGAGGGAGAGGAGGAGTGGTAAAGCTGTGGTCAGTAGTCTCACATCATTTTGTGATGGTTAGCAGTCGTAAACAGAGAGAGTGGTAGAGAGAGAGGCAGAGAAAGAGGTAGAGAGAGAGAGGGAAACATATCAAGAGTTTTGAAAATCTGACTCTTTACATCCAGAATGTGTGAATAAAAACTGGTTTTAATCTGAGCATGTGCATCTGATGGAAAAGAGTTTCCTCTCTGGGTCAAGATTTGACTCTTTGACCAGCAGCAGAATCTAAAATCATTCATGTGAATGTTTCATCGACCGGCAGTCAGCAGTGAGATGTAAAAAGTCACGTTTTCAGTCGTTTGTCTGTCTGTCTGTCTGTCTGTCTGAGGCTGCTGACCACAGAATATTCTGGAGAACAGAAGGACAGCTGAGCAGAGAAAAGCCTCTGAAGAAATCTTATGATCTGGAGAAATGAAAAGCCCTTATCTCCAAAAAGTCAGCTTTGTCACAATCGGCTGAAGCCCGGTTCATTTTCTCTGAAATTAGCATAAATTCATCTGGAAGTTTGATGGGATTTAAACTTCACAAAGTGAGCAAAAAAATCATTGGCAGCTCCTCTGGTCAGAGTAATAAGGTTTTTCAAGCCCTCAAAAAGAACAGAAGTCTGTTGACGTCATCTTTGTTTCTCCAGAACAGTCAGCTGAGCAGCGTTACACTCTAAAAATATAAAGTTTCTACAGGAACATAAATAACTGTCATCAAAAAGCAGATTCTTTTCATCATCAGGTACTGAACTGAAAACGGAAACTCGTCATTTAACAGCCAGTTAACTTAGATTAGCATAATGACAGGGAGCATGAGTCACTCCAACCATTAGACAAAAACCACCAACGAGCATCAATACAGCATAACAATTCATATCTAACCTGTTCTACATCTGTAAACGAGTCCTAAATGCTGTTCACCTTTTTCTTCCCATGTCTGTAAATACTGTGCATTGTCATATTAGAGTCTCAGTGATCTAGGACTGGATTCAGTGAGAATCTTGTTCTTAAAGTTTGAGTCCCACACGTCTGAACATTTCTTAAAGGCAGGGTTGGTGATTTCCTACAGATCTGCATTTTAAGATTTTGTTTGAAATAGTCCTGACAGAAATTAATAACTCAGGTTCTATGAAAAAGGAACAAAGGATAAATCCATCATCTGTATCAGTTTGTAAGTCTGTAAAAACTTCAACTTAGAAGGAGCGCAGAGGAGAGGAGGTGGGCGCAGATTGAGCACTGAGGGAATGCTATTTTCAAAATCATGCTAGTTTTAGAAAATTACCAACCCTGCCTTCAAGTGGGACACAATGCTTATTTGACCTCAACAGTAAAAAAAAAGTCAACTAGGCCATGCTGTGTCAGTGTAGGACTCTGAAGAAGTCCTAAAGGAGAGCTACAAGTGCACGGGCACTCAGGGATTCTTCGACCCCAAGGCAATGACAGGGGGTGGGAGGGTCAGCGTGGGACCTTGCTAAGCTATATTGTGTCTCTTTCGATTCACAATCACAGCCTTCGACTGTTCATATGTAAATATTTGTCACATACAGTTTCATGCATTAACAGCAAAGAGCGTAAACTAAACATTAAAAACAAAGACCACTAACTTTGTTTGTTCTGGGACAAGAAGAGAGACACAACAACTTTCTCACAATTCAATGTTTTACATTTAAAATAAATCAGAAAGGCCTCCTTTCATCATTAAAGAATATTAAGTGTCTAACCGTCTGAAGAATTGATGTTCAAACTTGATGCTGTACTACCATCTCAGGACTTGCCTTTAGAGCGCTCATGTTACAGCTAGCTGAAAGGTGTAGTCTGTTTGAATACACCAAGCACAGGTGACCACTCCCACCAGTGATTCCATAGTGTACTAACACACCTTTGGGTGCACTCCAGCATCTTGAGAGTTAAAACACTCAGAGATTCTGGTATCATATTCAAGTTTAGTACCTGGTGTTTAAAAGAGCTTATGATGCATTTGATGACATGTTTGAAGGTTAAGTCTGTTGTGATGTTCATCCATTAACAGACAGCGTTACAAACTTTAGATTGCAGACCAAACTAAAAGGGAAAAAGATACACATGGAAGAAACGTTTGGTCTCTTATACAAAGAAAGACGACAAACTGAGTCAAAGGAAATCTCAACACAAGAATGCTTGAACTAAGACGAAAACAAAGAAAACTTTTCTTTTCAGAGTGTAGCTGCTGAGGTTTCGTGTGTGATGTGGGAAAAGTGGGCGGGATGAACCAACACATGACCTCAGGAGAAGGCCGAGTGACCTCCAGAACTGACCTTTCTGCCGGAGTCCTTGTGTCCACACTCCCCCTTGTCATACCACCACCTGTTTTTCAACTTGTCTAAGACGGCTTGTTCATTGAGCTTCAGTACTGCTAGGTTTACTGGGATTCTTCAAAGAATCATGGGAGGAAGGGGTGGGGGTGGAAATAACATAAATAACATTATGCACCTACATGTTATCTTATGTTATTATTGAGCTGCACAGAAACGGGGCTGCAGTCGCTACGAAAGGCGCAGCAGCTATGAATTGAGCACAGCTGACATTGGCAGTAGATGCTTTGATTAGCAACAGAGAAGAGCTCGACAAAAAAAGAAGAACACGAACAGACAGAAAACAGGCACCATCACAGATAAACACTTTCAGAGAACGTCAAAGTGATATGCTTTAATACTCCATCTAGCTTGGTTAACCCTGACTCCCTACATGCAAGATGTGTATTACTATATCACTTTGGGTAACCGGCAATCGCTGAAAACACTCCAGGTTTAATTGAGTCTACATTTCAAAAACCTTTCAATATGTCATAAAGTGAAGAGAGTTGAGACCAGAGGTTAGACGATCAGAGGGGGTACATTATTATCAGATACATTGGATTAGCCTGTGCTGTATACTTATTATATCTGCTGTTTACTTTTATAATATTCATAAACCAAAGGTAGAGACCAGGCTTCTTTACAAAGGACAAGAACAAAAAATAAAGCCGACCTTTAAAACAAACTACAAAACACTGTTTTATCTGCATTCAAAGCAACAATAAGTAAGATTTTAGATTGGTTAGTTTGGTGGCCATTGAATGAATGCAACTGCACTGCTGTAAGACATGCACAGTGAGGTTAGCTCCTCCCCCTCTTAGATAACCAACATCTGTTGACAATCCGATAAAACATTAACATTGTTGTATTGTTACGTCTCAATCTGTTCTAAATAATATTTGCAGGGATGTACACTCTGCTTCTCTCTCTCTCTCCTTTTCTTCCTCCATCTCCGTCCTCTCTCTCTCAGTCATCGTAAACAGTACAGAGACGGGCTAACTGGCTGCTTTGTTGCTGAAGACTGCTGTGTGAACTAATGCCATAAAGACATACACACCAGACAACCTCTGCTTGATGGTTTCCTACACGACTCTCCCACCAAAACTGCAAAGGCTTCAGCTGGAGCATCTCTTTGTTTTGACATAAAAAATGCCCTTTGGCAACTTTTACCTCAATTTGACACTCAATCAATCAGGGTTTTGAGGATTTGATGAAGATAGATAGATAGATAGATAGATAGATAGATAGATAGATAGATAGATAGATAGATAGATAGATAGATAGATAGATAGACAGATAGATAGATAGATAGATAGATAGATACTTTATTGATCCCGAGGGAAATTCAAGTTTTTTTTGTTTTTTTTTGCTCACATCATCATCCGACTAAGATGTCTGCTGGAAAATGTCAACAAAAACAGCTGAAGCCAAAGATGATGTTTGTCTTTGTTTAAAATACTTCTGTGAAGCATATCCTGGATAAGCTCCGATATCTCACAGGTATATAAATCATGTTTCATTCATTCATGGTGCTGTTCTCTATTTCAAACTGGAAAATCTCTCTGTTTAATGTGTTTAAAAGGCTGACCTTCTGTTTTTTTTGTTTTTTTGATGAAATGCCCCCCCCCCTCCGGTCCAAATAATCTGGTCTGTCCTTCAACAGGGAGGTAAATATGGGGATTAGAATGGCTCTTCATCCAGAGGAGAAACTCTAAAGTCTAACAGAAGGCTCCAGTATATTTTCAGATGGGGCCGACCAGAGTGTTTTGTGATTACTTTAAAGGTTGAGGGTTGTTGCCGGTTACCCTGTGGTACCATTGCCTGTCGTTACCCGCTGGGGTTATGGTGATCTGACCTTGGAGTCCCCTCCCCCGATGCCGCATTCTCCCTTGTCATACCACCATCTGTTTTTCAATTTGTCCAACAGGCCCTGCTCGTTCAGTTTTAATACGGCCAAGTTAACAGGGTTTCTACGGGGATGATAGTGATAGGGGATAGAAGGGAACTTGGTGTTAAAAAGTAGAAGACCAAACACTGTTTCAAGTGTCTTCATATGACAGGGATATTATTTTTAGTGTAGAAATGAATGGCTCGATAATGTTTTTCAACCCAGACCTTGTCAAAATGTTGTTTCCCAACATATGAAGTTGTGTGTACACATGGTTATTGCGTGAAAAAACAACTTTTTTGTAGCAGAAGCATTCAGTGCTTCAACTCTTCAGTTCTTTCAGGGACTATAACACAGGCTTCTTAGCATATTTTAAAAGGTTGCTTATGTCAAAGAATGTCTAACTGTGACCTAGAGGGTTCCTCATTTCTAAAGAAAGTCCATTTGTTCACCATTGAAGAAGACATTTTTCATGACATCAATAATACTCTTTCTGAATTATAAAGCATAACAACGGCCTCAGGCAAAGTACTTCAGTTGTACCTTGTGTCTGGTATCATCAGCTCTCTCTTCAACGTAGACACTTAGTGGCTTTAAGGCTTAGTGGCTAAACCAGTATTGACTTCAATGTCCACTTTTTTTTCTAGCTGAAGACTATAAATGTGATATTGTTTCTGACAAATTAATGAAAAAGCATGTGAGGAACAAATTAAAGGATGTTAAGGATGTTCAGTTGCCCTGACTAATTAAAACTTTATTGATTTGAGAGGACATCTAAATGCTTCAATGCTTCATCACCATTCAATGGAATTTCTCTTTTAATTTCTACCTTTGCTATTTTTCTGGCAGAGTAAACTTGGAGGACAGGGACTGGTTAAAGTTCTGGTTAATGTGGGGAGATTCCTAATTGATCTCAGATTTCAGGGGATAATTGAGGATGAGAGAATTGATGGCCAGAACACAATACTGTCTTTTACTCCATGACTTTGGTGTTTGGATTGCTTCACTAGCTTGTGTAAAACAAAGTGATCAGCTGTTTGATTTGGTAAAGTAAAGTAAAAACAACATGTCTGGGTTGAAAAAACAACAAAAATATTCAATTACTGACACCAGCAAACCTGGACTTGCATTTACTTCCATTCATCCACTGATACGTAAAGTAGGAACAACAGTGAAATGTTTGGGTTAGAGGTTAGGGGTAGCTAACCCTAAGTTCAGCTGTAATGAAAGGAAGCAAAGGAAAACTGTCTTTTACACACGTTTGCAAATGTTGTCAGTTAGCTGACACTGATGCCCTCCAGTTTCGTGTTGTTCCTCTTTTAGTACCAGTGAAGATCAAAGCTGAAGAACTACAGAAGTCAAAGTCAAGGGTAAGGAAACGTGGATCACTAAATAGTCTGAGAAAATGTAATGATTTTTGATCTTTAGTGCTAACCCTAACCCTAACCCAAATCTGAAAAACACTTTAGTGTAAAATTTGAAATCCACATGAAATATACACAAAAAATGTCACTAACAATAAACCTTTTTTACAGTTTATATTTCTGCTGATAAGGAAATATCAAAACATCATTTTGGAAACATAAACTACATTTCTTGAATGTGTTCTTAAGCTTTGGTCAAAATGGCATTTTGTTCTTTTGTAACGTTCGCATGGGCATGATGGCCTTCTCCTGTTGGTTTGGAGCATGAGCTGTTAATATTCTCAAAAAATAACATGACTTGGACGCAAGCTCCAGTATCAATATGACCAGTTGGGGGCAGTGTAGAGTTAGAGTGAAGACAACATGAACAACAATATCAGAAAGTGTATGGTGGTTTCACACTTGGGACCTAGATCGGAGAAGCTTGACCCTACAGTCCAGTCTATCCAATCAATCAATCAATCAATCTTTATTTATATAGCGTCAATTCATAACAGGCGTTATCTCGAGACACTTTACAAAAGCAGGTAAAGGACCTTACTGTTTGTCTGTTAACATAAACAAAAGGGCAGGTAACAAGACCATGCTCATTGTTATGTTTACATAAAGCAGGTAAAGGACCTTACTGATGGATATATTACAAGAGCTCAGCTTAATCCGTCATAGCGTGGCAATCAGTGTGAACACAAATGGAATGTACTCCTAAACCGTGCCTGAATCCACTTGTAGGGATGTTCTCAGGCATGATTTGTACTGGCCATTTGTAGTTGAGTATGGTCAGCAGGAGATTTGAACTCAACTGTGCTCAAACAAGGAAGTGGACTGCTATATAACACCATTCTACACGGTTCCAGATTCTTCAAAAACCTCTGTAACCTTGCTGCATGCTACCATTTCATCCTCTGAGCTGCATGCTAGATGTGGAAGTAGGAAGAAGGTCATTGTTTCCCCTCAGGGATTAATAAAGTATGTAAGATAAAATAAAATGAAAAAAAAAAAGAAATTTAATATTCAGGTACAGAATGATGTTACTGATGTGAACTCAGACCAGTGAGGGACATTAACTCACAGTACAAAATAATCGTGTCTAATGTGAAAATGATCTTAAAGACAAAGTCATAAAGCAAGTCTGTAAATATCCACGTGTAAACGATGAATCACTGGGCCTCATTCACCAATATCTTCTTTAAAAAATGTGTATGCTTTTTCTAAAGAAGTTTTCAAGATTTCAAAGAAGACTGTCAGATTCACCAATGTCTTCTTGTATGACTGAATTGTTCTATGTTGTTATCTCCTCGTGTTCTTAAGCAGAAAGCACATGCATGTTGTTCCTAATTAGCATAGGTAACTGCCCACTAATGCCCATAATAGGGTATGAGTTCAGGGCACTGCAGACACGCAGACGAGAAGCAAAAAAAGGTTGTAGATATACTTGGCGGATAGCTGAAAATGTTGTCGACGAAGCACCGGATTCCTAATGGAGAAGAAACCTGATAAGTTGTGAAATGTAGGTATGACTGCAGGAGGTCAGTGAGAGTCATGGTTACACAGGAACACTAAATAGAGATACATTGTGTGAATTACACATTACTCATGCAAATTGAATTGTTGTTTTAATATATTTTGAAAGACCCCTTTCTTTGTATGATCATACAGATAAATATAGATAACTGATAAATATTTGATTATTATACAATCAAATATTGTAATGTAAATCCTATAATAAATTAAAAATGTGATTTTAAATTAAAGGACATAACTCTCATTTTGCCGGAGCTGCCCAGAACTCAAATGTGCATCCGGGTTTGTAAAGAGTGTTTTCTTAACTTCTCACCGAATAACAAATTCCACAGAAGAAAACATTGGTGAATCCAGAATACTAACCCGAAAAGTTCAGAAGTAAAATTTAACGACAGTTGGTGAATGAGGCCCAATATCACTGCACTGAGATGTTCTGGGCCAGTCTCTGTTTTTGGAAGTCGCCATGGCAACATGAACAAACTAAACAGAAACAAGATGACGACTGTTTCGTCTGTGAATGTAGGAAACTTTAGAGAAACGGAGTGAGGATGGTGTATTCTGCTCGTGTTGCTGCTGCTGTTGTTTCTTTCTTGATCTTAAAATTTTCGGGGCAGCTCATTCTTTCTCGGACTCTGGATTGGCTGAAAAATTCTGATGTGAAGCAGAAAGAACCAAATGTTCACTCAAGAAGTATGAAACAATTAAATCCAACATCAGGGCTTTCACAAGCTGCTGTCAGGTAAAAATGGATCTCAAAATCTCCACCTTTTACATCATGATGTTTTAACCTTAACACTAACTTTTTATAGTCTTTATAGTACGTTTGTATGTGTTCAGTAAAACAAATCAAGACTTCTGTTTGGTCTACACCTGCAGAGTATCTATGAGTGTGTTTACATGGATTTGAGGATCCCCGTTATGATTGGGGTTTTAAGAATTCCATTTTTAGTAAACATCATACTTCAGTATCCCGTTTTCTGGATCAAAACCAGGATAAGGCTTATAACTGGGATACTTCAGTCAATGTAAACGCAGCAGAGGTTTCCCTTACCCTATGACCATGAAAGATTCTTCACTGACCACATGGATGATGGATGAATGGATGATGGATGAGTATTCTGGCAATCAGACAGGCATAACAGATTACATGACAGCAGACAGGTAAAAAGGCAGACAGACAGGCAGACAGGCAGGCATACAGGCAGACAGACAGACAGACAGACAGACAGACAGGCAGACAGACAGACAGAGACACAGACAGACAGACAGACAGACAGACAGACAGACAGACAGACAGACAGACAGACAGGCAGACAGACAGACAGACAGACAGACAGACAGGCAGACAGAGAGACAGACAGACAGACACAGACAGACAGACAGACAGACAGACAGACAGACAGACAGACAGACAGACAGACAGACAGAGACACAGACAGACAGACAGAGACACAGACAGACAGACAGACAGACAGACAGGCAGACAGACAGACAGAGACACAGACAGAGACACAGACAGACAGACAGACAGACAGACAGACAGACAGACAGACAGACAGACAGACAGACAGGCAGACAGAGAGACAGACAGACAGACAGAGACAGACAGACAGACAGACAGACAGACAGACAGACAGACAGACAGACAGACAGAGACAGACAGACAGATAGACAGACAGATAGATAGACAGACAGAGACACAGACAGACAGACAGAGACACAGACAGACAGACAGACAGACAGACAGACAGACAGACAGACAGACAGACAGACAGAGACACAGACAGACAGACAGAGACACAGACAGACAGACAGACAGACAGACAGACAGACAGACAGACAGACAGACAGACAGACAGAGACACAGACAGACAGACAGACAGACAGACAGACAGACATGTCAGGAAAGTCAACAAATAAATCAAAGCTTAATTAGTTCTCATATTTTCATGTGTACAGATTTGACATTTGACAGATGTTTTAATCTATAAAGTTTGATGTTGTCTTTAAATAACACCAAACACTTAATGAATGATGTTTCATGCATTCATGCTCCATAAACATTAGACCAAGTCTGCATCAACCGCTGTTAAACACTGTATTCAGGATGGTTCTGCTTACACACGTTTCCCTGTCGATATGAACGAGACATGTCTGAAGTTAAGAAACACTCCAGAAAAGTTCAAAACTGAGGAGAATGTAGTTCACACAGCTAAATACAAGATCCCTGCATCTGTAAGTAAGTTATATAATTTGGAGAATGTGGCTAACGTTAGCAGTGTTAGCACCTTCAGCCTTCTCTGATGTCCATGTCCGTGCTAAACATGGTTGATCATCGCTCTATATATGGACTCCATATAAATGTGTACAGCACCCATAAATGGTGAGTGGCTACATTACTGGGCAACATTTGATCAGCATTGGGGTCATATAATGGGGCTTATTAACAAGGACATACTGAGCACTGCCGTACTTCAAGTATTTCCATGCTAAATGGTGGATATTGGACACCAGCTAAATGCATCAGGTATCTCTCTTGTAGAGACCATATTATCAAACCTTCACTGAGAGATGCAGAAAATAATGTTTTCCAATATATTTACATTTATTTTGTGAAATAAAACATCTTTAAACTTTAATATGTCTCATTTATTTTTCCTTCAGCTTTTTAAGAGTGCATCACACCATCTACTGTCCTGGAGTGTGTATGAAATGAAATCCTGATAGCCAACAAATTTAAGAGTAAAACTATTTTCATGCTGGTCTGATGACATCATTTCCCACAAATACAGAACAAACAGGACACTCACATGGACACTACACTGACGGACCCCCTGCACAGACATTCAGAGTGTACCTGAGAGGTGATCCTTTGGGCGTGGCCACTCCGTAACCTTTAGAGTCCAGGTTACCTCCAACTTTCATGGTGTCACAGGGCTTTCTCTGTTCGATGTACTCATTCATGGAGGACTCCAGCAGGTAGGCATACTTCCCCTTTGACTTCCTGACTCTACTGACACCTTCATTGGTGTTTTTGACAAACACTGTGGGGTCTGCACTCCGCATGTAGGACCACATCTTCTCAAAAACTGCTATTTTTGACCGCTGTCATAGGAGTAGATAGGACAACACAGATAAGACAACAAAATAAGTTTACGGCATACAGGACTTCCTTTATCTTTCCTTTAGTGTTAGGGTAACCCTAACCCTTTTTGCTTATCTTAAACTATGCACTCTCGGGCTAACTTAGCAGTTAGCTTCTTGTACGATGGCTTCTTTTCCTGCCTCTCCCTCTCAGATGTTTAGCTACTACTGCTTTACTGATAAAGGTATCTGTATTAAATGTAGTTTATTTATAGCTTTGGAGGCGAGGGTGTCTGAGTTAGAGAGCAGGCTCCGCACCTTTGAGTCAGAGTCACAGTTATCTTATGCAGCAGTAGTTAGCCAGCCTTCTGAAGCCGGTGCGGGCCGACATAGTGTTAAATCTCCCCTGGTAGCTCCCGAGCAGCCGGGAGGCAGTGGCTGGGTTACTGTCCGAGGGAGGCAGTGGCTGGGTTACTGTCAGAGGGAGGCAGTGGCTGGGTTACTGTCCAAGGGAGGCATAGTAAGAAAACGAGGCTCACGGCTCCCCACCAACCACTTCATGTTTCAAACACATTTTCCCCACTCAGCGACCCGCTGAGACAAAAACTCTGATTATTGGAGACTCCATAGTCAGAAAGGTGAAGTTAGCGAAGTCAGCGGGCATAGTTAGGTGTATACCCGGGGCCAGAGCGGACATAGTTAGGTGTATACTAGGGGCCAGAGCGGGCATAGTTAGGTGTATACCCGGGGCCAGAGCGGACATAGTTAGGTGTATACCCGGGGCCAGAGCGGACATAGTTAGGTGTATACCTGGGGCCAGAGCGGACATAGTTAGGTGTATACCAGGGGCCAGAGCGGACATAGTTAGGTGTATACCCGGGGCCAGAGCGGGCATAGTTAGGTGTATACCAGGGGCCAGAGCGGACATAGTTAGGTGTATACCCGGGGCCAGAGCGGGCATAGTTAGGTGTATACCAGGGGCCAGAGCGGACATAGTTAGGTGTATACATGGGGCCAGAGCGGGCATAGTTAGGTGTATACCTGGGGCCAGAGCGGGCATAGTTAGGTGTATACCAGGGGCCAGAGCGGGCATAGTTAGGTGTATACCAGGGGCCAGAGCGGGCATAGTTAGGTGTATACCCGGGGCCAGAGCGGGTATAGTTAGGTGTATACCCGGGGCCAGAGCGGGCATAGTTAGGTGTATACCCGGGGCCAGAGCGGGCATAGTTAGGTGTATACTAGGGGCCAGAGCGGGCATAGTTAGGTGTATACCAGGGGCCAGAGCGGACATAGTTAGGTGTATACCCGGGGCCAGAGCGGGCATAGTTAGGTGTATACCAGGGGCCAGAGCGGACATAGTTAGGTGTATACATGGGGCCAGAGCGGGCATAGTTAGGTGTATACCTGGGGCCAGAGCGGGCATAGTTAGGTGTATACCTGGGGCCAGAGCGGGTATAGTTAGGTGTATACCCGGGGCCAGAGCGGGCATAGTTAGGTGTATACCCGGGGCCAGAGCGGGCATAGTTAGGTGTATACATGGGGCCAGAGCGGGCATAGTTAGGTGTATACCAGGGGCCAGAGCGGGCATAGTTAGGTGTATACCCGGGGCCAGAGCGGACATAGTTAGGTGTATACCCGGGGCCAGAGCGGACATAGTTAGGTGTATACCCGGGGCCAGAGCGGGCATAGTTAGGTGTATACCCGGGGCCAGAGCGGGCATAGTTAGGTGTATACCCGGGGCCAGAGCGGACATAGTTAGGTGTATACCAGGGGCCAGAGCGGGCATAGTTAGGTGTATACCAGGGGCCAGAGCGGGCATAGTTAGGTGTATACCCGGGGCCAGAGCGGGCATAGTTAGGTGTATACCCGGGGCCAGAGCGGACATAGTTAGGTGTATACCCGGGGCCAGAGCGGGCATAGTTAGGTGTATACCAGGGGCCAGAGCGGGCATAGTTAGGTGTATACCCGGGGCCAGAGTGGGCATAGTTAGGTGTATACCCGGGGCCAGAGCGGGCGACATCATGGCTCACTTAAAGCTGCTGACAAAGGCTAAACGTAGATTTGATAAAATTGTAATTCATGTCGGCACAAATGACTCCCGACTTCGCCAGTCGGAAATGACTAAGGTTAATGTGGAGTCGGTGTGTAGTTTTGCTAAGACGATGTCGGACTCCGTAGTTTTCTCTGGTCCTCTCCCTAATTTGACCAGTGATGACATGTATAGCCGCATGTCTTCATTCAACCGCTGGCTATCGAGGTGGTGTCCAGCAAACGATGTGGGCTTCTGTCTTGAGATGAAACCTGTTATGAACTGACGCTATACAAATAAAGATTGATTGATTGATTGACCTCTCTTAGTTATGGTTATTTATGTGTTTATGGGAGGGTTAGGGTTGGGGAGGGGGTTTATTGGTAACAGGTTCTGTTATGTGTATCTTGTGATGCTGTTGAATTGTTATATGTGAAATGATTGAAATAAACTGAAAGTCATAAACAAAATGGTCTGCATCATTTATATCTCTATAAAGTAGAATTTTAACATGACAAATCTGTAGAGAATTATGATGTCAGTTAGCTAACCCTAACCTTAACCCTATGCTGAACCAACAAGAAGAACTTACTTTAAAGAACTCTTTGGTGGAGCCTCCGTCCAGGGTACCATAGGCGATATCAGTCTGCTTGGCCAAGTCCTCTGCACCCTCTATAGGGGAAACCATCCTCTCCACGGTGAGGAAGGCTGCCAGGTTGGCTGTGTAAGAGGAGATGATGATGAGGGTGAAAAACCACCAAACTCCTCCAACAATTCGACCTGATAGAGACCTGGAGAGAACAAGGAGAAGAACTGTAAGGTGAGAGCTCAATTTTGAAACATTGACCTTTAATGGTGAAGGTGCCACAGTCCTGTCTGTTGGCTACTGAAAACCTCCAATAAACAACTGGTCATTAACCTAAACAACATGCAGCCATGAGCAACCCTTGGTCCTGCAAGCAAAATAATAATTTTGTTCGTTATCCTCCCTGAGGTTTCTGTCATGTTTTATGGTCTTTGGGGCTTTTTGGGCCTTTTTTGGAGAGATAGGATAGTTGATAGAGATGGAAATCAGGGAGAGAGAGAGAGTCACAGGCTGAACGTGAACCTGGGCCGCCCACATTGAGGACTATAGCCTCCATACATGGGACGTGCGCACCAACCACTGCACCACCAGCGCCCCAAGGCGTTGTCCTTTATGAAAACTATAAAAATCTTTGAGGTTTTATGAATGAAACTGACTCAACTCAAGCTCATGGCACAAATGTGAAAATGGCAAACAAGAGTGTGATGAAATGCAATGAGTCAGTGTGTGGGGTTGGCTGATCTGCAGACATTAATAGGTGTGACTGTTTTTCTATATTTGCCACAGTAAGTGTTACAGCTGAAGCAGGGACGGCCTCGCCTGCAGCAAACACTAACAAGCATCTATACCTCTAATCAGCATCAAATACATTGACACATTCACACTTGATGAGTGTTTAGCCCAGCAGGCACGACCAGTCTAAAGGTGACCCTCTGACACACCATCTCAGCTCCAATAGCTAGTTTTCAATCGACCTTCTAAAGTAACTAACTACAATGTCAATGAGACTACGTCCATGTTTTAATACCATCAATGGTTTTAAGCTTAACCATATTAACGATTACATTGATTAAATGTTTCAAAATTTTAAATGAAATTTGACACCAGCTTTCTTCTAAAATAGTAAAAACTCATGCTCCATCAGTTAACATGGAGGAGGCATAGCAGCCAGTGGATTTATATATTCTAAGGTCACATATTAAATCCTCTTCTCCATGTTCCTCTAACTGTAACATGTGTCTCTAGTCTGACTACAAAACCCCAATGATGAGAAAAGTCCATCCTCTTTCTGCTTCATTTTTCAGAAAATGTGTGCTCTGAGGAAATACATCGAAGTGATGCTTCTGGCCACATCTTCAGTGATGTTCCTGGGTTCATCGAGCGTTTCGGGTCTTTCAACATCATACGCTCTCCTCCAGGCGACCCAGCTGGGGTTGATCAAGCCCCAACTTGTGACCAGATGGCTACCTAGCTACTCTTTCCCCATGGTTCCCCTCGTCTAACCACAGCCATCTTGAGGCTTTCTCTGCTGCCTCTGTGGTTTTGCGGAGGGCAACTTCTTTGCCTCTTCCCACGATGCCCAGAATACTGAAGGCTTTGGACAAGGACCTGGCAGTGAAGCCTCTGCATCCCACCTCCACAGGGAGACACCTCGCTTTCCACCCTGCTTGCCGGCAGCTACTGACCAATCCCTCGTACTTGGTGAGCTTCCTTTCGAAGGCCTCTTCCAAACGATCTTCCCAAGGGACGGTGAGCTCCAGCATGATCACCTGCTTTGTAGAGTCAGAGAAGAGCACGATGTCCGGCCTCAAGCTGGTGTTTACGATCTGGCTTGGGAACTTCAGTTGTTGCTCCAGGTCCACCAACATCTGCCAGTCGTTTGCTGAAGACAGGACACCTGCTGAAGTTCTTGCTTTAGGAGTTTCCTTTTCTCCAGCTCTTACAAAGGCAATGGTTTTCTTGACAGGGTGGTAGCGCCTCGCCCTCTCAACTCCCCCTGAGATGGCCTCTGCGATACTTTTGAGGACATGGTCGTGCCTCCACCTATAGCGGCCCTCCCCAAGAGCTTTTGCACAACTGCTCATGATGTGCTCCAGTGATCCATGCTTCGAGCACAGTGCACATGCTGGAGATTCCACAATGCCCCAAGTGTGGAGATTGGCAGGGCTTGGGAGCACGTCGTACACTGCTTGGACCAGGAATTTAATCCTCTGAGGTTCCGCTTTCCACAGCTCCGCCCACGTCACTCGTCTCTGGATCACACTCTCCCATCTTAACCACGCTCCTTGTTTGCCCATTCCCACTGCTCTGCATGATCTCTCCTCATCCAGGCCAGCTCGAACTTCCTCCTGGACTTGCTGCCGCTTTTCCGTGCCTTTTGGTGTGCTCTTGGTCGGAACAGATCCCAAGCCAGCTCTTCCTCTTGTCACTGCCCCCACAAGCCTGTTGAAATGCAGCCTGGACTCTGCTTGTTGTACTGTCTTCTTTGCACACCACTTCCTCCCGGTCTTTACCTCAACACCAGCGTTGGATACCTTTGGATCTCTTGAGTCTCTGTATTGCAGCACCGCTCTGGTTTTTCAAACAGGCCGTTTGGAGATGTTCCCTTCATGACATCACAAAGGGCAGTAGCCCCTCCCCCAGGTGGGTGACACTCCCACAGCTAGGTGTTTGTTCTGCCCTCTGAGTCTGCCTTCTCACCGTAAACAATAGGACATGGAGCCAGAAAATAGCGAGTACACCCGAGCCCTTCCAGAGAGGGGGCGTGGTCAGACACAGCTCATTTACATATTTAAAGCTACAGACACAGAAACAGCCTGTTCTGAGCAGGGCTGAAATAGAGGGGTTTATAGACATGATCAGATACAGGATCAGTACACTAAATAATAATAATGCATTTAAGGTGATGTCTGAAAGGAACATTATTTTAATGAGGCTGAGAGAAAAAAAATCAACACACACTGTGACACACATATGCACAAACACACTCTCACATGTTCACATGGAACACATAAAAATCCTCTGTGACGTGCTGCCAGGTTAGCTGTATGTTACTGATGTGTAAACGCCCAAGGCTCTCTTTATTCTGGATCTGCTGAGTGTTGTGTGTGTGCTGTGATATGCCTGCATTATTTAGTACAGTATCTATTTATATCTGATAGTATAGCTGTGAATTTCTGTACAGTATATGGGCCTTTGAACTCTCTTTCTCTGTGGCGTTTCCTGTTTAAAGGTGAACATGATATACAGGTGACGGTGTTGCTGCAGGCACAAACACATGCTGATTTACAAATGTCCTCTGTTATCCTCTTAGGCCCCGTTTACACGGAGACGCTGTGACAGTAAAACGAAACAGTTGAGTATGGGATTGGCCTTTCGTTCACACGGCATCGGTGTTTCACGGGGGAGAAAACGCAACCTTTTGAATTCGACCTCCAGGGTGGAGTGAAACTGATACGGGGGGGGGGCCATGTGAACGAAACGGAGCGGACTCTCTGGCTGCGATGACCTCACCACACCTCCCCTCATACATGTGGACATGCACAGTAGTCCAGAACAAACATAAACAACAATGGCGGCGGCTATGTGCTTCAGCAGCTATTCTTGTTGTATAGTCTCTTAAAACAGAACCTTGATATGATACTTCGTGTATGTCGCCGCTGAAAGAGCATCGAACACCTGCAGCAAATAGTTCAACCTTTACCCGAGCACAGGGCGACCATACTCAGCGTTTGGGTAAGGCCTGGGAGAACTCGCCGCTAAACAGGATGTTGTGGAGGAAGTGGTTGTACTGGTGAGTGTCGCGCGTGTCACGTTGTAAAGTTCCACTGCCCACTACTGGCCGGATGTGAGAACTAAATCGTTTTCACTCAGAGACCTGCCGTGTAGACGGTCTGTAGTTTGAATCCGGAGTGGGGTTGTTTCGATGCGTTTCTGTCACAGCGTCTCCGTGTAAACGGGGTCTTATTCATCTTATTGTTTTTGAGCCACATGCTATTTTTGTACCCAAGGGTAAATTGGTTTTTTTCCATCTTATTCGGGTTACTTTAGCAACAACCTGTCAATCAAAGGTAGCCGCATCCTAACTCCTCCCCTATATGTGTATATATATATATATATATATATATGTATATATATATGTATATATATATCCACAGGCTGGAGTTGAACCCATCCTGCTAACGTTGAAGACTATAGCCTCCATACATGGGGACGCACACACCAACCACTGCACCACCAGCACCGCCAACACTTTAATTTCTTTTTTTTTCTTTCAGATTTTATTTTTCAGCTTTTTTGTGCCTTTCTTACAAGGATAGGAAAGTGTAAAGAGACGGAAATCAGGGAGAGAGAGTGGGGATTGACCACCAGCGCCTCCAACACTTTATTTCGTTATCTAATTATGAAATGTCCACATTTTATGAGAGACTTCGAAACAGTCAGGGTCTGATTCTCTCAGAATGAAGATCTCCACAGTTAGCTCTTGTTAAGTGTATGAATGTGGATGAAGTGTGGAGTCGCTGACAGCTCCAGACTTATTAAACCCCTGCTTATATTAGTAATAGTCATGTCAGAGTCATATTTTTACAAACTTTATTTAGATTTTATTTTGAAGGCATACAGGGGATTAAGCGTCATATCTCATATAACTACCATTTCTTTGCTCTAACTGTGCATGGCTGTTAATGCCCCCTGTCTGTGAGTTCAAGTCTTTTTCCAATGGGGCTAAATTACAGAGAAAGAAGACCAACCCTTAAATGACTGAATAATAGATAATTTAAATACAAACAGCAGCGACGCACAGAAACACAGTTTGCATCTGCAATGCAGTTAGGGGAACATTAGTCTTTTGTGAGTGTTTGTAAATCAGATGGGGTCTTTTGACTAATTTTTATGGGTTTAACAGGCGCAAAAGCAGCACAATCCTTCAGTGAATCAGGCTGACAGACCTTTTTCCACAACAAGTGGATTCAGCCCTGCTGGGCATTAGCGATAATAGAGGTTAACTGTCTGCAGTTGACTTCGCTGTATGAAGGATGATACCTGCTTTGGACTAAAAACAACATTTTATACATAGAGGATAGATTAGTTGTTTTTAAAATGAGATTACTTTACAGCACAATACAGAACATTTTAGAATCTCATATTTACTATAAATCCTGATGTTGAAGTTTAAATGATTTTCTGAAATCTTTGGGTTGCGTCTTTTATGATGATGTCAAGTGTGTGTGCACTCAGGTGTGTTACCTGGGCGAGATGTCACAGCCCTGTTGCATAAAGGCCCCGAGAGAGAACCACAGAGAGTTAAAGATTCCAAAGTCATTGGTGTACTCTGGAGTCTCCTTCTCTTTCTGCTGATTCTGGGTCTGGTTCTGGTTCTGAGAATAGCCTGTGAAACAATCAGAAAAAATCCTGGTCCTTCTGTTTGACAGGCCAAAGAAAAAAATGCAAATAAAACAGGAGGACATTTAAAGCATGGTCAATGCAGACAATAAGGTACCTGGAGAGTGATTGAGCTCAGACAATGACGTAGGCAGAGCTCTTCGTGACGAAGAAGAGGGCAGGGTTTCATCCTCATCATCAGACTCGTCTCCTTTCCACTCATACGGACTGAAACGACTCACCTAAGATGCACAGGAGACACAAGTAATATCAGAATGTTCACAACATCATGAAACATTGCATATGGGCCATCACGTCCATTCGTATATGAGGACACAGGGGCCGTCACACACATACATGTATGAAGCGGCTGTAGAGTATAGTGGAGTCTTTTCATGCCCTAAACATGCTGTTTTTAATACTAACTTCCAAAATAACAGACCAGAAAAAGCACTACGCTGACGCCGATGTAGGCGAAGACAATGCACATCCATATCTCGTAGGCCAGCGGGTCAAGGAAGGAGAAGACCCCTGGTTTGGACTTGGTGGGTTTCTTGATCATGATGGAGATTCCTAGAGACATGAAGGGTTTGGTGAAGTCGATCACCTGTTCTCGCACTAAAGTGATGGTCAGTGGGGCGACCGCCACATCGGCTTTCTGTAGAGAACGAGAGAGAGAGAGTGTGAATGAGATGGAGAACAGAGAGAAAGTGAGAGAAAAAGACCTGTTTAAATGCAGTAGTTTGATATTTTATGGCTTCAGTCAGTGGCAGGTGGCAGTTACATGAACATCAGGGAAGATTTTTTAAATTTACATTTAGTCTATTTGACTTTATTTTGAAAGGACAGTGTGTTGATTCAGAAGTATTTTATTTTGTTTGTCCCTGTGCTGCTGTGGTGACACTCTGCTGTGTGTTTTCAGACAGTGTGCGTGGCTTCCTGGAACTGGAGCTCCAGGTACATACCAGGGGCCTCTATCATCTATCTATCTATCTATCTATCTATCTATCTATCTATCTATCTATCTATCTATCTATCTATCTTTTCCCGCTCTTTTGCCCTTCCTAGGATTGCTGCAGCCCTGTACCTTTAGTGTTTGGGAGTCTTTTATCTCAGGTCGTCAAATCTATTTGGGTTTCTTGGGTTTGTGTCTGGTGTTTATGTTGTTGAGTTTGTGTCAAGATGCACAAACTTGACCCATATAAAAAAAGTTGACATCACTCAGCACCAGATTTCATGTTGAACTCAGCAGCTTTGATGCCTATTCTTCCAAGTTTCAAAGCTTGTTTGCACTTCTAGCAAGCTATTCCAGTAGGACCCCAAGGTGTTCCCAAGCCAGCCGAGAGACATAAGCCCCGTTTCCACAAAGCAGTCCGGTACGGATCGGTACAGTTTAGTACAGTTTGGTACAGTTTGGTACGGTTTGGTTCGATTAAGCCCGATCCCGTTTGCGTTTCCACAGCCACCCATGCACTATTTGGTAGGCGGCGTGTAAACCGGATGACGATAGCCGCAATGTAAATAGCATCACATGATAGCAGCTAACCGCTAACAGCTAACCTTCTAACTAATAGATTCAGCAAAGGAGAAACTTAATCAAGCTTTGTTTCAGAGAAGGCTGTGTGTGGCAAGGAGAAATACAGACGTAAACAATCAGTTGTGTTTCAGTTAATGGTTTCAACACGGCAGAGTTTTGTTTACTGTTGTCACACGGGAAGTGACGATTCTTTCATCCAATCAACGAACTGCAGTGTTTAGCTCCACCTATTCTTGTCGGCTCCACATTCTTGGCATCCCAACAGAAGGGTCCCAAAAAGTGGGACAGTATGGATAGATTATTTGGGAATCTTTCCCGGGATTAGTCTATGGAAACATCTCAAAATGCACGCTGTACCGAGACAAACCAAGCCGGACCGCTTGGTGGAAATGGGGCTCTAGTCTCTCCAGCATGTCCTGGGTCTACCCCCAAGCCTCCTCCTGTCCTCCCATCGTCTAGCCGTGAACCAAATTTCCCCATTTTCATCCCTTTTGTTCTACTCTAACCAGTTGATAATACGTTGCTGATAAAGACTCCTAAATGCCATAAACCGTCACATGAATAAACAAGTTCACACCAAAAATATTTTCTACATATGAACCATTTTCTATTATTTAATTTCCCCCATGGACAAATATTTTTTGAACTAAATTGAGGGGAAAAAAACGTTTTCAGGAGTTCTGTTCATGCATGAAAACATCAACAGAAAGAAAATCAGAGAGTAATCAAAGGCTGACTTCTCTGTGCTTTAGTTTGGACGAGGGAAGAAGCCACATTTCGCACACAGTAAAAACATTGAACAGAATCTTTTAGATGTTTTAGCGTCTTCTGACAGACTCCTCTATCACTCACCCCGTACACCAGCTCTCCCACCATCCCATTCCACATCTTTGTTTCAGCGTCTCGTGCTCCATACTTTCCATCTCCTACCAGCTCAAGCCGGTAGGAGAAGCCGACGTGTTTGGCGATCTCTGAGGCTAGCTCAGCGCAGTAACCTTCGTATCTGTCGTTCCCTACAAGCTGCTCATGGTTCTTCTTCAGCATCATATAGGGAGCCTCCTGCACGCACATAGATGGTGTTTACACTCACATGTCAGTGTTTAAAAGAATAGCACTGTCAATAACTGTCTCTAGTTTGACAAAACAATAAGACAGCTATGTTCATAACAGCATCATGTCTGTCCATTCTTACCAGTATGGTGGTGACTACATATGTTCTGTTCTGCAGGCCGTAAAACTCCTCGACCACCGGTTTGTATACAGCTGTATTTATGTAACCTCTCCTCTCATTCCAGAAGCCGATCTAAACACAGATCAGCAGAGTTACAGCACCAGTCATGTTCAGGCGGTGGAGTAGACATTGACTGTCCTGCTGTTTCTGATTGTGTTTTCAACAAGCCATACTAAGGTTGAAGCACCCAGTACTGTTACTCTGCACCAAACTACTGTTACTCTATACCAAACTACTGTTACTCTACACCAAGGTACTGTTACTCTATACCAAGGTACTGTTACTCTATACCAAACTACTGTTACTCTATGCCAAACTACTGTTACTCTATACCAAGGTACTGTTACTCTATACCAAACTACTGTTACTCTATACCAAACTACTGTTACTCTATACCAAGGTACTGTTACTCTATACCAAACTACTGTTACTCTATGCCAAACTACTGTTACTCTATACCAAGGTACTGTTACTCTATACCAAACTACTGTTACTCTATACCAAACTACTGTTACTCTATACCAAGGTACTGTTACTCTATACCAAACTACTGTTACTCTATACCAAACTACTGTTACTCTATACCAAACTACTGTTACTCTATACCAAGGTACTGTTACTCTATGCCAAACTACTGTTACTCTATACCAAACTACTGTTACTCTATGCCAAACTACTGTTACTCTATACCAAGGTACTGTTACTCTATACCAAACTACTGTTACTCTATACCAAACTACTGTTACTCAATACCAAACTACTGTTACTCAATACCAAACTACTGTTACTCTACACCAAGGTACTGTTACTCTATACCAAACTACTGTTACTCTATACCAAACTACTGTTACTCTATGCCAAACTACTGTTACTCTATACCAAGGTACTGTTACTCTATGCCAAACTACTGTTACTCTATATCAAACTACTGTTACTCTATGCCAAACTACTGTTACTCTATACCAAACTACTGTTACTCTATACCAAGGTACTGTTACTCTATACCAAACTACTGTTACTCTATACCAAACTACTGTTACTCAATACCAAACTACTGTTACTCAATACCAAACTACTGTTACTCTACACCAAGGTACTGTTACTCTATACCAAACTACTGTTACTCTATACCAAACTACTGTTACTCTATGCCAAACTACTGTTACTCTATACCAAGGTACTGTTACTCTATGCCAAACTACTGTTACTCTATATCAAACTACTGTTACTCTATGCCAAGGTACTGTTACTCTATACCAAACTACTGTTACTCTATACCAAACTACTGTTACTCTATACCAAGGTACTGTTACTCTATACCAAACTACTGTTACTCTATGCCAAGGTACTGTTACTCTATACCAAACTACTGTTACTCTATACCAAACTACTGTTACTCTACACCAAGGTACTGTTACTCTATACCAAACTACTGTTACTCTATACCAAACTACTGTTACTCTATGCCAAACTACTGTTACTCTATACCAAACTACTGTTACTCTATGCCAAACTACTGTTACTCTATATCAAACTACTATTACTCTATGCCAAACTACTGTTACTCTATACCAAACTACTGTTACTCTATACCAAGCTACTGTTACTCTATACCAAGGTACTGTTACTCTATACCAAGGTACTGTTACTCTATATCAAACTACTGTTACTCTATATCAAACTACTGTTACTCTGTATCAAACTACTGTTACTCTGTACCAAACTACTGTTACTCTATACCAAGGTACTGTTACTCTATATCAAACTACTGTTACACTATATCAAACTACTGTTACTCTGTATCAAACTACTGTTACTCTGTACCAAACTACTGTTACTCTGCACCACCTTGAATTTCCCTCTGGATCAATAAAGTATCTATCTATATGTTACTCTGCACCAAACTACTGTTACTCTACACCAAACTTCTGTTAGAGTCAATCTAACTGAACATCGAGCAGCAGTACCTTCCTGGGCCCTGTGAGGCTCAGCTCCATCACTGTCAGGCTGAAGTTAGTTCGATGTCCTCGCTCATCAAATTGAAGCCAACCTGTCAGTCCCTCCAGCCGTACCTGAACAGACACACGCATACACACACACAACGAAACACACACACCATGATTAATACATTAGGCCCTATTAGAATTTGTTGTTCATGTAGAAAGTGTGTGAGGAGACTGGTTCAAAACTTAAAGCTTCTGCAATGGTACACCAATAAAAGTGCAGGGACCAGTTTACAGTTTCAACTTCCAACTTAATTGCACTTATAGTGATGAGTTAGTCAGGTGATTTTAAAGCTTAAAGGAAAACAATAACTATTCATCAGAGCCGCACCAATAAATCAAATAATAAATTTGATAGTCTTACATGCGCAAAAGAGGATATATTTACACAAACAAATTACTCATTCAAAAATGTATTTACTCTGCACCTCTAGTCAACACTATGGAGTAGTCAGCAGCATGTCCAGCAGCTCAGCATATTGCAGCATAAAAAGGAGTGAGCATGGCCTGCTGAAGGACTCTTAAATACGTAGGTGTGGCCTGATAGGTTAAAGTCAGGAGTAGGCTTAAAGTAGCAGTGCCATCTGCAGCAGTTAACATGTAACATTATTTACCTGCTGCAGGGCTCTTTGTATGTCAATGCCCTGACCCCAGGGAGCAGGAGGGTTCGCCAGACACTCTCCTGCGTTGCCACGGCGAGAGATATCGATTCGCTGCCTGCGCAGATTCTGGAAAGCTGTCGCCATGACGGTGACACCATCATAGGTCAAAGCTCCTGTGTACTAAATACGAGAACAAGGTTCAGCAGCAGACATATATTAGAAACTAGGGAAAAAAAGAACAAATTAAACTAGAAAAATCACTGAAAAGTCCTTCTTCTGACAAGCTGTTGTGTTGTTTTAATTTGTCACTGGAGAGGGTTTAAATAAGCCACTTTCAAACAGGAGGCAGGCGACAAAGATTGCAACCCAGAGTTACTGTAGTTTGACATCTGCCTCCCTATGTCCTGTTTGCGATGCTACAGCTGATGCTACTTTTGTTCTGAAAAACATCCATTAAGAATGGATATGTTTCTTTATTTTAAAATAACAGCTTTATTTTGAAACTCCAACTTAACACTAGAAGGCTTTTATTTGAAACAGGAACAGAAAGACAGTAACACTTTTATTAAACCAATGTTCTCTAAAAAGATTTTGAGCCAGCCTTAGCAAGAGATGTTCTAGCCCTGGTTATTCCAAGTTATTACAGGTTGTTGTCATAACCTTGATGCGATACTAAATGATAACAAAGAGATCTGCTTGGCAACCAAATACTTCTAATGAATTGAATTGATTGTGTTTTTATGTTTTTTTTAATGAACATGTAACATAAGACAAAGGTGAACATAAAAAACAGAAAGAAAATAAAAATGTTTTAAAATGTATTGATAAGCATCAAATCCAATGTGAAAGACATTAATATCTTTTTATTCAATCTAAGAAGTGGGTTTGTTCCTATATACAGCACCTGCAGAAACCACATAACACGCACCATAATGATCACAAGTATTGCCACCACCATCACATACTGCATGCCATCTGAAAATTCCATCACATTTATTGCAAGAGGCATGTGTAAAGCATGCTGGGATACACAAGGACATGGACCGGGCTGTGTACCCTGAGCCTCCTGCGGGCCAGTTTCAGGTCTTTGCTGTCAAAGTCAAGCCAGTCCTGGTTGATCTTCTCCACGGCCAGATCAGATTGGTTCACCAGCTGGAAGCCCGTCACATTGGGCCCGAGATTCTGAAACTCTGTCATGTTCAGGTCCATGAAGCCCTGAAACACACACACACACAAAGAGGTTAGGGCTAGGGTTGTAAGGTGGGTCATACTCTGACAAACCCTTGGCTCTGTTGTCTCAGACTCACCAGGTTGTTTAGAATGAAGTGATAATTCTTCAAGTTTCTCCTCTGAGCCGCAATCTGAGCGGGGACAGAAGACCAGATGATTAATTAGACAGACAGACAGACAGACAGACAGACAGACAGACAGACAGACAGACAGACAGACAGACAGACAGACAGACAGACAGACAGACAGATAGATAGCATACTTTATCAGTGTGTGTGTGTCACCCAAACCCCAGAAAAAAAAATTGTTTATCAGTATGACATAAATATTTATGTCATGTTATAATTTGTACATTGTGTGTGTGCTACTAAAATCACCAAACTGAACCTCACATCATAGACCTCAAGCTCCACCTACAGCGTCACCTGATGACTCACCATATGAACACCACCTGATATAATCTGACCTTATCTAAACCCTAGCACTAACCCCCCACTAAAGCAGCAGCTGAGTTCTTGTAGGTCGTCCCTCTCTGCTCTCTCTCTTTGCTTCAAACATGACATCATGTAAAAATGTAAAATTATCTTTCTGAACACTCTCTGTGTTCTCTTGCCCGACAGTCAATTATGAATGAAGCCGAAATCAAAGACTTTAGAATTAAAAAGAGCAGCTGGAAAGCACAACCCTTCAGCTGCCTCTCAAACTGCTCCAAAGGAAAACTTAAGGACGATCCTGACACAGAATAACCTGAAGGACGATCCTGACACAGAATAACCTGAAGGACGATCCTGACACAGAATAACCTGAAGGACGATCCTGACACAGAATAACCTGAAGGACGATCCTGACACAGAATAACCTGAAGGACGATCCTGACACAGAATAACCTGAAGGACGATCCTGACACAGAATAACCTGAAGGACGATCCTGACACAGAATAACCTGAAGGACGATCCTGACACAGAATAACCTGAAGGATGATCCTTTGAATTGCCCCCGGGAAAAATAAAGTACTTTGAATTTAATAGAATTGACACACGATTTGACAAACACATTTCGCTTTTTAAACACTTGACTAAGATGGACTGAACTCTCAGATCATAATAGGACACCAAACTGAGTCCCCAATTTTGAAATCCACTAACAGATTAAATTAATCCTCACCTGATGGACAGTCCTCCCTCAGAAACTGAAGAACCATCCTCAAATCGTAATGCCATGGGAATGTGCTAAAAAACAACCTCTCGGTAGCATTTACAAAATACCGTTGTACAAGTCACACCTCGGCCCCCGCATGTCCCGTTCTTCAGAGACCTTTAGCTTTTCGTCACACTACCACACAAGCACTATCTAGACTATGTTTAGCATTAATCTGCCCTGCATTGTTGGATGTCGATACTCAGCCCACACTTTGATACAACCATAAAAACTATTTGTCTTATTTGAACTACAGGCTGATGTTTCTGTACATACTGAAGCCTTGCTCCTTATATTTTCAAAAAGAGAATTAAACTCAACAAAGGCAATTGCTTGACTCAAGATCTTTAATTCAAACAAAGCTTGATTACAGAAATGTCCAACACAATAACCAGACCACCAACAGTGTCTTTTAACCACTTAATTGATTGAACTTTCTGATCATAATAAGACACCAAACTGAGAAGTAGTGAAGTTTGTGTCTGTTCAGAGGACTTGCATCGTGATCATTTCTGTGTGCTAAATAAAACATCAAACAATGATCACATTCAGAAGCATCAGACAAAAGAAGGCGGCTGTTATTATTAAAAAAATAATAACAGTATACCTTCCCTTCTCTTTCCGACACTGCTTCTGTGTCGATACAAACGGTAAAGGGTTGGCACACCTTGTTGCCATGAAAACCAGGAAAGTGCAATAAGACGTTTGTGTGTGTGTGGTGTATTAGGCAGTTTTTACCAGATTTAGGATGGATTTGAGTCGTTCCAGCTCACAGTCGATGATGATCTGAAAGTCTTTCTTGAAGTCGATGTCAGCCAGCAGCTTGATGAAACCTGTTTCTGTCAGAGTGTCCAAGTTCACTGAGGTAACCTGCCAAGTCCGCTCCGCCGCCGTGTCCAAGATCTTCTGCAGCACAGACAAACCTGAGAGGACAAGAGAGGAAACCTGATGAGAGCTAATCAACTTTAGGTGGTTTTGTGAGGATCTGATGATCCTCTGATCCCAACCCTGCTGATTCATGTTGAAAGTGTGCAGGTGTTTCCACCCGTCACCCCCGTCCACCCACACCCCTCTCCCCTTAATCACCTGTCCACCTGCAGGCCTCTCCCCTCAATCACCTGTCCACCCACACCCCTCTCCCCTTAATCACCTGTCCACCTGCAGGCCTCTCCCCTCAATCACCCGTCCACCCACACCCCCCTCCCCTCAATCACCCGTCCACCCACACCCCTCTCCCCTTAATCACCTGTCCACCTGCAGGCCTCTCCCCTCAATCACCTGTCCACCTGCAGGCCCCTCCCCTCAATCACCCGTCCACCCACACCCCTCTCCCCTTAATCACCTGTCCACCTGCAGGCCCCTCCCCTCAATCACCCGTCCACCCACACCCCTCTCCCCTTAATCACCTGTCCACCCACACCCCTCTCCCCTTAATCACCTGTCCACCTGCAGGCCTCTCCCCTCAATCACCTGTCCACCTGCAGGCCTCTCCCCTTAATCACCTGTCCACCTGCAGGCCCCTCCCCTCAATCACCCGTCCACCCACACCCCTCTCCCCTTAATCACCTGTCCACCTGCAGGCCCCTCCCCTTAATCACCCGTCCACCTGCAGGCCCCTCCCCTCAATCACCCGTCCACCCACACCCCTCTCCCCTTAATCACCTGTCCACCTGCAGGCCTCTCCCCTCAATCACCTGTCCACCTGCAGGCCCCTCCCCTTAATCACCTGTCCACCTGCAGGCCCCTCCCCTTAATCACCTGTCCACCTGCAGGCCCCTCCCCTTAATCACCTGTCCACCTGCAGGCCCCTCCCCTTAATCACCCGTCCACCTGCATGCTCCTCCCCTTAACCACCTGCAGGCCCCTCCCCTAAACCGACTCTGAAGTTAATAAAGGAGAACAATATTGTGTTATGTGGACCTTGAAATGGAATTCATGGTGGGAGTCAACAGAAACAAAGCTTTCTCGTGATGTTTAGCATGAGGTATTTAAATATTAGTTGGTTAGCAGTGATGGCATACAGGCTTCATCACTGTCCACCTTGTTGTTCACATGCTGGCAGCATATTTCCAATGCTGAACAGTTGTAATGTGATATGATGAGGAGCAGACGTAAGTCACTGTAGTTTCTCAAACAGTTTTTTTCTGCATTAGAATCAGACTCTTGTGATGTACGCTTTCTGCCTCAGGCTGGACTTGGCCTGATGAAACCTCAAGAATTTGCTTCACACTGACACGATGCAGCAGACTGACGGTTTTATTTTTGTTTCACTGGCCTGATTTGGAAAGAACAAGTAAAGAGGATTAAAGTGAGAAGTTCTGTGAAATCATTTTTATATGCTCTTTTATCTCTCTCCTGTCCTGAGCTGTGAACTGTGAGCAGAATTCTGCTACAGCTCTGGTACACCTGTACCTCCTGACCTGTCACTTTTTATAAGTGAACTGTTCTTACTAAGCTAGCATGAGCTTTTTACTTCAACAGTGCTAACATCTCTTCTCTCAAGCTCACTCCTCTCATCGGATAAGGTTACTTCTGCCTTAGGGTTAGGGTGGCCAAAATGCCAAAATGGCTTCCAACCTGAAATCCAACCTGGATCACAAAAGGATGGGTGGTGGTCAAACGGCACATTAAGGATAAAGCTGTGACCCATGAATCTCCATGATTTCCACTGAATCCTTGAAGGTGTGTGTCTTAAAACCAGTTCACTGTAATCTGCAGAGGAAGCCTGAGACTGACTGGATGTTACTCCAAATGAATGCTGCTGTCAACACAGACTGTTTTTGTGGTCACTGTTGATTTGTGGATTTCAGTCTTCAGTTTGTTATTCTGTCCACCTTTTCCTTCTTGTTGGGAGTCAGACGTAAAAACATTTAGACAAGCAGGAAGAAGCTAAAGAGGAACAAGGTTAGTTCTACTGTGACTCCTTTCAGATCCTCCACGTCCTGCTGTCCTTTCTGTGTTTCCTGCATCTGTGGTTACCTGATGTGTCTCACCTGTGTCTAGGTGTCTCCGGTTCCCTTGAGTATTGAGGCCTAGTCCACACTAAGGGCCAGAGGCTGTGAATGTTCACTTATATTAGTTTAATCATGGTGTTTCTCTGTAACTATTATTGAAGAGAAATAAAATAATAAATGCATGTCATTTATTTTTCTGTCATTTGTCTGGGGGGGGGGGGGGGGGGGTGATCTTTATACCTTCTTTTCTTGTTCCTATGTCTCCTCCTAACTGCAGCCTGTTGTGTGGAACACTGAGCTCCTGGATTAGCTTGTTCCTCCCAGTAATTTACATGCTGGGTCAGAGACGCTTCATTTTTAATACTGCAAACGTACTAAAGGGACAACACGTGTTGTTTTGCTCAAAGACAGTCCGCACTGCACGCTGTTAGTAGATCTCATAGCACATTGTTTTTAGGGTGGTATCAAATTTGCACACATTTTAGGACATGGGTTAGGGATATGGTTAGCCTTTTGTAAAACGAACCCTCTGTGTATCCTTTCTTGTTCCTTTTTCAAAGCGTTCCAGTGATTTCTCATGTTTCTGTGTTTTTTGGGTTACCTTCTTTATACCAACCTTCTTTCTGGTTAAAAGAAGGTGAATTGCCTCTCTGTGTTTTATGTCCTGCATTTTGTGTCTGGGTTAGGGTTACTCTGATTCAGTGTAACACATGTTACAGATTTTTTGTAAAATCTTTGTTTGACCAGGGGGGGTGCTGGTGGCGCAGTGGCACTGCACGCGTCCCTATGTATTGAAGCTCAGTCCTCGTGCGGGCAGCCCGGGTTCGTGTCCGGCCTGTGGTGGTCCTTCCTGCATGTCTCTCCCAGCTCCCTCTATCCACTGTCGTCCACCATAATAAAGGCTATAAAATGCCCAAAAATAAATCTTTAAAAAAAATACATAAATCTTTGTTCGAACAGAAGAGTATAAACAATGTACATGGTTTTATTCTCAGGTTTTAGAGAATAGTTGTTCAAAAAGAGAGGAGTGATGGTAAGTGCTGTCTTAGAGGAGAAATTGTTCAAGTCAGGGTAAAAAACACCCCTTTCTCCCTACAGGAGGCGCTGTGTGTGTGACCTGCAGACGTTGATGCTGTTCAAGGCTTTCAGCATGAGGAGAGCCCCTCTGCCTCCAGATAAAAGCTAAGGTCTCGTCTGCTGATGTTGAGGAGCAATAACATGAGACAGACAGCACCGCAGGGCAGACACTTACACTCTGTTACTGAGGACCGACTTCTTGCCATGAGTCCTGGGCAGATGGGAGAGGCAATACGGTGAGACAGAGTCTTCCACCAAATGTCAGATGGACTATAACGTCATGGGAGGTACTGACGACTAAGAGCAGAGGAGAAGCTGTTAACAGCCTCTTTTCGACTCATCGAGTTTATCTGCAATTCTAATCTCAGAGGAAGTATTCAAAGTTTGTGTCTCCGAGTGTTTCAGGGAAGCTGCAGGCCGACGGGAAGCAACAGCTCCTGTCAAACACCCTCTTTATGTTTTGAATGGACCAGGTGAGAAAAAGAGCAAGGAAACATCTGTTCTGATTCCCACGCTTACATGTTACCTTATTAACCCATGTGTTTTAAAAAGCCTTTGTATGGACAGCCATGCATAATAATAAATGTACAGACTATCTTTCCTAATGTAAACCACTGAGCTGCTGACAAGCTTTGGCCCCTGTACAAAGCGTTCACATTAGTTAGTGGATGGCTCCTGTCCACTGTCATACACTGTCATAAGCTGCTCGAGAAACATGACGGAGCTCAGACTACTTTGAGAAGTGATAGCTAAATCCTGGTTCACACGGCACGATAACTACGCCGATTTTGGCCCCGATTCTCCCCTTCCGATAATCTTAAGGACGCCCCGATCATCAGATAATCTAATAAGATCATCCTGCCGTGTGTGGTGTGTTCAGACCGTTCTCGTCTGGTCGGAAGAACGTCGGGACCGCTCCGATCTCAAATCAGGGATATTCAACATGTTGGATTGTTTAGGCCCGATCTCTCATCATGTGTGGTGTTTCCCCCCCCCGAGGAGAAAACGAGCATGAGCCTGTTGAATGTGACGCATAGCCAATCAGAAAGCGAGGTGACGTAGAGGCGAGGAAACACCGGGAGCAAAACAACAATAACTCCATATCATCATGCATCAAGTACAGCTCATGCTCCCGTTGTCTCCGCCCCTTTGACCGACGCCTCTTTTTAAAACGTGTTTTTCAAATAAAAACAGCACAAACGATCCCTGTTACGTCCTCTCCGTCCGTTTGTTGACTCTGGAATCACGTTTGATCTCGAGAGGTTTCGCCAGATTTCCCGTCTGATCGGGGACGTTCGCGAGTGAAATCGGTTGGTGTGTTGATGTTGCCGTGTGGCCGCACGCCACACACTGTACGACCAAAACTGTAAAACCTCCGATTATTTATCACCATGTGTGTGCTCTCTAAAGTTTGGGAAATCGGCCGACAATTTTAAAATCCTGCCGTGTGAAGCGGCCTTAAAAAACGAGAAAGTAAACCAAGTTGGAAAACACATCTGTCCACAGCTTGCTGCTG
>NC_136701.1:26303864-26351364 GCF_947650265.1 Symphodus melops | reverse complement strand
AAGGCTGCATTTTTCTCCTCTGCTCTTCTCTCTGTACACTAACAGCTGCACCTCCAGTCACCAGTCTGTCAAGCTCCTCAAGTTCACAGACAACACCACTCCCTCATTTGACTCATCTCTGGGGGGGAGGAGTCTGAGGGAGCTGAACATTACCTTCCTCATCAAGAAAGGACAGCAGAGGATGTACTTCCTGCTGAAGAAGTTCAACCTGCCAAAGACCACGATGGAGCACGTCTACCCTGTGTGTGTGTCCTTGATGCAGCATTGGATCCCTGTGGCCGTGCTAATATGCTAGCAACTCTCAATGGAAATAGCCCCTCCCTCTGGGCCATGCTATCATGCTAACAATAGCTCTTAGCCTCTAGGTGGAAGCTATCCTGTTAACTCTGTATGTTAGCATGAGTGCTGCAGAGGTGATGTAGAGCTGCTTCATCTTGGGGCTGAACATACATGTGTATCTGAAGATATCCAATATTAGTGTAACGAGGGGGAAGCTGTTTGATGCTCTAACACAGAGTAAATAAAGCCCGTCATTAATCAACATTACTAATCATTAATATAAGCAACCATGCAGAAAGGCACTTTGTTTACAGCCCATCTGTTTTCAGTGTTTAGAGCTTTACTGACTGTAAATGGATTCGGTGCTTGCATCTTCTTTTTAATTGTAACATGGATGTCCTGCAGGTGATGAAGTCTTCAAACATTTTCATTAGACCCTGCAGCTGCACAGCAGGTCATCCATCTGCTCAGGTTGTTCTGATGATCCCAGCTCTTATTGTGAAAGGATCTCTGTCACAGCTTCAGTGACCGTAGAAAGGTTCTGAAAAGTCCTGGTGACCTTCTTAAACTATTACTTCCACTACAGACTGATTCAAACTGGATCCTATGAAGACTTTGAACCTTAGTTCACAGGTATAGATATCAGAGGTGTCCAGGTGACACTGATCCTGAGAGGACAGGACTTTATGACCTCTGACTTGGGGTACTTCTCACGTCTCTTAAATTGCATCCACGTTTCCTTCACTTGCCTCCTCCACTTGTGTCTTAGCCCCTCCCACCAGAGATGCACAAAGAGATCGAGGAAACGAAGCAGAGGAGAGAGGAAATATGGAAATCTGTTTTTCAGAGAAATGAGAGATATTTCCTTTAACACTCACACTATTATTTCTAATCAAACACACACAGTGACAGCTTGGCTCCTCCCACTATGCCAGCATGGCCCCTCCCACTATGCCAGCATGGCTCCTCCCACTATGCCAGCCTGGTCCCTCCCACTATGCCAGCATGGCCCCTCCCACTATGCCAGCATGGCCCCTCCCACTATGCCAGCATGGCCCCTCCCACTATGCCAGCATGGCTCCTCCCACTATGCCAGCATGGCCCCTCCCACTATGCCAGCATGGCCCCTCCCACTATGCCAGCATGGCCCCTCCCACTATGCCAGCATGGAGGGGACAAGAACAGAAGTCTGAGCGGGGTTAGTAATCCCTGAATTGAATTTCCCTTGGGATCAATGAAGTATCTATCTATCTATCTAATCCTAACCCTAACCTAAAAATGAGTTCTTTATGATTTTTGGATTTACATTTTTTTTTTCTTGATTTTGGACTTTTTCTTGATTCTATTATAGAGATAGGACAGCGGACAGAGACGGAAATCAAGGACAGCGGGGATTGAAAAGAAAAAAGAGCAACCCAGGCTGCCCCACAAGGGCTGTAGCCTCCATGTATGGGGACACACACTAACCACTGTACCACCAGCGCCCCCAGGATTTCAACATTTAAAGCACGTCCTTCAACATGGCGGCACAGAATGAGAAGTACCCTCTGATGAGACGAGCCAGACTCAAATCAGAGGTAAACTCATGGTCATTTAAAAAGTCAGCAAATTAAAAGATTCTGACTTGTTGACGTTAAATCTGACGTGTGACAGCTCTGACACTTCCTCCTCTCTAAAGATTCATCAAGGACACGCTCAGTGACATCACAGAGACTGAATGACCTCACTGAGAGTCCTCCAGTCACACATCTCGCTCCTCGCCACTCAAAGCTTTTAGACAGAGCTTTATTTAAACACAGCCCAGAGACGAGGACGGGCGCCGTGGGTCTCACAGCTGAGACCGCGTCTGCACACAGATCTGTTCATCCTCCTGACATCTGTCCGTCCATCCTTCAGATTTGTGCGTCTGTAACAACGATTGTCAGGACGAGGAGAGATCGTTCAGCCGAGAGGCGTCGAGGTCGAGTATCAATCAGAGGCCTCCAACCATCCTCCTCCTGCGTTCACCACCACCCACGCTGCTGAGAAGACGAGACAGCCCAAAGACAAACATCCCACGATCGGGTCACAGTTTCACTCCGCCACCCCGTGTTCCCATCACTTAGCTCTTCACCGCCACTTTCCCACAATGACATGCAGTCAGCTCGCAAACACAACAAGCTCTGATCCCTGCACCAACACGCCATGCTGACGTTCCTCCACGCTGTCAGATCTGAAGACACTCACAAGAGACGGGGTCAAAGGTCACTGACTGCAGCCCCAAACAGCGTGTATGGATATGTAGTTCAGGACAGGAGAGGAGGACACGGGAGAGGAGGATACAGGAGAGGAGGAGGACACAGGAGAGGAGGAGGACACAGGAGAGGAGGAGGACACAGTAGAGGAGGACACGGGAGAGGAGGACACGGGAGAGGAGGACACGGGAGAGGAGGACACGGGAGAAGAGGATACAGGAGAGGAGGAGGACACAGGAGAGGAGGAGGACACGGGAGAGGAGGACATGGGAGAGGAGGACATGGGAGAGGACATGGGAGAGGAGGACACGGGAGAGGAGGATACAGGAGAGGAGGAGGACACAGGAGAGGAGGAGGACACAGTAGAGGAGGACACGGGAGAGGAGGACACGGGAGAGGAGGAGGACACAGGAGAGGAGGACACGGGAGAAGAGGATACAGGAGAGGAGGAGGACACAGGAGAGGAGGAGGACACAGTAGAGGAGGACACGGGAGAGGAGGACACGGGAGAGGAGGAGGACACAGGAGAGGAGGAAGACACAGGAGAGGAGGACACAGGAGAGGAGGAGGACACAGGAGAGGAGGAGGACACAGGAGAGGAGGACACAGGAGAGGAGAACACGGGAGAAGAGGATACAGGACAGGAGGACACGGGAGAGGAGGAGGACACAGGAGAGGAGGAGGACACGGGAGAGGAGGAGGACACAGGAGAGGGGGACACAGGAGAGGAGGACACGGGAGAGGAGGAGGACACAGGAGAGGAGGACACAGGAGAGGAGGAGGACACAGGAGAGGAGGACACGGGAGAAGAGGACACAGGAGAGGAGGAGGAGGACACAGGAGAGGAGGAGGACACAGGAGAGGAGGAGGACACAGGAGGACACAGGAGAGGAGGAGGGCACAGGAGAGGAGGAGGACACAGGAGGACACAGGAGAGGAGGAGGACACAGGAGAGGAGGAGGACACATGGATGGATCCCCATCCACACAAGTTTACAGAGAGGCATCAAGTCACCACTGCATACTCAAAGTTCATGGTCCACAGGTGAATAAAGGGAGGGGTTAATAAGCCCCGCCCACTCCAGTGGAACCAGTGGACTGAATCCACCTGAGCAACCTTTGACCTTTTGTCAGGAATGTAATGTGTCAGCTCGTGTTTTCAGGAGGAGGCTCAGAGTCATGAAGATGACGGAGAGACTCAACATGTTACTCCTAACAGAAGGCCAAGACTCTGTGGGACATAACGGGTCGATAAAGGACCGAGACGATCTAATGACCCTCCAGGAACCAGATCTTTAATCCTACAGGAAAGAAACCATGAACCTCCAGATGAAAGCAAACACTCAGCATCTATCTGGTGTTGTTGAATCAAAACTTCATGATCTGTCAAACATGGCGTGTTGCATGATTAATCTAAGATAACAGAACCCTAACCCTGTCTGAACAGAACCCTAACCCTGTCTGAACAGAACCCTAGCCCTGTCTGAACAGAACCCTAACCCTGTCTGAACAGAAGCCCAGCCCTGTCTGAACAGAACCCTAGCCCTGTCTGAACAGAACCCTAACCCTGTCTGAACAGAACCCTAACCCTGTCTAAACAGAACCCTAACCCTGTCTGAACAGAACCCTAGCCCTGTCTGAACAGAACCCTAACCCTGTCTGAACAGAACCCTAACCCTGTCTAAACAGAACCCTAACCCTGTCTGAACAGAACCCTAACCCTGTCTAAACAGAACCCTAACCCTGTCTGAACAGAACCCTAACCCTAACCCTGTCTGAACAGAAGCCCAGCCCTGTCTGAACAGAACCCTAACCCTGTCTGAACAGAACCCTAACCCTAACCCTGTCTGAACAGAACCCTAACCCTGTCTGAACAGAACCCTAGCCCTGTCTGAACAGAACCCTAGCCCTTTCTGAACAGAACCCTAACCCTGTCTGAACAGAACCCTAACCCTGTCTGAACAGAACCCTAACCCTGTCTGAACAGAACCCTAACCCTAACCCTGTCTGAACAGAACCCTAACCCTGTCTGAACAGAACCCTAACCCTAGCCCTGTCTGAACAGAACCCTAGCCCTTTCTGAACAGAACCCTAACCCTGTCTGAACAGAACCCTAGCCCTGTCTGAACAGAAGCTCTGTTCTGTTTGTTTTGTTGTACCTAAATGTCTTTACAGGCGAAACACGCGGTGCTACATTTAATCTTCCCTTCACATTTGAGGCGTTCAACTGAGCGTGTAACTACAAGTGAATCCTCAAGGGCAAAATGTCACCAGCCAACCAAATCAGCTGTCTGTGTTTGTCTTTGAGTCTTCTCTTTCCAGAAAACCTCTGGCATCCATGTTTCAGCCCCAACAACATTTCTTCATTTCAACACAAACAATAAAAAAGACGGGAGAGGAGCTGGAAGAGTGACTCCTCCATCTGTGGGCTCCTGATAAAATGGAGGATTGGAGCAGCACAGTTTCATTTCCTGTCAGTCTGCTCCTCCTCCACCTCCATCTTCTCCTCCTTCTTTGTTATGAAGAGATACACTAACAATGCACACAGACAACTCTGATGTTGTTATTGACAGCTTGAGATACATCACTGTTTTACTTCTTATCGTCAGGAATTGAAAGACATCTGTCTTCCAAAGTGGTTGACTGAACTGGGCCCAGTAGCTGCTTATTCAATTCAATTAAAAAAACTTTATTTGTCCCCGGGGGGAAATTCAAGGGCACACAGCAAATGAACGAGAAACATTTAAGCAAGATAAGAGTCAACAAAGAATAAAGTGACAAAGAAGAGTAGGTGTTGAGAGTTAGTACGAAGTTAGAAAACAAAAGAGATAGAAGAGCAGAGTAAAGTGTCCAGATGTTAATAAACATGTAAACAGATGAAAGCAGACATGTGAACAGACTGTTGAAACTGATGTAAACAGAACAGAATATTTGTGTATCTTGATGTAACAGAGTGAAGATCAAGTGCATGAAAATTAACATTTACAATCTCAGTTTGATTTTCTTTTTGATGCATGTTTCTATGTTCAGTCACAAGACCTGCTGAACCCTCTTGCTGTTTGGTGTGTGTGTGTGTGTGTGTGTGTGTGTGTAACAGCACTATGTATACTATGTGATAGGCTGATTTGGTCTTTGTGAAATAAAAATTGAAAGTCTCGATCAGCCAGAACACTGAAACATATCCAAGCTGCTGCCGCTTGTCGGTCTGGAAGAGGAATCCTGAATAAAAGAGTTTTATTTTAAAGTTGGACTCCTCCCACATCGAGCTGCTCCCAGAGATGAATCCTCCTCAGGTCATCCTCACTTAGGGTTAGGTCTGACTCTGTGTGAGCAGGACCTGAAGTCTGCAAACAGACACAGGAGGTCTCTCACTGTCAACAACAGAATCATAAACAACAACACCGACTCTTCATACGCAGAAATCAACAGCTGCTGCACAAACAGGAAGAAACTAACAAGGCAGAAAATCCTCCTTACATTAAAGAGGAGGACACAAGGAGGACACTGAGAGGAGGAGACAAAGAGGAGGACACTAAGAGGAGGACACAAGGAGGAGGACACAAGGAGGAGACAAAGAGGAGGACACAAGGAGGAGGAGACAAAGAGGAGGACACAAGGAGGAGGACACAAGGAGGAGACAAAGAGGAGGACACAAAGAGGAGGACACAAGGAGGACACAAGGAGGAGGACACAAAGAGGAGGACACAAAGAGGAGGACACAAGGAGGAGGACACAAGGAGGACACAAAGAGGAGGACACAAGGAGGAGGACACAAGGAGGAGGACACAAGGAGGAGGACACAAGGAGGAGGACACAAGGAGGACACTGAGAGGAGGAGACAAAGAGGAGGACACTAAGAGGAGGACACAAGGAGGACACAAGGAGGAGGACACAAAGAGGAGGACACAAAGAGGAGGACACAAGGAGGAGGACACAAGGAGGAGGACACAAGGAGGACACAAAGAGGAGGACACAAAGAGGAGGACACAAGGAGGAGGACACAAGGAGGACACAAAGAGGAGGACACAAGGAGGAGGACACAAGGAGGAGGACACAAGGAGGAGGACACAAGGAGGAGGACACAAGGAGGACACTGAGAGGAGGAGACAAAGAGGAGGACACTAAGAGGAGGACACAAGGAGGACACAAGGAGGAGGACACAAAGAGGAGGACACAAAGAGGAGGACACAAGGAGGAGGACACAAGGAGGAGGACACAAGGAGGACACAAAGAGGAGGACACAAGGAGGAGGACACAAAGAGGAGGACACAAAGAGGAGGACACAAGGAGGAGGACACAAGGAGGAGGACACAAGGAGGACACAAAGAGGAGGACACAAGGAGGAGGACACAAAGAGGAGGACACAAAGAGGAGGACACAAGGAGGAGGACACAAGGAGGAGGACACAAGGAGGACACAAAGAGGAGGACACAAGGAGGAGGACACTAAGAGGAGGACACAAGGAGGAGGACACAAGGAGGAGGACACAAGGAGGACACTAAGAGGAGGAGACAAAGAGGAGGACACTAAGAGGAGGACACAAGGAGGAGGACACAAGGAGGAGGACACAAGGAGGACACAAAGAGGAGGACACAAGGAGGAGGACACTAAGAGGAGGACACAAGGAGGAGGACACAAGGAGGAGGACACAAGGAGGACACTAAGAGGAGGAGACAAAGAGGAGGACACTAAGAGGAGGACACAAGGAGGAGACAAAGAGGAGGAGACAAAGAGGAGGACACAAAGAGGAGGACACTGAGAGGAGGAGACAAAGAGGAGGACACTAAGAGGAGGACACAAGGAGGACACAAGGAGGAGGACACAAGGAGGAGGACACAAGGAGGAGGACACAAGGAGGACACAAAGAGGAGGACACAAGGAGGAGGACACTAAGAGGAGGACACAAGGAGGAGGACACAAGGAGGAGGACACTAAGAGGAGGAGACAAAGAGGAGGACACTAAGAGGAGGACACAAGGAGGAGGACACAAGGAGGAGGACACAAGGAGGACACTAAGAGGAGGAGACAAAGAGGAGGACACTAAGAGGAGGACACAAGGAGGACACTAAGAGGAGGAGACAAAGAGGAGGACACTAAGAGGAGGACACAAGGAGGAGGAGACAAGGAGGAGGACACAAAGAGGAGGAGACAAGGAGGAGGACACAAGGAGGACGACACAAAGAGGAGGACACAAAGAGGAGGAGACAAGGAGGTTTGGCACTGTTTAGAGTGGAGATCTTCGGCTGAAGCTGGACAATGATGATCTCAGCCCTGATGGGGAAATGAAACGAGAACACTTCATCCATGACTGAAATCACATGAGAGGGTGAGAGAGTGTGATGATGATGATGATGATGATGATGAAGGAGGCTGAACGCTCACTGCATGCGCTCCATCTGTGCAGTTGTTGTTGTGGAAACTCAGTTGATCCAGCTGCAGCTCACAGCTGATTTCATTTATATGATCATAACTCCCAGGACACACACACACACACACACACACACACACACACACACACACACACACACACACACACACACACACACACACACACACACACACACACACACACACACACACACACACACACACACACACACACACACACACACACACACACACACACACACACACACACACACACACACACACACACACACACACACACACACACACACACACACACACACACACACACACACACACACACACACACACCTCCAGGACCCTGATGCAGGTAAGATGGTGGCCAACCCCTCTCACCTGCAAATGGACTGTTTGAGACTCTCCCCTCTGGTAAGAGGCTCCACCAGGACCAAAACCTCTCTCCTCATGAACAGATAGTACGTATTTTCATGGATTCATTTATCTTGATAAATTTGTGGATATATCTTTTCATTGTGTCACCATGTGAGAGTAATTCTTTTAGCTTTTGTGAAGCTGTAATACATAAAGAGATCTCATTACAGCAGCCGAGGTATTTTTGATCTCGGACTGTCTGTTGTGAAGGCATCGATGCTTCACATGATGTTTGACATTTGAGTCAAGGAGATGAGTTCTTCATGCCTTATACAGAGTCTAACCCTAACCCTAGAAGAATACTTGTCCATTGGATGCAGAGTCCTGGTCCAGCATGATGCCAGTGATTGTGAGATCCTGGTCCAGCATGATGCCAGTGATGGTGAGATCCTGGTCCAGCATGATGCCAGTGATTGTAAGATCCTGGTCCAGCATGATGCCAGTGATGGTGAGATCCTGGTCCAGCATGATGCCAGTGATGGTGAGATCCTGGTCCAGCATGATGCCAGTGATGGTGAGATCCTGGTCCAGCATGATGCCAGTGATGGTGAGATCCTGGTCCAGCATGATGCCAGTGATTGTAAGATCCTGGTCCAGCATGATGCCAGTGATGGTGAGATCCTGGTCCAGCATGATGCCAGTGATGGTGAGATCCTGGTCCAGCATGATGCCAGTGATGGTGAGATCCTGGTCCAGCATGATGCCAGTGATTGTGAGATCCTGGTCCAGCATGATGCCAGTGATGGTGAGATCCTGGTCCAGCATGATGCCAGTGATGGTGAGATCCTGGTCCAGCATGATGCCAGTGATTGTGAGATCCTGGTCCAGCATGATGCCAGTGATTGTGAGATCCTGGTCCAGCATGATGCCAGTGATGGTGAGATCCTGGTCCAGCATGATGCCAGTGATTGTGAGATCCTGGTCCAGCATGATGCCAGTGATTGTAAGATCCTGGTCCAGCATGATGCCAGTGATTGTGAGATCCTGGTCCAGCATGATGCCAGTGATTGTAAGATCCTGGTCCAGCATGATGCCAGTGATTGTAAGGTTCTGGACATCAAGCATGTTATCATTGTGAGATCTCGATCAAGCATGTTGGAACAATTTTCTGTGATATTTAATATGTTGTTTTGTTGTTGGACCACGGCTAAATTAATCTAAGATGATCCACAAGTGTGTTGGACAAAGTTCTCCTTGTTCATTTAACACAGAAACAGGAACCCCCACTTTAAAGAGAACAGTTTCTTCAGCCCCCAACATAACAGACTCATAAGCCTCACAGTCAGAAAACATCACAGTAATCTAAAACTGTTTCCTTAGTTACATTCAGGCTCACTGGACTTTATTTTCTCTCATGCACCCTTTCTACATTTTGTGTTTTTTATTATTTTTAATATTTGATGTTTTTAAATACTATTTTACGTATTGGTAATTGCTTCTCATATTTTAGTTCTTGTTTTTTTAGCCTTATTTCCTTTGTTAACTCCTCGTAAATGTAAATATACTTAGCAATAAAGAACAATTCTGGTTGTGAACAGTTGGTGTGGACTTTATTAATCACAAACAACACCCCCTGGTGGTCAACCTCATGAAGGCATTATTGGTTTAATCTTTTCTCTGACTTAAAATACAATATATATATAAATTAACATGCAATCTACTCTAGCAGAGTATGTAAAGGTAACACTGGGAATCGTTCATATAGTTCAGTTTGATATTCTGTTCCTGCCGCACACAAACAGCTAACATGTTAATGCAGAACGCTGAACTCAGGGAGTTTATGTCTGCAGATTTTAAAAGGTGTAAAAGGCATGCGGGTTAATTCAGTTTTTAGGGCAGAACAAAACAAGGTCAGCACATTGTTCTCCAAACCCACTGCACGGAGCTGAATGCTCCCCGGGGCCACAGTCCATTTAGTGCTGAGCTCCCCCCGCTCTACGTGCATTAATGCTGCCGTCTGCTCTTTTAAAGCAGCTACACTCAGTTTTCTCTCAGGTCTGCTGAATGAAGTCTGGATGAAGGAGGAATGAAGCACTGACCCATGACAACGACCACAGACCTGCAGGAGCACCAGACAGGCAGCACATGGCCCAGTATTACACTAACAAGATGTGTACTTACAGAACGGGCAAAATGACCTCTAAAGACTGACATAAGGAACAAGCTGAATTGTCCTGGTTATATCCTGCACATCAGCTCACTCTTACTGCAGAATAAATACGAGCTGTTTGTGTACACACATCAGCTCAGTACCAACACTTCAGGAGTTTGTCAGGAGCCTGTTAAAAACCCCGTCAGTCCAGTATTCTTTTTAACTAAGTTTATGATCTTTTTTAAAAACACAAAGTAGAAAATAAAGTAAGAATCTACTTACAGTAGAATGGGCAATAAACATCACAATGTCCATTCTTCCATCCATATGTAAAACACCAAACGTTCCTTACGTAGGGGTCAAAGGATGAGTCGGCTGCAAGGCGTGCCATGTTGACATTTTAAAAAAACATTTCTGAACTCACAGGCGTAGGTCATGGCGAAGCTGCTCCCCGTGTCCACCATGTCCACCTGTGGCACCAGCTTGGGGATGTCCTGGTGTTGTGCCAGAGCAAAACGAAACACCTCGTACTCGTGCGAGGCAGTGGGGAAAAGGCCTCCTGTGTGAAAGAGATACAGAGAATCATTTCATTATTTGTAAAAGCGCGGAGAAGGAGTAGAAAGAGGATTGATCACTTCCAGTCGGTGGGCTAAAAACATCCGCAAGGAAATCCTGCTGAGGTGGAAACCGGAGCGACTCTTTGATTCAGCTGAGAAAGTGAACTTCATTGAACTTTCACATTTTTTTCACAAAGCAGAAGGCAGCGTTTGCAGAAACAAATTGTTTTCATACCAGAATGAGACGTTTGTATTAGTTAGCAGATAATCAATCAATCTTTATTTGTATAGGGTCAATTCATAACAAGTGCAGGTGAAGGACCTTACTTATTGCTATATTACAAGGACCCAGATTAATCAGTCATTGCTTGGTCTGATAACTGCAGACTCTACCACCTGTAGGACATTTAGAGACTGTAGGTACCAGCAGGTCTGATAACTGCAGACTCTACCTCCTGTAGTTTAGAGACTGTAGGTACCAGCAGGTCTGATAACTGCAGACTCTACCTCCTGTAGTTTAGAGACTGTAGGTTCCAGCAGGTCTGATAACTGCAGACTCTACCTCCTGTAGTTTAGAGACTGTAGGTACCAGCAGGTCTGATAACTGCAGACTCTACCTCCTGTAGTTTAGAGACTGTAGGTACCAGCAGGTCTGATAACTGCAGACTCTACCTCCTGTAGTTTAGAGACTGTAGGTTCCAGCAGGTCTGATAACTGCAGACTCTACCTCCTGTAGTTTAGAGACTGTAGGTACCAGCAGGTCTGATAACTGCAGACTCTACCTCCTGTAGTTTAGAGACTGTAGGTTCCAGCAGGTCTGATAACTGCAGACTCTACCTCCTGTAGTTTAGAGACTGTAGGTACCAGCAGGTCTGATAACTGCAGACTCTACCTCCTGTAGTTTAGAGACTGTAGGTACCAGCAGGTCTGATAACTGCAGACTCTACCTCCTGTAGTTTAGAGACTGTAGGTACCAGCAGGTCCGATAACTGCAGACTCTACCTCCTGTAGTTTAGAGACTGTAGGTACCAGCAGGTCTGATAACTGCAGACTCTACCTCCTGTAGTTTAGAGACTGTAGGTTCCAGCAGGTCTGATAACTGCAGACTCTACCTCCTGTAGGACATTTAGAGACTGTAGGTACCAGCAGGTCTGATAACTGCAGACTCTACCTCCTGTAGGACATTTAGAGACTGTAGGTACCAGCAGGTCTGATAACTGCAGACTCTACCTCCTGTAGGACATTTAGAGACTGTAGGTACCAGCAGGTCTAATAACTGCAGACTCTACCACCTGTAGTTTAGAGACTGTAGGTACCAGCAGGTCTGATAACTGCAGACTCTACCACCTGTAGTTTAGAGACTGTAGGTACCAGCAGGTCTGATAACTGCAGACTCTACCTCCTGTAGTTTAGAGACTGTAGGTACCAGCAGGTCTGATAACTGCAGACTCTACCTCCTGTAGTTTAGAGACTGTGGGTACCAGCAGGTCTGATAACTGCAGACTCTACCACCTGTAGTTTAGAGACTGTAGGTACCAGCAGGTCTGATAACTGCAGACTCTACCTCCTGTAGTTTAGAGACTGTAGGTACCAGCAGGTCTGATAACTGCAGACTCTACCTCCTGTAGTTTAGAGACTGTAGGTACCAGCAGGTCTGATAACTGCAGACTCTACCTCCTGTAGTTTAGAGACTGTAGGTACCAGCAGGTCTGATAACTGCAGACTCTACCTCCTGTAGTTTAGAGACTGTAGGTACCAGCAGGTCTGAGAACTACAGACTCTACCTCCTGTAGTTTAGAGACTGTAGGTACCAGCAGGTCTGAGAACTGCAGACTCTACCACCTGTAGTTTAGAGACTGTAGGTACCAGCAGGTCTGATAACTGCAGACTCTACCACCTGTAGTTTAGAGACTGTAGGTACCAGCAGGTCTGATAACTGCAGACTCTACCACCTGTAGTTTAGAGACTGTAGGTACCAGCAGGTCAGAGGATTTAGAGGAAGATGAGATGACATAGCCCAAAAAAAGATAACTGACACTGTTTCCTGTTCAGGAGATCTCTGAGTCCGTCACACATGAACGCTCTCATCACGTGATAGTCCGACTGTGAGCCGTAAACTTTCAACTGAGCAAGATTCAAGTTTTTGTCATCTTTGATCCAAATTTCTTTCCCGTAGTTATTGTGGAACCCTTCTCTCTAACGTTTATTTTGTTACTATGACAAGCTGAAGGTGAAGTTTGCTCATTGTTCTGTCCACAGAAGGTGATCTTGACACTTCACTCACTGTGAGCGAGCGACAGAGACGATGTGTGTGCAGTGCAAAATTAAATGAGATGAAAGTATAAAAATGGAAGAAAAAATATTCATTAAAAAAATAGTTAAAAAGAGCCAGTAACTTAAAGATGTAAATCTGTATAAACTGTATGAAGGTTACCATCTACAGCCCAGCTAACCAGAGAACATGGGGCGGCTGTGGCTTAGTGGTTAGGGTTAACAGAAACACAGAGATAGAATTTACAAAATAAAACTGGAAATAATATTTAAACATAAACAAAGGTAAATCGTGACTCTTCCATGTTGTTAGGTTTCATTTAGTTTATTTTTGTTAATGAACTTCTGAAACATTTTTATGGTATCTTTATAGTGGGAGGCAGCAGGAAGAGGAAATACTGCAGTTCTTCTTCAGAATATTAAAAAGTGCTCACGTACACTGAAGTCGTTCTTACACGAGGTCTGGATTTATTCATCAGAGTCGTAAAGGCTGCGAGCAGTCCATCTGCTCGGACAGAAGGCGAACCAACACACTGATTTCATGCTGAAGCTCGCTGGACTCACTGCTGAAGGATTTCATTACACAAAAGTGCACGGTGCAGGTTCGTTCAAGCCAACCGCCCCATCAGCTCCAACCCTGAGAGCGAGGCTGACCAGTACTCCACTCAATCGCTAAATGTGAGCAGCGGCGTTCAGAGGGGAGCGAGAGAGGTGCATTGAGGTCGTTGGTTAAAGTCTGGTGACGTGCGTTTTGTTCTCCGTGTGTTCAATAGGTACGACACCATCACAGCTTGAATGCTTGCTGGGAACTTTTCCAGTCTCTGTTTTATTGACTTCTTGCTTTACAAGAAACTTTTGTGCAATCAATCGTTGAATCTATTAAATTCCACATCTGGTAAAAAGAACTTTGACCCGACAACTTTGAATCAAGCAGAACCCTAACCCAACTTTGAATCAAGCAGAACCCTAACCCAACTTTGAATCAAGCAGAACCCTAACCCAACTTTGAATCAAGCAGAACCCTAACCCAACTTTGAATCAAGCAGAACATTCGAACACAGCAGAACCCTAACCTTAACACACCAGTAACTGTAAACAGAGATCTTTATCAAGAACTCACATGCTTTACTACTTTGGGGGGTTTTTCCAGTAAAACAGTGAATTTTAAAATTCATGGATAACAAAAATGATTTCTATTTTAGCATGAAAAATATATTTTCAAAGTGCATTTAGTATAAAAACCTTTATATTCATTTATTTAAATGTTAAAGATCTGACATCTAGACTTGGATACTTTTCAATATGAGATTCCAATAAACATTTAGAGTTCAGTCCCTGATCCTGATTCACCCCCGATCCTGATTCAACCCTGATCCTGATTCAACCCTGATCCTGATTCAACCCTGATCCTGATTCAACCCTGATCCTGATTCACCCCCGATCCTGATTCACCCCCGATCCTGATTCAACCCTGATCCTGATTCACCCCTGATCCTGATTCAACCCTGATCCTGATTGATCCCGAATCCTGATTCACCCCTGATCCTGATTCATTCCTAATGAAGTAAATCCTTTGCTGTGCCTTCTTCATGACTGTGTCTATGTGGGAGGTCCACTTCAGGTCTCCTGTGTGTGTTTGTGTCTGTGTGTGTGTGGGCCTGTTTGTGTACATGTGTTTTAGTGTATCTGTGTGTATTTTACTGTGTGTGTCTCTGTGTGTGTGCGGGTTATATTGTGTATATATATATATATATATATATATATATATATATATATATATATATATATATATATTCAGACGTTTTAATGTCTCCAGCTTTCATTATATTTGCCTCCTCTTCTTCAGTGGTTTTCACAGTGCTGAGCTGATTTCATGTCTGTAGTTCTCTCTCTCCTCTCTCTCTCTCTCTCTCTCTGTCTCTCTGTCTCTCTCTCTCTCTCTGTCTCTCTCTCTCTCTCTCTCTCTCTCTCTCTCTCTGTCTCTCTCTGTCTCTCTGTCTCTCTCTCTCTCTCTGTCTCTCTCTCTCTCTCTCTCTCTCTCTCTCTCTGTCTCTCTCTGTCTCTCTCTCTGTCTCTCTGTCTCTCTGTCTCTCTCTCTCTCTCTGTCTCTCTCTGTCTCTCTCTCTCTGTCTCTCTCTCTCTCTCTGTCTCTCTCTCTCTCTCTCTCTCTCGTGCTAAAGATAATGAAGTCTATTATTATTCTATCTATATTTATCTAAAACATCAAATTAATAATGATTTGCAGTGGACATAGCTCTGTGTTTCAGTCAAAGGAAGCAGAGAGACCTATGAGAAATGATCCTGACGTTCAAGAGCATCAGGAAAGGATCCTCGCGCGGACTCTAACTGAGTGAGACACGTGAAGTCTCGTGCCAGGATCACTAATTCAATAACGTAAGTTTGTCACTAAGATCTCAGCGGGGTCTTCAAACAAGTACAGGAGCCGCGCGCAATCACTCACCTATGTTGATGTTACTTGGGAAACTTGTGCTACTGCAGAGCCCGAGCAGCAGCAGCAGCAGCGGGAGGAAGACCGATGGCACCGGGAAGATGTGCAGCTGCATGTTTCCTCCGGGAGACGCCGAACAACCAAAGTAATCCCATTCAAACCGGAACCTGCTCGGAACAGATTGACCGAAGCCCTGAAACAGACTTACACATCCAGTTTCTCCGTGTTCTCTCTCTCTCTCTCTCTCTCTCTCTCTCTCTCTCTGTCTCAAATATCCAGTGTGAGGGCTGAGCTCCGCTGCTGCGCCGACTATGACTGTCAGTGTTCACTGAATCTCTAACTAAATACCCCCCCCTCTCTCTCTCTCCCTCTCTCTCTCTCTCTCCCCCCCCCCCCTATCTCCCCCTCCTCTCTTTTTGTCTTCTGAGGGTCTAAATGTGAAAATAAAGAACCACTAACAAACCAATGTTTCAGGTCAGCGTTCAGTGTAATTTTGTCCTTTACTGTCATTTTCTTAATGTGTATTTTAGCCTCAATGACGTCACATTTCTGACACGCTCCAACAGGTAAACGTTGGTAAATTTTGGGTTAGGGTTTTATATTGGTACTCACCCATTGTACAGACAGAGCGCACAGTCAACCGAAATTAAAGTCCTCATGTGTAAACAATACTGGGCCAATAAAACTGATTCTGATGTCTCTGTCTTTCAGATCCTTCTCCTGTGATCATGCCATGATTGGTCTCACCTGTGCTTGGCTACCTCCTGATTGTGCTCAGTTGTAGGCTGATAAGGAGACATGCCGAGGTCAGTGCCATGGTTTTAATTGGATGGAGCTCCCCTGACCTCCTAGAACTGTTTCAGGAACGTGAGCACAGCCGTGCTCATGGGAGAACAAGATCACAGGAAGAACTACAAGATCACAGAGAACTACAAGATCACAGGAAGAACTACAAGATCACAGGAAGAACTACAAGATCACAGGAAGAACTACAAGATCACAGAGAACTACAAGATCACAGGAAGAACTACAAGATCACAGGAAGAACTACAAGATCACAGGAAGAACAGTATACACACTTTTACAACATCAACAACAACAAGGTACTTTCAAGAAGTAAGAACACGAGCTGCAGCGTTTTGGACGAGTTGGAGGGTCTTTAGAGATTTACCATAGCACCCTGCTAAAATAGAATTACAGTAATCCAACCTGGAGGTAACAAATGCATGAACTAGTTTTTCAGCATCATTTTGTGACAGGATCTGTCTGATCTTAGAGATATTACCAAGGTGAAAATAAGCTGTCCTTGAAATGTGTTTAATGTAGGAATCAAAGGACATATCCTGATCAAACAGAACTCCTAGGTTCCTAACAGTGGTACTAGAGGCTACACTAATACTACTAAGGGCCATCATATCATCAGAGAAAGTCTCTCTAAGGTTCTTAGGTCCAATCACTAGAACTTCAGTCTTGTCTGAGTTGAGCAGTAAGAAGTTTCTGGTCATCCAGGTCCTGATGTCCTTGAGGCTTCTAGTTTATGAAGCTGGTTGGTGTCTTCTGGCTTCATTGCTATGTAGAGCTGAGTATCGTCTGCATAGCAATGAAAGTTCATGGAGTGTTTTCTCATAATACTACCGAGAGGAAGCATCTATAATGTAAAGAGAATCAGACCAAGCACTGATCCTTGAGGCACTCCATGGCTAACTTTGGTCTACATAGAGGACTCATCATGAACACACTGAGACCTGTCTGATAAATAGGATCTAAACCAACTTAAAGCAGTCCCTGTAACTCCAAGTCATTGTTCTAGTCCCTGTAACTCCAAGTCATTGTTCTAGTCCCTGTAACTCCAAGTCATTGTTCTAGTCCCTGTAACTCCAAGTCATTGTTCTAGTCCCTGTAACTCCAAGTCATTGTTCTAGTCCCTGTAACTCCAAGTCATTGTTCTAGTCCCTGTAACTCCAAGTCATTGTTCTAGTCCCTGTAGCTCCAAGTCATTGTTCTAGTCCCTGTAACTCCAAGTCATTGTTCTAGTCTCTGTAACTCCAAGTCATTGTTCTAGTCTCTGTAACTCCAAGTCATTGTTCTAGTCCCTGTAACTCCAAGTCATTGTTCTAGTCCCTGTAACTCCAAGTCATTGTTCTAGTCCCTGTAACTCCAAGTCATTGTTCTAGTCCCTGTAACTCCAAGTCATTGTTCTAGTCCCTGTAACTCCAAGTCATTGTTCTAGTCGCTGTAACTCCAAGTCATTGTTCTAGTCCCTGTAACTCCAAGTCATTGTTCTAGTACCTGTAACTCCAAGTCATTGTTCTAGTCTCTGTAACTCCAAGTCATTGTTCTAGTCCCTGTAACTCCAAGTCATTGTTCTAGTCCCTGTAACTCCAAGTCATTGTTCTAGTCCCTGTATCTCCAAGTCATTGTTCTAGTCCCTGTAACTCCAAGTCATTGTTCTAGTCCCTGTAACTCCAAGTCATTGTTCTAGTACCTGTAACTCCAAGTCATTGTTCTAGTCCCTGTAACTCCAAGTCATTGTTCTAGTCTCTGTAACAGGATGTGATGGTCGATGGTGTCAGGAGCAGCAGTCAGACCTAACAGGACGAGCACAGATAGAAGTTCCCTGTCTGAGGCTAACAGAAGATCAGCTAACACTTTCTCTGAGATCTTAGAGATAAAAGGAAGGTTAGAGATCCAAAACTTTAAGCACCTTGCAGGTGACTGCTCACTTAAAGGAACAGTACACATAACTTTACTGCTTCTGAATGAGGAGTGGATGGTCTCCCACTTTAAATGTTTTTAAACGGTGACAGTGTTTCTGTACAAGAGATGAAAAGAGATGTGTGTGTGTGTGTGTGTGTGTGTGTGTGTGTGTGTGTGCGCTCAAAGAAAGCTCCTGAACTCTGTTATTTAATGTGACAGTGATGTCAGAGTCACCTTAGACCTTTTCAAACCTGCTCCAATGCTGTGCTGCAAATACATTGCTCTCCTTCTGATTGGACAGTTGGCCTGCAGCTCACATCAGCTGACAAGCTTTTATATGAGGAACAATAGATGGGAGTGGAGGGTCCACACACACACACACACACACACACACACACACACACACACTTCTGTTTACATATGTTTCTGCTCTCAGCAGGTCGAACTAAACGTCATGCATGACTCTCTGCATCCTCTGTGTGCAAAACGCTCTCATCATTAATTCATCATTTCAGGAAGCGTGCAGATTTAAGCCTCATTCTTTCTTCATGTTCAGCACAACAGACATTTCAAACTGACGCTGTCATATTTTAATCATAACAGACTGACCAACTGGGCGGAGTGATTTGACCTCCATGCTTTGACCTTTCATTGTATTGAAACAGCTCTGCTGGGTTTCTGTTTCCACCACCTGTGACCGAGTGACCACAAACTCTCGCTTTAGTTGATTTGTTGTCATGTGATCACTTCTGTATGGTCATCCTGTGTGATGTCATGGTCATTGTCATGATTGGATGCTAAAGCCACAGTCCTGACTCAGCTTTTAAGGGAAATGTTTAACTAAACGAGGCAATAATAGCGATTCAAAGAGAGGGAACTGTTTGTGTCAGTGTGTCCGTCGTTGTCTTCGTTTGGCGTTGTAAAACTAACAAACAAAGAAGACGCCAACACAAGTGACGAGGAGCGGGGTGGTTATTCCGAGAGAATGACAGAGAACTGTTGACTGCCATATTGTATCTTAAGTACACCTGAGAGACTGGTCAGCTCCGCCCAGGTGTAGTGGACCCATGCCCATCAGTTATGTCGGTGAATAAACACGAGGAGCTAACACCGTGGTAGGTACCAGATTCACAGAGCTACACGATACTACAACTATAATATAATGAATTCAGCATCTAAACAGCATTAAAAAACTGAATGAACAGCAAAGGTACACGACTGTTTTCATGATTTTCATCCAAAGTCAAGGAACTACCCATCCCACATTTTTTTTCTAGAACTAGGAAAAGGGACCACATGACTCCTGTATTGGCTTCTCTCCACCTTCACCTCTCAGACCTGCTGGTACCTACAGTCTCTAAACTACAGGAGGTAGAGTCTGCAGTTATCAGACCTGCTGGTACCTACAGTCTCTAAACTACAGGAGGTAGAGTCTGCAGTTATCAGACCTGCTGGTACCTACAGTCTCTAAACTACAGGAGGTAGAGTCTGCAGTTATCAGACCTGCTGGTACCTACAGTCTCTAAACTACAGGAGGTAGAGTCTGCAGTTATCAGACCTGCTGGTACCTACAGTCTCTAAACTACAGGAGGTAGAGTCTGCAGTTATCAGACCTGCTGGTACCTACAGTCTCTAAACTACAGGAGGTAGAGTCTGCAGTCATCAGACCTGCTGGTACCTACAGTCTCTAAATGTCCTACAGGAGGTAGAGTCTGCAGTTATCAGACCTGCTGGTACCTACAGTCTCTAAACTACAGGAGGTAGAGTCTGCAGTCATCAGACCTGCTGGTACCTACAGTCTCTAAATGTCCTACAGGAGGTAGAGTCTGCAGTTATCAGACCTGCTGGTACCTACAGTCTCTAAACTACAGGAGGTAGGGAGGCAGACACATTAGGTACTTTTAAGAACAGACTTCAAACTTGTCGTTTTGATAAATCTTATAGTTAGTGCTGGATCAGGTCTAGACCAGCTCATAGTTATGCTGCTATAGGTCTAGACTACCGGGGGAACTGGCACCTTGAACTCATTTTCAAGCTCAGCTCAGTTTATCACATGTTCATCATGTTCCGGGTCTGCTGAAGATTTCTGCCTGTTAAAGGGAAGTTTGTTCTTCTATGACGGATTCAGCTGAACTCTTTAATATATCCATCAGTAAGGTCCTTTACCTGCTTTATGTAAACAATGAGCATGTTTACCTGCTTTATGTAAACAATGAACATGTTTACCTGCTTTATGTAAACAATGAGCATGTTTACCTGCTTTATGTAAACAATGAGCATGTTTACCTGCTTTATGTAAACAATGAACATGTTTACCTGCTTTATGTAAACATAACAATGAGCATGTTTACCTGCTTTATGTAAACAATGAGCATGTTTACCTGCTTTATGTAAACAATGAACATGTTTACCTGCTTTATGTAAACAATGAGCATGTTTACCTGCTTTATGTAAACAATGAGCATGTTTACCTGCTTTATGTAAACAATGAGCATGTTTACCTGCTTTATGTAAACAATGAACATGTTTACCTGCTTTATGTAAACAATGAACATGTTTACCTGCTTTATGTAAACAATGAACATGTTTACCTGCTTTATGTAAACAATGAGCATGTTTACCTGCTTTATGTAAACAATGAACATGTTTACCTGCTTTATGTAAACAATGAACATGTTTACCTGCTTTATGTAAACAATGAACATGTTTACCTGCTTTATGTAAACAATGAACATGTTTACCTGCTTTATGTAAACAATGAGCATGTTTACCTGCTTTATGTAAACAATGAACATTTTTACCTGCTTTATGTAAACAATGAACATGTTTACCTGCTTTATGTAAACAATGAGCATGTTTACCTGCTTTATGTAAACAATGAACATTTTTACCTGCTTTATGTAAACAATGAACATGTTTACCTGCTTTATGTAAACAATGAGCATGTTTACCTGCTTTATGTAAACATAACAATGAACATGTTTACCTGCTTTATGTAAACAATGAACATGTTTACCTGCTTTATGTAAACAATGAACATGTTTACCTGCTTTATGTAAACAATGAACATGTTTACCTGCTTTATGTAAACAATGAACATGTTTACCTGCTTTATGTAAACAATGAACATGTTTACCTGCTTTATGTAAACATAACAATGAGCATGTTTACCTGCTTTATGTAAACATAACAATGAACATGTTTACCTGCTTTATGTAAACAATGAGCATGTTTACCTGCTTTATGTAAACAATGAACATGTTTACCTGCTTTATGTAAACAATGAGCATGTTTACCTGCTTTATGTAAACAATGAACATGTTTACCTGCTTTATGTAAACATAACAATGAGCATGTTTACCTGCTTTATGTAAACAATGAACATGTTTACCTACTTTATGTAAACAATGAACATGTTTACCTGCTTTATGTAAACAATGAGCATGTTTACCTGCTTTATGTAAACAATGAACATGTTTACCTGCTTTATGTAAACATAACAATGAGCATGTTTACCTGCTTTATGTAAACATAACAATGAACATGTTTACCTGCTTTATGTAAACAATGAACATGTTTACCTGCTTTATGTAAACAATGAACATGTTTACCTGCTTTATGTAAACAATGAACATGTTTACCTGCTTTATGTAAACAATGAGCATGTTTACCTGCTTTATGTAAACAATGAACATGTTTACCTGCTTTATGTAAACAATGAACATGTTTACCTGCTTTATGTAAACAATGAGCATGTTTACCTGCTTTATGTAAACAATGAACATGTTTACCTGCTTTATGTAAACATAACAATGAGCATGTTTACCTGCTTTATGTAAACAATGAGCATGTTTACCTGCTTTATGTAAACAATGAACATGTTTACCTGCTTTATGTAAACAATGAGCATGTTTGCCTGCTTTATGTAAACAATGAACATGTTTACCTGCTTTATGTAAACATAACAATGAACATGTTTACCTGCTTTATGTAAACAATGAGCATGTTTACCTGCTTTATGTAAACAATGAGCATGTTTACCTGCTTTATGTAAACAATGAGCATGTTTACCTGCTTTATGTAAACAATGAACATGTTTACTTGCTTTATGTAAACAATGAACATGTTTACCTGCTTTATGTAAACAATGAGCATGTTTACTTGCTCTTTGTTCATGTTAACAGACAAACAGGAAGCTCCTTTACCTGCTGTTTATAAAGAGAGAACACCTGTTATGAACTGACTCTATACAAATAAAGATTGATTGAGCGAGCTGTCAGAGAGCGTCAGCAGGATGCCTTACAGCCACTTCCTGCAGGTTGCAGGTTGGAATCCGGCTTCATCGTTCTCCCTTGTCCAGCTCCGCGACTTGTTTACCCAAGCAGTTTGAACAAAAGCACTTAAGACAAAAGGCACTTTGCTGAGCACGCCACGTCCCGAAATAGAACGCCACATTAACTCAGAACACATTAACAAGTTCATCTGATTTACAGCGGGAAAGAACCTGAGGAGGAGGAGAGGAGGAGGAGAGGGGAGGAGGAGAAGAGAGGAGAGGAGGAGAGGAGGGGAGGAGGAGGAGGAGAGGAGGAGAGGAGGAGAGGAGAGGGGAGGAGGAGGAGGAGGAGGAGGAGAGGAGGAGGAGAGGAGGAGAGGAGAGGGGAGGAGGAGGAGGAGAGGAGGGGAGGAGGAGGAGAGGAGGAGGAGGAGAGGAGGAGAGGAGAGGGGAGGAGGAGGAGAGGAGGAGGAGGAGAGAAGGAGAGGAGGAGAGGAGGAGAGGAGAGGGGAGGAGGAGGAGGAGAGGAGGGGAGGAGGAGGAGAGGAGGAGGAGGAGAGGAGGGGAGGAGGAGGAGAGGAGGAGAGGAGGAGAATACAAAAACTCAGACACAGCAGTTCTATGTTCTCTCTTGTCAAACCATTAGCGGCGAATCAGCCTTTAAATCACTTCCTAATTGCGTTTTTATGACAGTTGTCATGGTAACTGTGCAGCACTTTGAAGCTGTTTGATGGTTTTTTGGCTCATTTGGAGTTCTGTCTGTGTCTGTGTGTGTGTGTGTGTGTGTGTGTGTGTGTGTGTGTGTGTGTGTGTGTGTGTGTGTGTGTGTGTGTGTGTGTGTGTGTGTGTGTGTGTGTGTGTGTGTGTGTGTGTGTGTGTGTGTGTGTGTGTGTGTGTGTGTGTGTGTGTGTGTGTGTGTGTGTGTGTGTTAAACAGGATGGAAGTGCAGTGCTGATGATTTGCAGATTTGCTGAACCACAATTAAATATAAAGAGGGCTGCAGTGACTTAGCGAGGAACACACTCTCTTATCCGTGCCTATACACACACACACACACACACACACACACACACACATATGTCCATGTTCACGCTGAGATGCTGGTTGTGTGGCGCTGACAGGGAGGCGAGCAGCTGCTGGGGGGCTGGGTCTTAGTGAGCCGGAGGCCTGTGAAAACCTGCAACCAAAAGGTCAAAGGTTCATCTCCATCAACCAGATCAGCTAAAATGTAAATCAAACAGAACCTGAGTAAAGAGTCCATCAGTATCAACTCATCCATTCACACACTGATGGTAGAGGCTGCTGCAGAGTAAAGAGTCCATCAGTATCAACTCATCCATTCACACACTGATGGTAGAGGCTGCTGCAGAGTAAAGAGTCCATCAGTATCAACTCATCCATTCACACACTGATGGTAGAGGCTGCTGCAGAGTAAAGAGTCCATCAGTATCAACTCATCCATTCACACACTGATGGTAGAGGCTGCTGCAGAGTAAAGAGTCCATCAGTATCAACTCATCCATTCACACACTGATGGTAGAGGCTGCTGCAGAGTAAAGAGTCCATCAGTATCAACTCATCCATTCACACACTGATGGTAGAGGCTGCTGCAGAGTAAAGAGTCCATCAGTATCAACTCATCCATTCACACACTGATGGTAGAGGCTGCTGCAGAGTAAAGAGTCCATCAGTATTAACTCATCCATTCATACACATTCACACACTGATGGTAGAGGCTGCTGCAGAGTAAAGAGTCCATCAGTATCAACTCATCCATTCACACACATTCACACACTGATGGTAGAGGCTGCTGCAGAGTCCATCAGCATTAACTCATATAAATAAAAAATAGTAATAAAACTGGTGTCCTGTGCGGCCATGTTGGCCTCTTCACGTTATCATCTCATCAACAGTCTAATATTCTTTTTTTTCATGATAAGTTACAATATCATGTTATTAATAACGTGACCTTTGACCTCTGACCCCTGACCTCATCCTGCTGGCCTCAGCATAACAATGATAATACATTTTTATTTCCTCTAAGTTGATCACGTGTTCACAAATCGACCTTCTTTGAGCCCTGTCCGTCTGAACGACGTCGGTGCAGCCGTGAATATTCACGAGGTGTGTTAACGGCGTTTTAATGTGAGGTGAGCGCAGTGGCCGGCTGCACGCCTGATTTAACTCCTCAGGGCTTAATGGACGAAGGAGTCCCAAGAGTGCAGCTCGGCACGCTCTCAAAGCTTAATCAGCCATGAGTCCCTGCACGCTGCAGCCCACGCAACGCCCCCCACATATCAGAAGTACATCGCTACAGTGACACACTTGTTCCCAACGACCACACAACAGCTGCAGGACACATTTCAGGATGAAGGCAGGAGGACTACGTCTTTTTCTGCCACCTAACATGAACAAGATAACTAAGAGTGGTCTGAGATCACTGTAGCACATTGAGCCTTATCCAAGCAATTTAAATAAAGTGAATAAAAACCCTCACAGATGGACAACCAATCACGAGAAGTAAACGTGAAAAACACCAAAATGTTCTCAGCTGATGCAGGAAGTACTTCCTCTGCTGGGCCTTCTTTCTGATAGTGTCTATGTGGGTGGTCCACTTCAGGTCCCGTGAGGTTGTAGATCCCAGGAATCTGTGAAAACCTGCAGTAGAAGCTGTTTAGGTCCTCAGCCAGTCTATTGTTACCTGCAGTTGGGGGGGGGGGGGGGGGTCCTGTAGTTGGGGACCTCTCGCAGGCCTTTACAAACTGCTAAGGAGAAGCGTTGTGTTAGCGTCTCACTGTAGCTCCTCTTAGCTACCCTGATAGCCTACATCAGTTTGTTCCTGTCCTGCTTGAACAGGTCCCAGTCCTGCTTGAACAGGTCCCAGTCCTGCTTGAACAGGTCCCAGTCCTGCTTGAACAGGTCCCAGTCCTGCTTGAACAGGTCCCAGTCCTGCTTGAACAGGTCCCAGTCCTGCTTGAACAGGTCCCAGTCCTGCTTGAACAGGTCCCAGTCCTGCTTGAACAGGTCCCAGTCCTGCTTAAACAGGTCCCAGTCCTGTCAGCTTGTTGTTGTTGTATGTGCAGAAGGTCCTGGTACACACACACACGTCCTCACAGAAGCTGATGTATGATGGCACCGTGTCAGTGAGTTCAAAAACACTCCAATCAGTGCACTGAAAGCAGGCCTGTCTGCTTCTTTACAGTCCTTACTACAAGCTGAGCAGTTTGTAACTCCTGGAGGTCAGCATGAGGTGAATCAGACTGATCAGAGTCCCAAAGCTGCATGGGGAACAGAGCGATATGAATCCTTAGTGTTAGCTCCCTTGGTGGGACACTTAATATGCTGTCTGTATTTCTGAAGTTTATGGGTTAGATTTGTTCTGTTAAAATCCCCTATAATGATAAGCAGAGAGTCAGGATGATTTTTCTCTACGTTGTTCCTCCAATGCCCTCGTGCTGTTTTTACTCACGTCACTTAAAGAAGTTCAACTTTTAGAATAAACCCCAAACTCGTCAATGTGACTTCTCCCTCATCATCCATGAGAATCAAGAATGGGCAGGACCCTGATATTTGTTTACACTAATGGCAGAGGAGACTCTTGTCAGGCTTGTTTTTTGGAGGGAACAGTTTCCAGGTGTCGAGCAGCTGATGTAACAAACACACATAAGGAAGAGGACATGCTGTCCACGTCCACTTTGGCCTTTTATATAAATAATACAAGCAGGAACATTTAACACAGCCCTCCTGTTTTTAGACCTCCTCCTCCTCCTCCTCCTCCTCCTCCTCCTCACATCAATTAATCATCTCATAATATGATGAATAATTTGCAATAAGTCAGCTAATACTGCACTGCAAGTTCTCTCAGCCTGAAGTTTCCACATCTTTATTTAATAAGCTAACTTTTAGCCAGAGAGCGTGGCTTTCATGTGCAGGAGGAGAGAAGGAGAAGAGGAGGAGGAGGACTAGGAAGAAGACTAGGAGGAGGTGGAAGCAGAGGAAGAAAAACAGAATGAGAGAACAACAGTGTGTTTGTGGTAAAAGAAACATCCGTTGGCTTATAGAGACCAAAATCCTCTCCCATCACCAGTCATCTCCTGAAAAGCTCTGTCAGTCTGTCAGATTTACTCTGAAGCAGCCTCTACCATCAGTGTATGAATGGATAAGTTCATACTGATGGACTCTGCAGCAGCCTCTACCATCAGTGTGTGAATGTGTCTGAATGGATGAGTTAATACTGATGGACTCTTTACTCTGCAGCAGCCTCTACCATCAGTGTGTGAATGGATGAGTTAATACTGATGGACTCTGCAGCAGCCTCTACCATCAGTGTGTGAATGTGTCTGAATGGATGAGTTCATACTGATGGACTCTTTACTCTGCAGCAGCCTCTACCATCAGTGTATGAATGGTTGAGTTTATACTAACAGACTCTTTATACAGCAGTGAATGTGTAGGTGTGACCTGTGGTGTAAAAGCACTTTGAGGATTTACCCTCTCCTTCCCCAAATGCAGTAAATCAACCTTCTTCTATCTCAAACACTTTTCTTTCCGGTCAGCACTCCAAGGCAGAAACTCTGAAATATATCAAAGACTTTAGACCAAAAATACATTAAATATATTATTTTGACACTTAAAAGCAAACAACAGCAGAAAACATTTCTGTGAATGTCCCACAATCAGAAATAGATCAGTAAGTCAACAGAAAGATGTGTCTGTCAGTCAAACCAGTTGTATGATATCCTCATTCTTCTTCCTCTCTCCTCCTCATCCCCCTCTCTCTTCTTGTCCTCTCTCTCCACATCTTTTTGTTCAGTCTTAGTCAGAGCTGTTTTTTGTGTTTTTTTCAGCCCTTTGTCTTCATATCTGCCTCTGTTTTATGTTTTCCTCTTCTCTTCCTCCCTTGTTTGTTTAGTTTCTTTTCTTTTCTTCCTCTGTCATTTACGCAGCTTTTCTTCTTCTCTTTGCCCTTGTTTTTTACGAGTCATGAAGCGACTGTAGTGTTGGAGAGCTGCTCTGAGAGGCTCTACGATGCCATTAGTTGCCTTTTGCTACCCACAAACACTCTCTCACCACCATTCTTCAGCTCAGTGTTAAGTTTTAAAAGAAAAATCTGGAAATGGTTGTGTGACAAAGCTCTGCAGAGATGATGTAAAAATTTTATTATTATTCATAAAGACAAATCTGTCACGAGAGAAAACCTCCATCAGCCAGTTATAGTGACTTTTATAATTTTGCTCACAGCCAGACTTCAGTAGCAGATTAATTCGCCCTGAGAGCAGAGATGTGCGGGTTAATTGTGGTTGAGAGTCTCCACTCTGACAGATGAAGGTGGACTCTGTGAGTTTGGAAGATGCTTTATTTTTCTGGAAAAAATGGTAAAATTTGTTGTGACAGTCTTTGAGGAAAATCACTTTACTAACATTAGCCTTTGCTTTTCACATCAGGTCTGTTTCAATCAGGCTTCACAAATTTATCTAAAGAGGTGTCACAGTATCTGAGAAGGAAACTATCCTTAAAACTACTGATTCACGTAATATAACCACTCTGGATCACATTAGATCACTGTGGATCAGTTTGGATCACAGTAGATCACATTAGATCACTGTGGATCAGTCTGGATCACAGTAGATCACTGTGGATCAGTGTGGATCCCTGTGGATCAGTCTAGATCACTGTAGATCACTGTGGATCAGTCTGGATCACTGTAGATCACTGTAGATCACTGTGGATCACTGTGGATCACTGTGGATCAGTCTAGATCACTGTGGATCACTGTGGATCACTGTGGATCACTGTGGATCAGTCTAGATCACTGTGGATCACTGTGGATCACTGTGGATCAAATTAGATCACTGTGGATCAGTGTAGATCACTGTGGATCACATTAGATCACTGTGGATCAGTCTAGATCACAGTAGATCACTGTGGATCACTGTGGATCAGTCTGGATCACAGTAGATCACTGTGGATCAGTGTAGATCACTGTGGATCACATTAGATCACTGTGGATCAGTCTAGATCACAGTAGATCACTGTGGATCACTGTGGATCACTGTGGATCACTGTGGATCAGTCTGGATCACAGTAGATCACTGTGGATCAGTCTGGATCACTGTAGATCACTGTGGATCACATTAGATCACTGTGGATCAGTCTAGATCACAGTAGATCACTGTGGATCACATTAGATCAATGTGGATCAGTCTATATCACATTAGATCACTGTAGATCACTGTGGATCACTGTGGATTAGTCTGGATTAATGTGGATTACTCTGGATAATTGTAGATCACTGTAGATCACTATGGATTAATGTGGATCATGAGATCACTCTAGTCAAAAATAGGCCATGAAAGTAGTCAGCTGAATCCTCTGATGCTTGAATTCAGCATGTGAAGATCTACAGAACCTCTGCAGACACCAGGGGGGACTTGATTTGCATCTCAACCCTTGAAGCAAGCAGAGAGGAGGGGGTCGGCCTCCTCGACAGCTCAGGTCCATCATGTGTGAAGAGGTTGTAACATCTGATGTCTAAAGCATTTGAAGAGGAAGAACAATGAGAGACAACTGTTTTTATTCACCCCAAACTTCACACCTATATGTTAGGTGTTGCAGAGCATTCTGGGAGTAAGGGTTAGGCAAGGCATGCTGGGATTAAGAGTCTTTTGTCATGGTTCTCCAAAGGGACACAGCCTGAATTTAGTCTGGCATTCTGGCTGGACCCAACGGTTTGTTCCCTTTGCTATGAGCATCAGTCAGAATGATGAGCTTCACAATGACGGCCCCAGTATCACGGCTCCGATGCAGCGAGGAGGATGTGGGTACACCACAATATATTACTGCCAAGACAAAGAGGAGGGGCTTCCTGATTAACAGCTATGACACACCCACCTGTTGGTCAAGTGTGTGTGTTAAGCAGTATAATGTGTTCCCTCCAGAGTGTTTTAATGGGACAATTGCCCTGCTGTTTTCCTGAGACACTAGAAACACATTACACACACAACATGAGTATTCAGCACATCACACAGAGTGTGTGAGTGTGTGTGTGTGTGTGTGTGTGTGTGTGTGTGTGTATCAGTATTTGTATCACTGCCAATGTTTTTCTTTCTGTCTCATTTATTGTATTTCTTGGCAGAGTGTGGGTGTGTTTTGGCTAAAAGATGAAAACTGTGTGAGTGTGTCTGAGAACAGATGGAGGGTTTTCCATCAGCTGTTTATTGTGATGAGTTCAGTTTTTCATTATGAATTAAGCTGCAGGACACAAAACAATACTAAAGTAACACACTGGTGACACACACACACACACACACACACACACACACACACATAGAGACCTGACAAATCTCAACTCTGTAAAAATGTTATCTCAGTAAACGACAGAACATTATGTGCATTCGACGCCTCACTTCTTACTTCCTGTTCAACACACAATCAGGAAACTGATGAACGGACGCTGATGGTGCTGGCCATGCAGAATGTTCTGATGGTGCTGGCCATGCAGAATGTTCTGATGGTGCTGGCCATGCAGAATGTTCTGATGGTGCTGGCCATGCAGAGTGTTCTGATGGTGCTGGCCATGCAGAATGTTCTGATGGTGCTGGCCATGCAGAGTGTTCTGATGGTGCTGGCCATGCAGAATGTTCTGATGGTGCTGGCCATGCAGAATGTTCTGATGGTGCTGGCCATGCAGAATGTTCTGATGGTGCTGGCCATGCAGAGTGTTCTGATGGTGCTGGCCATGCAGAATGTTCTGATGGTGCTGGCCATGCAGAATGTTCTGATGGTGCTGGCCATGCAGAATGTTCTGATGGTGCTGGCCATGCAGAGTGTTCTGATGGTGCTGGCCATGCAGAATGTTCTGATGGTGCTGGCCATGCAGAGTGTTCTGATGGTGCTGGCCATGCAGAATGTTCTGATGGTGCTGGCCATGCAGAGTGTTCTGATGGTGCTGGCCATGCAGAGTGTTCTGATGGTGCTGGCCATGCAGAATGTTCTGATGGTGCTGACGGTGAATAGAATGATTTTATTGTCATTATACAAATTGTACAACGAGTTTACCCAGACCTAACCCTAACCCTCTAACCCTAACCCTAACCCTAACCCTAACCCTCTAACCCTAACCCTAACCCTCTAACCCGAACCCTAACCCTAACCCTCTAACCCTAACACTAACCCTCTAACCCTAACCCTAACCCTCTAACCCGAACCCTAACCCTAACCCTCTAACCCTAACCCTAACCCTCTAACCCTAACACTATCCCTAACCCTAACCCTAACCCTTTAAGCACTTATTTTATTTATGCACTTTTTTACATTTATTAACTAACCTTTTATCAATTTTAACACTTATTCTTTTATTTTGTAGATACATTTATACTTAACTTTTGCCAGGCCTTTTAATTCAGTTCAGGGCACTTATAAATAGGATCTTTATTTTATCTGTTTTAAATTATTTATTTTATTTATTTAGCTTTTAATTTTCTCTTTCTTAATTTCTAGTACAATGAAAGTCATTCAGCTCCTTGGTGTTTTTATCGGAGGCCCTGGGACGGGGTAGGTTTTAGCCAGCTACAGAGCTCCGCCGACCTCTCCTGCGCGGTGGTCCGGTTACCCTTTTTAATTAAAACCAAATTTTAGAGTGTCTTAAGAGGGTCTTAATGAAAACCTTTTGGTTTTTAAGGAGGGTTTTAATTGCAAAGTTTTAATTACTTATTAAAACCGTTGGTCCCCCCGAGAGCCCGTGCCCCCCGTAGCGTCCCCCAGAGGACGCTGCGCTTTTACCCAGACCTAACCCTAACCCTCTAACCCTAACCCTAACCCTAACCCTAACCCTAACCCTAACTCTAACCCCTAACCCTAACCCTAACCCTTTTACCCAGACCTAACCCTAACCCTCTAACCCTAACCCTAACCCTAACCCTAACCCTAACCCTAACCCTAAACCCTAACCCTAACCCTAACTCTAACCCTATGTGTGGGAGGACTCATTTACAGTTAGCAGCATAATGAATGGATGTAACAGACATATCAGATTAGTTATTGCACTGTACGAAATGTAAACTATAGCAGAGTATAAAATATACTGACGCTCACAGTTCTGAAGATTCTGATGGTTCCTGACGGTGCTGAGGGTTCTGAATATTTTGGCGGCTCTGAAGTTTCTGTCGGTGCTGATGGTTCTGAAGGTGCTGAAGTTTCTGATGGTGCTGAAGGTTCTGATGGTGCAGAAGGTTCTGATGGTGCTGAAGGTTCTGGCGATTCCTAATGTGCTGAAGGCTCTGACGGTGTTGACAGAAGGTTCTGACGGTGCTGATGCACAGAAGGTTCTGACGGTGCTGACGTACAGAAGGTTCTGACGGTGCTGATGCACAGAAGGTTCTGACGGTGCTGACGTACAGAAGGTTCTGACGGTGCTGACGCACATAAGGTTCTGATGGTGCTGACCTACAGAAGGTTCTGACAGTGCTGACGTACAGAAGGTTCTGACGGTGCTGACCTACAGAAGGTTCTGACGGTGCTGACGGTGCTGACCTACAGAAGGTTCTGACGGTGCTTACGTACAGAAGGTTCTGACGGTGCTGACCTACAGAAGGTTCTGACGGTGCTGACCTACAGAAGGTTCTGACGGTGCTTACGTACAGAAGGTTCTGACAGTGCTGACGTACAGAAGGTTCTGACAGTGCTGACCTACAGAAGGTTCTGACAGTGCTGACCTACAGAAGGTTCTGACAGTGCTGACCTACAGAAGGTTCTGATGGTGCTGACCTACAGAAGGTTCTGATGGTGCTGACCTACAGAAGGTTCTGATGGTGCTGACGTACAGAAGGTTCTGACAGTGCTGACGTACAGAAGGTTCTGATGGTGCTGACGTACAGAAGGTTCTGATGGTGCAGGTTATGCCTTGATGGTGGACAGACGTGCTGATTGCAGGTGAGCAGAGTGAAGAAGGTGGAGACAGGCGTCACAGAGAGACACTTCTCATACTGCAGCTGTTTCTCTTCACAGTTTAACATTATTCAGGCTCAGATTCATAAACTTGACCTGTCTTCCAAAATAAAACCTTTGGATCTATTTTAACCGAAGCACGCCTCTTTAATCAGGAACGAAAAACACTTCAAACAGCAAAACAACCTGTTGTCCTCTCAAGCAGCCGCTTCCAAACGCCGACTCAACCTCTTCTGCAGTCGACAGTCAGTTTGTGTGTGTGCGTCTGTCTGAGCACTTTGAGGAGACTCATGACAAGAAAGGCAGTCTTGTAGTTTAGTTCAGTAATTAGTGTGCCTTGTATTTTTTGCTCCTCTGGTGTGAAGGAGCAGAGGTTCTGTTAAGCTCTCGGTCCGTCTCCAGGGCTGAGCCCATAGCCCCTGCAGAACCCAGAATGGACCCTGTAGAGCCCATAGATCCTGCCAAGCCTTCAAGAGAGTTCATTTGTTTGTATCTGTGATATCTGTTCTTCCGTCTCATGAGCCCAGGTGAAGGCAAAGATCATTGGTAGATCACAGATTTGCCTTCACAGCTAGCTCTGGGATAATGCACCAACTCACCAGTCATTCCCAGGGTCTATTTGATTCTCACAGTGAACAAACTTGAGATACTGAACATGTTCAGTGTTGCTCCATTAGAACTGTATCTAACAGAACTCAACAGGGCCATCACATGCATTGCATCTCAATAAAACAGGACATCACACACCAACTGAACACTCACCTCACTGTCCCATCAGGTTAGGAGGCAATGAAGTGCAGAAAGGCTCGCCTCAGGAGGAGCCTGATCCCAGCAGTCATAGCGGCCCGAAACAACATGGAACTCTTGATTGTCGTTTAAGTCTGTTTGTGATATACTCTGTATTTTGTATATGTAAGTTCCTTGATGGTAATTTTCAGTTCAAACAGTAATGGTGCTGTGGAAAAGAATTTCCCCACAGGGACAATAAAGTGTAAAGTTGAAAGTTAAACCAAATGTGTAGAAGACTCAGTTCTCTCCTGAACCTGTAGGACTGAACAGAATCTTTCTTTCTTTCTGTAGGCTGCTCAGTTCTTTCTGACTGTCTGCAGATATCAGCCTGATGTCCACAACACAAAAAGCAGGAGCAGCCGAGTCAGTGAGCAGACCTCCAGCTGTTTGTGCTGAAACTGATAATTAAAAAGGACATCTGTTCTCTGTTGAATCATCGGCTGCTTGCTCTCCATCACTGTGTTTTAAATATGTTAAACATCAACAGTCCTGGCAAAGTTGGTTCAGTGTTATGCTGCTACACCAACCACAACTAAAGCTACCTCATGCCTGACTCTGTAGGGCCAAGGTGTCATGGTTTGGGTTTGTTATATTTCAGAGTTTTGAGTTCTGTGTATATGTTAGTTCAGTCTTTAGTGTTTCCTGAGTTTTAAGTTGTAGTCTAGTCTTCAGTGTTTCCTGTGTTTCTTTGTGTCCTTCTCTGTTTTCTGTAATATTTTTTCCTGTATTACTTGTATGTGATTCCTGGTGTAGTTGCTTTGGTCTTTAGTGTTTCCTTGTTGCCTGTAAGTTTATTTCCTGTGTTATGTTTTAAGTCCAGTCTTTGGTGTTTTATTTTGTATAGCTGGTTTTGGTGGTATCAGTGTTGGGTTTTACTTTGTACAACCACAATCTACACATCTGTCAGACCACCACATCAACCACAATCTACACATCTGTCAGACCACCACAATCTACACATCTGTCAGACCACCACAATCTACACATCTGTCAGACCACCACATCAACCACAATCTACACATCTGTCAGACCACCACAATCTACACATCTGTCAGACCACCACAATCTACACATCTGTCAGACCACCACAATCTACACACCTGTCAGACCACCACAATCTACACATCTATCAGCCTACAGATAAACTATTTTTTCTAACTTTTTATTGTAAAGAGTAAATAACCCTGATAATATTATTGAGACAGATACTGTTCTGCTGCATCAGAGTGAGACCCCACGATCCAAATCCAGAGAGAGATTTAATCCAAACACACGATGTCCACTAAGACCCGCTGATTTGTTCACTTTTAACATTGCTGTTCTTGATATGTGTTGTATTTTTTCAATGAAAGATTTGGTTGAGATACATCAAAGGGTCAGCCGCACCCTGTACTTCTGATGGCGCCTCATTGGGCCAATTAGGACCCTCCATTCACTGCTCCCAGATAATAATAGCCAATGAGAGCCTGTGTTAAAACCAGGTATTGACCCCTGTTCTGATGTATTTATACCCAACCCAAATCTATCCCCGATTCTGAACATGAAGACATGCTGTGTCTTTGTTTATTTCCAGGATTTTTACCACAAGGGATTCCAACAGTCAGGAACGTTAGGGATAAGATAGGATATACTTCATTGTGTCCAATGGGAAATTTGCCTTGAAGTCTGTGCTGCAGTCCCAAATAAGTAAATGTTTCCGTGTGCACACAGACCAAGGTCTGAGAGGCATTTATCCAGACTGGTTTGATTTGGACTGTGCAGCATTAAGGACCACCCCCCTCACCTGGGATAACATGTGTATGTGTCTCTGTTTGTGTGTCTGTGTGTGCTTGGCAGAAAACAATGTAAATAATTACAATTGGTTTCTGAGCAGCTTGTGCCAGGTTCTCACCTGGTCATCTGCATGTACGACTGTTTCCACTTTCACACCTTATCACTGCCGACGTGTGAATATGCTTTTAGCCGTTCATATAATTCAACACACACACACATACACACACACACACACACACACACACATAATACAGGGTCAAATGCATTGCCAAAGAAGCAGAGTTGGCAGCTGACAGCAGCACCTTACAACCCTCTGGGATACACACACACCTTCACACTAAGCATTAAATGCTTTTTTATGGCTGACCATTGTCTCTCTGTTTCATTAAGGGTCTGACCGTGTGAGACAGACCTGCTGTTTGTAGTAACATGTCCACAGTCATGAGATCTCACAGAATCACACGTGATCAAACTTCACTTCAGAAGACATGGGGGGTTAGTTGTTAAAGACGCTTTCCTGCCTGCTTGCTCTCGTTGTCTGCTGCAGGTATTTCAGTCAGAGGAGGCTCCACCTAGAATCATTAATATGAAACATGTCTGTGTGGGGGGACTGATGACCAGGCTGACCAGACCCGGAGTAAACACACTTGTGTCGGGAGCTTTTATGGATGTATCTGGGTCATCGTAGCCGTCCAAGAGTTTGATGGTGGAGACGCATGATGTAGTTATAGTTCAGTTTTAGTAGTTGTCAGTGCCATGCGAGCCGGGGATGTTGTTTGCCAACCAGAGTGACTGACACGTCAGGATGATCCACGGCATAGCAGTGGATGGGGCCGAGTGGTGAAGTGGTGCAGGGTAAAGGATGGACTGACAGACTGTAGAGGATAAAGCAGAGAGACAGAATGATGAGCTGTGGAGTTATGAAGGTTGAGCTGGGTATATACCGCTACTCGAGAATCCGTTAGACAATAGCAGGGAGCCGAGAGCGGAGGTACGGAGCTGGCAGTTACAGGTGCCGACAGCAGGTAGTTGAATGATCCCATGGAAGGGCAGGGAGATCCTTCAGAACCATCCTGCCAAATATGATAATTGTGTCAAAGAATCTGTTTTGACAAAGTGGTCCTGACTGAACTGGTTTTCCTGCATCGTTTTTTGAAAGGATCTGCCTGATTGCAGATATATTTCCAAGGTGCAAAAATGCTGTCCCTCACATGTAGTTGATGTGAAAGTTAAAGGACTTTCAAATGTGTGAGGCGTTAGTTTCAGAATATGGGTTTCTAAGTTGGACCATGGAGCTCGTCTCTGCTGTTTGATAACCTCTGTTTTAGAGGAGGTGCTCAGTGAATCCACCTCACTATCAACAAACTGATCCAGCTGAGAGGGAAGTGAGCCAGCATCCTCTCCTGAAGCTTCATTTAACACAACACAGATTTACTCAATGATGCACATCAACTGTGTGTGTGTGATGTACCATGTAAGCATGTTTCTCTGTTAACGCTCCAGTGATGTGCAGTCTGTTTAGAAAAACATGTAAGGCTTTAGCATGATTACACACGCACACAGACACACCCAGCTCTTGGCTCTGTGTCCTCCCTCGTTTATTTGGGCCATCAGTTTCAAACATCCGGTCTTCTCAGACCCTCCAGCTCAGTCTGTGATCTTACCCAGCTGTAAATAACAACGTTAGCCTGTTAGCTTCAGCTGTAAATGACAATGTTAGCCTGTTAGCTTCAGCTGTAAATGACAATGTTAGCCTGTTAGCTTCAGCTGTAAATGACAATGTTAGCCTGTTAGCTTCAGCTGTAAATGACAATGTTAGCCTGTTAGCTTTAGCTGTAAATGACAACGTTAGCCTGTTAGCTTCAGCTGTAAATGACAATGTTAGCCTGTTAGCTTCAGCTGTAAATGACAATGTTAGCCTGTTAGCTTCAGCTGTAAATGACAATGTTAGCCTGTTAGCTTCAGCTGTAAATGACAATGTTAGCCTGTTAGCTTCAGCTGTAAATGACAATGTTAGCCTGTTAGCTTCAGCTGTAAATGACAACGTTAGCCTGTTAGCTTCAGCTGTAAATGACAATGTTAGCCTGTTAGCTTCAGCTGTAAATAACAGCGTTAGCCTGTTAGCTTCAGCTGTAAATGACAACGTTAGCCTGTTAGCTTCAGCTGTAAATAACAGCGTTAGCCTGTTAGCTTCAGAGAGCTTCTTACTGATCCTGGAATCCTCCTAAGTTTGTTGTTCACACATGAACCTCACTGCTCCTCATTACTCCTCCTCCTCACTGCTCCTCCTCACTGCTCCTCCTCTCCCTTCCTCCCTGCTCCTCCTCCTCTCCCTCCTCCCTGCTCCACCTCCCCTCCCCCTTCCTCCCTGCTCCTCCACACCTCCTCTCCCTCCCCCTCCTCCTCCCCCTCCTCCCTGCTCCTCCTGCTGCTCCTCCTCCCCCTCCTCCCTGCTCCTCCTGCTTCTCCTCTCCCTTCCTCCCTGCTCCTCCCCCTCCTCCCTGCTCCTCCTCTCCTCCCTCCTCCCTGCTCCTCCTCCTCTTCTCCCTTCCTCCCTGCTCCTCCTCCTCCTCCTCTCCCTGCTCCTCCTGCTTCTCCTCCTCAGATTCCTCTGTTTGTCTTGTTGACAGAGAGAAGCCCAGTCTCTGTTGGAGTCAGCTGCCCAGCCTGAGGGCCTCACAGTTGGGGGACACTTCTGCAGAGCTCCTGGCCAATCCTGGAGCTCCTGAAATGACCCAGTCTGTGTGCATTCATTCGCATAAAATCATGTCATCCAGGCCCTTCAAACATCTAACCCTGTTTCTGAAACATGGAAGGCTTTGCACTTTATGCATTATAATGAAAGCAGGTGAAGCGCCCAGCTTCCATGGGGAGATTTAACTTGCTGACTTTGAGCCCAGGAGACACCTGAGTCCAGTTAACGATATATGAATTAAATGCTGAATCATCATCAGGGCTCTGGAGCCACGGCCAACACGTTGAAGCTTTCAGTGCAACAAATCATGTTTGATATACAGACAGCAGCTGTGTGGTCGAGTTGCATTGTGGGAAATGCAGTTTTCATCCAGCCTCTCTTTCCCTCTTTTTTCATGTTTCTCTGTCTCGTGTTTCTGTTTGCTCAGTGTTCATCTAACCTTTCACTTCCTCTGACGCTCTCTCACACACAGACACACTGAGCGCGCTCAGTAGGAAGTGTTAGTCATTAGATTATCTCATTAAACTCTGAAAGATCTAATGAGGCTTAATAAGACACCCAGCAGGAGTGACAGGCCTGTGTTTAGCGTGTGTGTGTTCAGGGTCTTACATGGTCGACTCATCACTTTAGACACAAAGAAGTGGAGACCATGGGGAAACTGAAGATGAAGAAAGAGATGTCTGTGTTTTTAAAGCAGTCAACGGACCGCGTGTGTGTTTCATGACAAAGATTATTGGTGATGTTTTTGTTTCAGGAAGGTTTTTGGCTTCACCGTCGTACACAAGCTGGAGAATGTAGCGATCTCTTTTCTTCCCCTTATCCGAGGTGAGGAAGCAGTTACCTGGTGCGAGGACTCACTCCCCACCCAGAGGGAGCAGTAAACTGGTTTCTGGCAGAGCCATGGTGCTGAGCCTCATCCTTGATGTTCCACTGCATACAGACCCAATATCAAGCCAACAAAACCACATCATCTGCACAAAGCAGAGGTGAAATTCAGAGGTTGACCTGGTTTTCAAAGACACCCGCCCTATGGACCCTGAGGGACATGGTCATACACATTTTCGAAACCCACAAATGTAGATCAGATGAGTGACCTCCTGTGCCCCCCCAAAAGCCCAGTGAGGGCACATCCACATTGTCTCTCCTGTATCTGAGGTAAGACAAAGTCCAGATCCTTCAGCGTCTCAGGCTGAATCTCATCTACACCTGGATCTCAGCCAAGGTTCCTCGGGCTCCACAGACTCCGCCCCCGCTTCAGAGGACATTTGGGTCAGGTCCAGGAGTTTCACATGTTTCCTCTGACGTCTCGTGTGACAGTAAGACCTCCACACTCTGGACTCTGGTTGTTACTCAATGAATCTGTTAGTGTTTGGGTCACATCGTTCACCACACACAACAAGAACTGAAATGTTTTTTAGATTCAGTTCAGAATCACTGATAGAGAGAGAGCGAGAGAGAGAGAGAGAGAGAGAGAGAGAGAGAGAGAGAGAGAGAGAGAGAGGAACAAAGACGGCTGCAGACCTTCTGCTCAGCTGAGCCTCTAGATCTGATCAACACACACACACACACACACACACACACACACACTCCTGTGTTTTCGCCTCCTCACTCTGCAGTCTCTCTTCTTCTTCTACTCTCTTTTATTCTCGCTCTCTCTTTAATCTTCTCTTGCTGCCTTGATGCCTTTGTTTTATTTCTGCTCACTGCCCTCGTTTCCAGTTTGTAACAGCACATTTCACTCAGGCTGCACGTTAGCTTTGAGCGTTAGCTTTGTGTGTTAGCTTTGAGGGAGGAAAAGACTGTTCATGACATGAAGTACCTGAAACATGCAGCAGCTGTTGTTTGTAAACCACTTACCTGTCCAATCCCTTCAAATAAAAACATCCTATGGAGGATTTATCTGACTTTTTTTATATGCTGAGGACATTTTGCATCAAGTTTATTCAATTCAATTCCAAAAACTTTATTTCAGTCAGGACCACTTTGTCAAGGAGAATATTTTGACGCAATAATGTATATTTGGCAGTATGGCTCTGAGGGATCTTCCTGCCCTTCCTTGCGGCATGCAGGGGGAGCAGAGAAGTGTAGGCGGGCTAGAGCAGTGTAAATAAAGCGGCGTAAGAACTATTTAGCCAATAGGATGCTTCAGCAGATCAGCTGGCCATCAGCTGATTAGGCCTGAGTGAGATCAGCTGACTTCTAGCACAATATTAAAGCGTGACTCCGTGACCTGTCGGAACTTACGTGATACTTCATTTGTCCCCGGGGGGCAATTCAAGGGTCCAAGGAGAAGTCTAAAATCATTGGTAAGAAATCTGAAGCACTGTGATATATTAAGGACTTTAAACCAAGACCTGGAAAAAAAGTCTCTACAAACTGAACAGGACGAGAAACATATCAGAAGACAGAGAAAGCGTCTCACCTGGTTACATCACAAAGACGAGTCTGCTCCCGTTTCAGACTCTCGCTTCTCTTCCTTCATTTGAAATGACACAACATCAAGAGTTGGTTTTATGGGGGCACTGGTGGTGCAGTGGTTAGTGTATCCTCATCGCGGATATCCCGGGATCGACTCCAACCTGTAGCTCAATCCCCCCCCCCCTCTCTCTCTCTCTCTCTCTGTCTCTCTCTCTCTGTCTGTCCCTCTAATAAACCAAACACCAAACGCCCAAAATAAATCTTTAAATAAAAATGGTTAAACAACGCTATTTCTTGATTGAGATAAAGAGAGAGTCGATCTTCCAAAAGTCGAAAAATAATATTTTACCATTTATTCAAGATAGCGTTTAAAATGTGCAACCCTAACCCTCACCCTCCTCTAGAGAGATGTTTCCTAACCCTCACCCTCCTCTAGAGAGATGTTTCCTAACCCTAACCCTCCTCTAGAGACATGTTTCCTAACCCTAACCCTCCTCTAGAGACATGTTTCCTAACCCTAACCCTCCTCTAGAGACATGTTTCCTAACCCTAACCTTCCTCTAGAGAGATGTTTCCTAACCCTCACCCTCCTCTAGAGAGATGTTTCCTAACCCTAACCTTCCTCTAGAGAGATGTTTCCTAACCCTAACCTTCCTCTAGAGAGATGTTTCCTAACCATAACCTTCCTCTAGAGAGATGTTTCCTAACCCTAACCCTCCTCTAGAGAGATGTTTCCTAACCCTCCTCTAGAGAGATGTTTCCTAACCCTAACCCTCCTCTAGAGAGATGTTTCCTAACCCTAACCCTCCTCTAGAGAGATGTTTCCTAACCCTAACCCTAACCCTAACGCTCCTCTAGAGAGATGTTTCCTAACCCTCACCCTCCTCTAGAGAGATGTTTCCTAACCCTAACCCTCCTCTAGAGAATCAGAATCAGAATCAGAATCAGATTTATTTGTCATTGATACAGGTACAAGTACAAGTACAAGGAAATTGCTTGGTCAAAGAGGACCGGTCTGCAGCGATACTTCGCGCTGACCTGGCTTCATCTCGGAACCTTTGGAGAGGGAGGGGGAGGGCGTGTTACAGGTAGGATGCAGGGGGAGGAGGGGGGGGCATAAAAAAACACTACTTCCATGCTGTGCCTGTAGAGGGAGGCACAGATTGAATGCAGGGAAAAAACACAAACATACAGTAGCAGAGTGTGTAAGGGTGGGAGGGAAGACGGTGTGTGCAGGAAGCGTGTGTCATATGTTTGTGTGTGCGTGTGTGCCTGGCTTCCCCGGGCTCGCTCAGGTCAGAATGTTCTCACTCGCGATAGCCGGTGAAAACACTGCGTGTGCTGCGGAGACAACCTCGACGCCTCTCAGAGTTCGCTGATAACATTGCGAAAACACAGTCCCACTCAGTGGAGACGTCCTTGGCCCGGGCTCCTCCGGCAGAAACAACAGGTGCGTGTGGGGGGGGGGTAGCGTTGGGAGCGTGTCTCCCTCCTTGTCCATCCGTGGAGGAAAATTTTCGTCTGTGGGAACCAGATTAAATCCAACAAACTCCTTTAGGACGGGGGGACACGTTTTGTCTGTCCCCCCTAAAGTTTTTCAAGTCCGGCTCTCCACAGGATCAACTCGCCTTGCATCGCAGTGAGCTTTCCCCAGATTCCATCCATCCTTCGGCCTAGCTCTGCCAGTGCCACAGTCTGTGCTCCAACAGCTTTGCCCATCTGGATCATCATGACCGGCAGCCTCGGTGCTCCTGCCAGAGCTGCCGTCTTCCCAATTTTCCGGTACACCAGAGCTATGCCAAGGCCAATCAGCACAATCCCGGTGAACATGAAGCAGAATATGTACACATCCTCAACATCCTCCACCGAAAGCACTCCCAGGCACATGACTCTCCATGTATCCCACGGATCCATCACGTACCCAGCAGCGTTCGTTCCGTCCGGGCAGGTGGACTCCCCCGGTCCAGTGGATCTTGTAGAAAAGATCTTGTCAATTGCGTTGAGAGACCAGCTGGAGAGGTGTTTCCTAACCCTCACCCTCCTCTAGAGAGATGTTTCCTAACCCTCACCCTCCTCTAGAGAGATGTTTCCTAACCCTCACCCTCCTCTAGAGAGATGTTTCCTAACCCTCACCCTCCTCTAGAGAGATGTTTCCTAACCCTCACCCTCCTCTAGAGAGATGTTTCCTAACCCTAACCCTCCTCTAGAGAGATGTTTCCTAACCCTCCTCTAGAGAGATGTTTCCTAACCCTAACCCTCCTCTAGAGAGATCGTTCCTAACCCTCACCCTCCTCTAGAGACATGTTTCCTCACCCTCCTCTAGAGAGATGTTTCCTAACCCTCACCCTCCTCCAGAGAGATGTTTCCTAACCCTCACCCTCCTCTAGAGAGATGTTTCCTAACCCTCACCCTCCTCTAGAGAGATGTTTCCTAACCCTAACCCTCCTCTAGAGAGATGTTTCCTAACCCTAACCCTCCTCTAGAGAGATGTTTCCTAACCCTCACCCTCCTCTAGAGAGATGTTTCCTAACCCTCACCCTCCTCTAGAGAGATGTTTCCTAACCCTAACCCTCCTCTAGAGAGATGTTTCCTAACCCTAACCCTCCTCTAGAGACATGTTTCCTCACCCTCCTCTAGAGAGATGTTTCCTAACCCTAACCCTCCTCTAGAGAGATGTTTCCTAACCCTCACCCTCCTCTAGAGAGATGTTTCCTAACCCTCACCCTCCTCTAGAGAGATGTTTCCTAACCCTCACCCTCCTCTAGAGAGATGTTTCCTAACCCTAACCCTCCTCTAGAGAGATGTTTCCTAACCCTCACCCTCCTCTAGAGAGATGTTTCCTAACCCTAACCCTCCTCTAGAGAGATCGTTCCTAACCCTCACCCTCCTCTAGAGACATGTTTCCTCACCCTCCTCTAGAGAGATGTTTCCTAACCCTCACCCTCCTCCAGAGAGATGTTTCCTAACCCTCACCCTCCTCTAGAGAGATGTTTCCTCACCCTCCTCTAGAGAGATGTTTCCTAACCCTCACCCTCCTCTAGAGAGATGTTTCCTAACCCTCACCCTCCTCTAGAGAGATGTTTCCTAACCCTAACCCTCCTCTAGAGAGATGTTTCCTAACCCTAACCCTCCTCTAGAGAGATGTTTCCTAACCCTCACCCTCCTCTAGAGAGATGTTTCCTAACCCTCACCCTCCTCTAGAGAGATGTTTCCTAATCCTCACCCTCCTCTAAAGAGGTGTTTCCTAACCCTCACCCTCCTCTAGAGAGATGTTTCCTAACCCTCACCCTCCTCTAGAGAGATGTTTCCTAATCCTCACCCTCCTCTAAAGAGGTGTTTCCTAACCCTCACCCTCCTCTAGAGAGATGTTTCCTAACCCTAACCCTCCTCTAGAGAGATGTTTCCTAACCCTAACCCTCCTCTAGAGAGATGTTTCCTAACCCTAACCCTCACCCTCCTCCGGAGAGATGTTTCCTAACCCTCACCCTCCTCTAGAGAGATGTTTCCTAACCCTCACCCTCCTCCAGAGAGATGTTTCCTAACCCTAACCCTCCTCTAGAGAGATGTTTCCTAACCCTAACCCTCCTCTAGAGAGATGTTTCCTAACCCTCACCCTCCTCTAGAGAGATGTTTCCTAACCCTCACCCTCCTCTAGAGAGATGTTTCCTAACCCTAACCCTCCTCTAGAGAGATGTTTCCTAACCCTCACCCTCCTCTAGAGAGATGTTTCCTAACCCTCCTCTAGAGAGATGTTTCCTAACCCTCACCCTCCTCTAGAGATATGTTTCCTAACCCTCACCCTCCTCTAGAGAGATGTTTCCTAACCCTCACCCTCCTCTAGAGAGATGTTTCCTAACCCTCACCCTCTAGAGAGATGTTTCCTAACCCTAACCCTCCTCTAGAGAGATGTTTCCTAACCCTCCTCTAGAGAGATGTTTCCTAACCCTCACCCTCCTCTAGAGATATGTTTCCTAACCCTCACCCTCCTCTAGAGAGATGTTTCCTAACCCTCACCCTCCTCTAGAGAGATGTTTCCTAACCCTCACCCTCTAGAGAGATGTTTCCTAACCCTAACCCTCACCCTCCTCTAGAGAGATGTTTCCTAACCCTCACCCTCCTCTAGAGAGATGTTTCCTAACCCTCACCCTCCTCTAGAGAGATGTTTCCTAACCCTAACCCTCACCCTCTAGAGAGATGTTTCCTAACCCTCACCCTCCTCTAGAGAGATGTTTCCTAACCCTCACCCTCCTCTAGAGAGATGTTTCCTAACCCTCACCCTCCTCTAGAGAGATGTTTCCTAACCGTACTCTACAGCGCTGGTCAAACGTCTGTTTGTATATAAACAGTAAACAGCCAAAACTCCCCCGAGGAATAACAGGGACAAGAAGCTTTGTTTTATGAAGAGGGGTTTCCTCACCCAAACCTCAGGGGTTATGCCTGCCTCATCTCCTCCTCCTCTCCTCCTCCCCTCCACCTCCTCCTCCTCCCCTCCCTCCTCCTCCCCCCTCCTCCTCTGATGGTGTCAGTGAAGCAGCAGCTATATTAAGCAGCATTGAGGAGTGCTGACTGTTGCATTATTGTTCATTGTGTAATAACAGCTGTCGTCTGTGAGGACACAGCGGAGCGAGGCGCTGACAATCCCTGCACGCCTGTCAGCTTCGCTCTGTAGCAACAGCGCTGAGGAGGAGGAGGAGGAGGAGGAGGAGGAGGAGGAGGAGGAGAGGAGCAGGTAAAAAGAAAGGGATTAACTGTACGGAGGAGCTCCACACAGACAAAGAGTCTAACTAGCAGCAGATCAGCTTCCATGTCTCAGATTAACTCTCTGAAAATATCCACCTGACAGATCCCAGCTGTACCCCGAGCTGTGTTGACCAATCACAGATCAGTACTGTCAATGCAGGGAGAGCAAACATCAAACATGTGAAGTCATTTTCTTCTGGTGTTGATGGATGTTGTTCTCTAAACGTTTGTGATACAGTCACTCATTATTTCCTGCTCATTGCTGCTACGCTACGTCTGGCTTTGTTTTTGACCTGAACACAGTCGCTCCTCAAAATGTTCATTTGAATTTAAACATGCAGCTCATGGAGGAGGAAGTCTTAGCGAGAAGTCGTTGAACGCTAACTGCGACCTTCACTGGACATACTGAAAAACCGCCCATCAGTTTCAAACACTGAAGGAAACTGGTTTGTGTCCCAGGCAGCTCCGACGGGCGCGGCTAAAAACTACAGCAGCTTAGTGGGAAGCTTGATAAAGACACAAACAATGACGTCATCGTTTGACAGGTAAACAGATCAATGAATAAATCATATTTGAAAACATCCTCAGATTTCCTCCGTGCAGGAACATGAGGACAGGAAATGTGTTTGCTTCAGTCTTGCTTCCTGCTGATGAATATTTCAGGCGCAGCGAGGAGCTCTGAGGTCACAGGGAGCGGCGAGATGTCAGCTTGATGTTCGGACACAAATGGACGAGGAGTCGGAGGACCAAACACCTGTCAGAACTTTTACACAAAGTTAACTCCGGCTCAGGTTCTGACACGCCGCCACACTTGACAATTTAACACCCACCTTCCCAGAAACCTCGCCACATTTTCTACGCCTGTCCTCCTGCAAATGAGCGGAGGCGAGGATGAAATTTGGACGCCTGAGGACATTTGGTGGCTCTACTGTCAGCCCACCTCTCTCTCTCTCTCTCTCTCTCCCTGTAACTCTCTCTCTTTCTCCCTGTCTCTCTCTTTCTCCCTGTCTCTCTCTCTCTCTCTCTCTCTCTCTCTCTCTCTCTCTCTCTCTCTCTGTCTCTCTCTCTCTTTCTCCCTGTCTCTCTCTTTCTCCCTGTCTCTCTCTCTCTCTCTCTCTCTCTCTCTCTCTCTCTCTCTCTCTCTCTCTCTCTCTCTCTCCCTGTAACTCTCTCTCTCTCTCTTTCTCCCTGTCTCTCTCTCTCTGTCTCTCTCTCTCTCTCTCTCTCTCTCTCTCTCTCCCTGTAACTCTCTCTCTCTCTGTCTCTCTCTCTCTCTCTCTGTCTCTCTCTCTCTCTCTCTCTCCCTCTCCCTGTAACTCTCTCTCTCTCTCTCTCCCTGTAACTCTCTCTCTCTCTCTCTCTCTCTCTCCTCCTCCTTCTCTTTTTTTCACTTCCTCCACCTTTTATTTTGAAAGTAAACAGGATGTTTTGGTGTTGTTTCAGTGTCTGACTTCCTGTCCCGTGTTGATAAACTGGAGCGTTGCGACACACATTGAATAAACCAGCTCTGCAGCTGGGACGGAGACGGACCGGGGGGAAGGTTTCTATTGATGGACGATGGCGTGAAAGGAGGAACTAAACATGCTCTTCCTCTGAGTGGATCCAACTTCAGGGACCCTCCTGTAAGGAAATCGTGTCTGAACTGAGCTCCCCTTTAAATCCCCCCTGCAGGATCTTATTTCATGCATTATGTAAGAGTTTCAGCAGTTGCTACGTGTCACTTCCTGGATGCAGTCGGGACATTTGAGCGCTCCTTTCATCTGATTTAAGCTTTCACACCTCAGGACAGGAAGCTCTCTCTCTGTCTTTAAATTACTTTCAAAGCATCTTAACACGTCTCCTTGAAGGCAGGTAGGTCGTAATCCAGGCCTCTGATTGGCCAGTGGCTTCTCCAGTTCAGATTAGACAAAAATGCCAAACTGCCTTCTCCAACGTCTGAAGTCATTGAAAGAACGCCGAGCTCAGGTGGACTGTAAGGTGGACTGTAAGGTGGACTGGACTGTAAGGTGGACTGGACTGTAAGATTGACTGGACTGTAAGGTGGACTGGACTGTAAGGTGGACTGGACTGTAAGGTGGACTGTAACCTGGACTGGATTGTCAGGTGGACTGTAAGGTGGACTGGACTGTAAGGTGGACTGGACTGTAAGGTGGACTGGTCTGTAAGGTGGACTGTAAGGTGGACTGGACTGTAAGGTGGACTGGACTGTAAGGTGGACTGTAAGGTGGACTGGACTGTAAGGTTGACTGGACTGCAAGGTTGACTGGACTGTAAGGTGGACTGTAACCTGGACTGGATTGTCAGGTGGACTGTAAGGTTGACTGGACTGTAAGGTGGACTGTAAGGTGGACTGGACTGTAAGGTTGACTGGACTGTAAGGTGGACTGGACTGTAAGGTGGACTGTAAGGTGGACTGGACTGTAAGGTGGACTGTAAGGTGGACTGGACTGTAAGGTTGACTGGACTGTAAGGTGGACTGGACTGTAAGGT
>NC_136701.1:26288864-26298864 GCF_947650265.1 Symphodus melops | reverse complement strand
CAGGGGACCCGATTTTTGAAAATGAAAAACCATCGCGACCCAATTCACAATAGGTCTCGTATATAAATATATATATATAAATATATGATCATTGATCTTGAATAGATTAACCATTTAGTTTCATGGATGTGTTATTGAAAACATCAGAGAGACAAGTGAGCTTAAGAAAATGATTTATTCCAATGATAATATGAAAATGTGACAAAGTCTTGGACTCTGTGGGCTGGATGAATAAATCCCCTCATGGAGTCCGGACCCTGGTGGTGCTGAAGCTGAAGGACTTGATGAAGATGGCGGTGATGGGGAGGTGGAGGGGCGCACGAACATCAGCACGAAGGAACTACGGTAGAGAAAGAATCAAATTTAAAAGGAGAGCTGGACGCTGATAGGCTGAAAACGAGGAAGGAACGGCGTGTGATTGGTCAGATGAGGTCAGCTGATTAACCCAGGGAGAATGAGACCTGAATCATGGATCACTTAAAGTCTTCCTCACTGAACTTACACTAAGCTTCATTTTAAATATGTTATAAATCACAGTAAAGCTTTTAGCTAGCAGGCTATGTCACTGTTCTTATTTTCTCTCATCAGTTAAACAGCCGACATTTTAATGACTTTAAATCAGGTAAAATAAACGTTAACAGGTTCTCTTTTCCTCATCAGCAAAAACAAACTATCAGACCAACATGAACACTTCACAGCCAGACTGTCAAAATCATGTTTCATTGGTTAAATGTAATCAGGACAATCGGACGTGTGTTTCAGTGCAGCTGTTATCAAACCATCAAATGTTCATCACAGCAGGTTTATTTATTAACATTCACTGATTATGATGATTGTCTTTTATACTCTGCTCACACTAAATAACATCCTGGATCTGAAGGAGGGAAGTATTCTGATTCTTTACAACTAAACCACACAAACATGATGAATGTAAATCTCATGTATTAATGAAGGTCTAGATTTAAAAACAAACTCCAGGCAGATCCCACTCTGATGTCCTTAAAACAGAATGAGGCTCAGTAGTGTGTGTGGCCTCCACCTGCCTGTGTGACCTCCCTACAACACCTGGCCATGCTCCTGATGAGGTGGAGGATGGTCTCCTGAGGGATCAATCAATCAATCAATCAATCAATCTTTATTTATATAGCGTCAATTCATAACAGGCGTTATCTCGAGACACTTTACAAAAGCAGGTAAAGGACCTTACTGTTTGTCTGTTAACATTAACAAAAGAGCAGGTAACAAGACCATGCTCATTGTTATGTTTACAAAAAGCAGGTAAACATGCTCATTGTTTACATAAAGCAGGTAAACATGCTCATTGTTTACAAAAAGCAGGTAAACATGCTCATTGTTATGTTTACATAAAGCAGGTAAACATGCTCATTGTTTACATAAAGCAGGTAAACATGTTCATTGTTATGTTTACATAAAGCAGGTAAACATGTTCATTGTTATGTTTACATAAAGCAGGTAAACATGCTCATTGTTATGTTTACAAAAAGCAGGTAAACATGCTCATTGTTTACATAAAGCAGGTAAACATGCTCATTGTTTACATAAAGCAGGTAAACATGTTCATTGTTTACATAAAGCAGGTAAACATGCTCATTGTTTACATAAAGCAGGTAAACATGCTCATTGTTTACATAAAGCAGGTAAACATGCTCATTGTTATGTTTACAAAAAGCAGGTAAACATGCTCATTGTTTACATAAAGCAGGTAAACATGTTCATTGTTTACATAAAGCAGGTAAACATGCTCATTGTTTACATAAAGCAGGTAAACATGCTCATTGTTTACAAAAAGCAGGTAAACATGCTCATTGTTATGTTTACATAAAGCAGGTAAACATGCTCATTGTTTACATAAAGCAGGTAAACATGTTCATTGTTATGTTTACATAAAGCAGGTAAACATGCTCATTGTTATGTTTACATAAAGCAGGTAAACATGCTCATTGTTATGTTTACATAAAGCAGGTAAACATGTTCATTGTTTACATAAAGCAGGTAAACATGTTCATTGTTTACATAAAGCAGGTAAACATGCTCATTGTTTACATAAAGCAGGTAAACATGCTCATTGTTATGTTTACATAAAGCAGGTAAACATGCTCATTGTTTACATAAAGCAGGTAAACATGTTCATTGTTTACATAAAGCAGGTAAACATGCTCATTGTTATGTTTACATAAAGCAGGTAAACATGCTCATTGTTTACATAAAGCAGGTAAACATGCTCATTGTTTACAAAAAGCAGGTAAACATGCTCATTGTTATGTTTACATAAAGCAGGTAAACATGCTCATTGTTTACATAAAGCAGGTAAACATGCTCATTGTTATGTTTACATAAAGCAGGTAAACATGCTCATTGTTTACATAAAGCAGGTAAACATGCTTTGGTTGTTTGGGCAGGCCATCCTCACCAACAGTCCCAAGGAACCTAAGAGAGCTCAAGGAACCTAAGAGAGCTCAAAAGGAGAGGTTAGAATATAAAGATAGTGACAAGCTACTGCTTGTCACTATAGACATATCTTATTACTATAAGGTAAGAAAGCTGGGAGAGAGAGAGAGAGAGAGAGATCAGAGATCCTGGTGCCAGTTCCCCCGGTAGTCTAGGCCTATAGCAGCAGAACTATGAGCTGGTCCTAAGCCAGCCCTAACTATAAGATTTATCAAAAAGAAAAGTTTGAAGTCTATTCTTAAAAGTACCTAGTGTGTCTGCCTCCCGGACCCCGACTGGTAGACGATTCCAAAGGAGCCTGATAACTAAAGGCTCTACCTCCCATAGTACTTTTAGAGACTATAGGCACCACGAGCAGGCCTGCATTCTGGGAACGTAATGTTCTTGAAGCACCGCTAGCATTCAACAGTGACCTAAACATCATGAAAGTATCAGAACTGAGAAGTGGTCTCTCCAGAACCAATCCTTTATTGGGGGGTCTGGCTGATCGCCTGTAATTTCCACCTGTTGTCTGTTCCATTTGCACAACATGTGAAACAGTCAGTGCTGCTTCCTAAGTGGACAGTTTGACTTCACAGAAGTGTGACTGACTTTACATTGTGCTGTTTAAGTGTTCCCTTGTTAGTGTATATCTGCTTGTTTTATTCAGACCTTGTTAATGTGACAGATGAGGCTGCCTGCAGAGCAGTCAGGTGGTTTCATCCTGAATGAGGTCAGAGCGGACAGAACGTCCTCAGTACTCTCTCACGTCTCTTTGAACTCTTCCATTTTTAAAGCGCTGAACATTTTGAATGGCATGAAGTACTTTCAGGCTCTGTAGACAATCATTGCAGCGCGGTCGGAGCGAAGCCGAAAAGAAAAGTTTTAAGTCTATTCTTAAAAGTACCTAGTGTGTCTGCCTCCCGGACCCCGACTGGTAGACGATTCCAAAGGAGCCTGATAACTAAAGGCTCTACCTCCCATAGTACTTTTAGAGACTATAGGCACCACGAGCAGGCCTGCATTCTGGGAACGTCATGTTCTTGATGGATAGTACGGTACAATTAACTCTTTAAGATACGATGGTGCCTGACCGTTTAGAGCTTTGTAGGTGAGCAGGAGGATTTTAAATTCTATTCTAGATTTTATAGGGAGCCAATGGAGAGAAGCCAATACAGGAGTCATGTGGTCCCTTTTCCTAGTTCTAGTCAGAACACGAGCTGCAGCGTTTTGGACGAGTTGGAGGGTCTTTAGAGATTTACCATAGCACCCTGCTAAAATAGAATTACAGTAATCCAACCTGGAGGTAACAAATGCATGAACTAGTTTTTCAGCATCATTTTGTGACAGGATTTGTCTGATCTTAGAGATATTACCAAGGTGAAAATAAGCTGTCCTTGAAATGTGTTTAATGTAGGAATCAAAGGACATATCCTGATCAAACAGAACTCCTAGGTTCCTAACAGTGGTACTAGAGGCTACGCTAATACTACTAAGGGCCGTCATATCATCAGAGAAAGTCTCTCTAAGGTTCTTACGTCCAATCACTAGAACTTCAGTCTTGTCTGAGTTGAGCAGTAAGAAGTTTCTGGTCATCCAGGTCCTGATGTCCTTGAGGCTTCTAGTTTACGAAGCTGGTTGGTGTCTTCTGGCTTCATTGCTATGTAGAGCTGAGTATCGTCTGCATAGCAATGAAAGTTCATGGAGTGTTTTCTCCTCCCAGACCTGGACTAAAGCATCCTCCTCCTCCTGGACAGTCTGTGGTGCATCGTGGCGTTGGTGGATGGAGACATGATGTCTGGGGAACGGGCGGGTCGGTCCACAGCATCAACGCCTTCATCTTACAGGAACTGCTGAGTCACTGCAGACACATGAGGTCCAGCATTGTCTCGCATTAGGAGGAACCCAGGACCAACTGGTCCACATGGTCTCACAAGGGGTCTAAGGATCTCCTCTGGGTACCTAATGGCAGTCAGACTCCCTCTAGTGAGTACATGGAGGGCTGTGCGCCCCCCCAAAGAAATGCCCCCCCACACTATTACTGACCCACCAAACCGGTGATTCTGCAGGATGTTGCAGGCAGCTCCTCCTGTTCCTCCTTGCTCAAAGGCAGAGGTAGCGGTCCTGCTGCTGGGTTGTTGCCCTCCTCCACGTCTCCTGATGTCCTGGCCTGTCTCCTGATGTCCTGGCCTGTCTCCTGATGTCCTGGCCTGTCTCCTGGTAGCCTCCATGCTCTGGACACTACGCTGACAGACACAGCTCACTCTGATGTGGATCCTGGATGAGCTAGCTGAGCCCCTCGTGTGTGTCGTAGACTCCGTCTCATGCTAGCAGCAGAGTGAAGCACCGCTAGCATTCAACAGTGACCTAAACATCATGAAAGTATCAGAACTGAGAAGTGGTCTCTCCAGAACCAATCCTTTATTGGGGGGTCTGGCTGATCGCCTGTAATTTCCACCTGTTGTCTGTTCCATTTGCACAACATGTGAAACAGTCAGTGCTGCTTCCTAAGTGGACAGTTTGACTTCACAGAAGTGTGACTGACTTTACATTGTGCTGTTTAAGTGTTCCCTTGTTAGTGTATATCTGCTTGTTTTATTCAGACCTTGTTAATGTGACAGATGAGGCTGCCTGCAGAGCAGTCAGGTGGTTTCATCCTGAATGAGGTCAGAGCGGACAGAACGTCCTCAGTACTCTCTCACGTCTCTTTGAACTCTTCCATTTTTAAAGCGCTGAACATTTTGAATGGCATGAAGTACTTTCAGGCTCTGTAGACAATCATTGCAGCGCGGTCGGAGCGAAGCCGTCCGTGTTTTTACAAAATCCTGGAGGTGTGGGGTTGGGTGTTCAGACCCTCCGCGGACTCTCATCGCGCTGGTTGCGCAATATCGCCGTGCTGACCGTGCCATCTGTAAGAAGCATGAATCAGGTTTAAGTGATATTGCAAATTTATTTGGCGAAACAAATAAAATCTCATGGGGTCCACTTGTGAGTCGCAAGCCAGTCTCTGGGAATCCCTGTTCTAGACAGTGTGGTTCCTGAATGCCTCAGTGGGTCATTGCTGTTCAGCTGGATGTTTTAACATCTGTATAAACTTTGATTCAACACGTTACAGTTGCAGCTGATTATTGTGACATGACAGTCTGATATGATGACATAATTTCCTTCTATCCCACAGAGGTCGTAAAGACTCGTTATGGGTAATTAGCGAGCTGGCGCTAAGTATTATTAAGCTTTACTCCTTCATGTCTTTCTGTGTGAATGAATCATGTTCTCAGCTCTCTGTTTACCTTCAGGTGTGTATGAGTGTGTCAGTTTGTGAGCTGTGTGTCTAACATCCTCTCCACTGCTCCTTAATGTTTGATAGGTGGGGAGAGGCGGGCCCAGTCTCATGTATATTTAACGGAAAAGTTACCCAGGCATTCTCCGAGCTTTGTTCTGCCTTTCAGTTGCCCTACTTTCAGCTTTTCTTCAGCTGCAGACGTCAAACCAGCGGCTGCTGTAAACAACGCTTTCACACCTTTGCATCATGAACAGCAGGGTAAAATATACAGTTTATATCCAGTACATTTAAAAATGACCTTCCAGAGATAAGTCAATTTTAAGAGCTTTATTTTACAACAAGTACCCAAACACAAGTTTATTTATAAAGCACTGGTCAGACACAAGGCTGCTTTACAGAAACACATTCAAACAGAGCTGACGGAAAGATTGTGCGTCATGAAAAGAGAAGTACAGTAAAGTAACAACGATTAAAAACGATTAAGAAAGGAAGAATGTGTTGCAGTTTCTTATAGTCGGCGTCTCCCTTTGTTCCCTGCCAGCGTGTCTTGTTTGTTCATGTACCTCCAGCATCCTAGACTAAAGACTTAGACTTAGACTAAACTTTATTGATCCTTTGGGATGACTCCCTCAGGAAATTTAAGAAAGGGTCCTCGTCAAGTCCTCGTCAAGTCCTCGTCAAGTCCCGTCTTTGTTAAGTATTTCTATTTTCTCTTTCTGACCTCTCAAGGAGAGGGATTTTTGGTTGTAAGTTTTGTTGTTTCATCGCCTTTGTCTGCTGCCGTATGCAGTGATTTTTTGTTTGTTTATAGATAAAGTTCACTTTTGCATAGTCATAGTTTCTTGCCGTATGCAGTGATTTTCTTTTTGTTTTGTGTATAGTGATAGAGTTAAAATGTTGTTTACCTCATAGTCTCCTGCTTTTTGCAGTGATTTTTGTTTAGCTTCAGATTCAGGTTTTTGTAGCTTAGTATTTTTATCACTCGGTCTTGTGATCTTTTGGTGAGCCAGAAAAAATAAAGACCTTTTGTTTTGCAAAATGTTCTCTGCATCTGAGTCATCACTTTTGTCCAGGCCTGACAGCCAGTCAGTGATTGAAGCGTAATGTGCTCCACCCTGTTGGTGTTGGTGAGGACTCTGGATCAGCTGTTAGACTGTAAACACACCGTTACAATAATCCAGCCTGCTGAAAATAAAGCATGAACACTGAGTTTCTCTGAGTCCTGTTTGTCATCTGCATAATTATGGAAACGTTGTAATATCCCACGATCTGAACGAGAGGGAGCATGTAGATGTTAAATAAAAGCGGCCCAAGGATGGAACCTTGAGGAACTCCACAGGTGATCTTCACATGCTCAGATTCACACAGTGTAGACCCTGTCCCTGTAGACCCTGTCCCTGTGTTTCCACTAACACTGAGACTTTAGATGCATCACAGTTCACATAGATATCATGTAGCACTTTGATAAGTCTCCATGCTGTGCTTTGACCTGAAACCAGACTGAAAAACACTGAAGTACTGATTTTGTACCATAAAAGTGTTAAGTTGCACAAAGACCGCCTTTTTGATGATCTTGCCTAAAGATGATATGAGTCTGTAGTTATTATGTCCAGATGACTCTTTTTCAGGGGGGGTTTGATCACTGCTGTCTTTAGTGACTTAAGAAAAGTCTGTAGAGAGCTGTTAACTATCTGCAGTACATCTGGTGCAACACAGTTAAAGACCTGTTTTAAAAAGCTTGTGGGCAGAATGTGGAGGCTGTATGTCGTGGACCTGAGGTGTTAATGCTATCGAGAAGGTGGAAATGTACCAGGTTAGCTAAAGTGTTTTCAATAGGAGGTACAGGAGTTACAGTCAGGCTGCCCGCAGTAGACTCAGTGACTGTCTAATCTGTCCACGACAGTAAATGTCTGAGCATTGTTGCTGTGTTTGTAGATTATCTCAGAGAAGAAGATAACCTTTTTAACCTGGAGTTTACTTTTTCTCCACCTGCACTCAGCTTGTCTACAATCATCTTTCTTTGTTGTAACAAGTGTCTCTTCACACAGACAGCTTTGGCCTTGACTGGGGCAACGGCATCAATAATATTTAGAACTTTAGTGCTGAAATTATCTGCAAGGTCTTTGACAGGAGCTGAGTGCAGAGCTGGTGTGTTAGTGAATCTATCCTCTCCTTCTTTCTGCATCTTGTCCCATTTCAAGCTCAGCTCAGTTTATCAGATGTTCATCATGATCCAGGTCTGCTGAAGATTTCTGCCTGTTTGTTCTTCTATGATGGATTCAGCTGAGCTCTTTAATATATCCATCAGTAAGGTCCTTTACCTGCTTTATGTAAACAATGAGCATGTTTACCTGCTTTATGTAAACAATGAGCATGTTTACCTGCTTTATGTAAACAATGAACATGTTTACCTGCTTTATGTAAACAATGAGCATGTTTACCTGCTTTATGTAAACAATGAGCATGTTTACCTGCTTTATGTAAACAATGAGCATGTTTACCTGCTTTATGTAAACAATGAACATGTTTACCTGCTTTATGTAAACAATGAACATGTTTACCTGCTTTATGTAAACAATGAACATGTTTACATGCTTTATGTAAACAATGAACATGTTTACCTGCTTTATGTAAACATAACAATGAACATGTTTACCTGCTTTATGTAAACAATGAACATGTTTACCTGCTTTATGTAAACAATGAGCATGTTTACCTGCTTTATGTAAACAATGAGCATGTTTACCTGCTTTATGTAAACAATGAGCATGTTTACCTGCTTTATGTAAACAATGAGCATGTTTACCTGCTTTATGTAAACAATGAACATGTTTACTTGCTCTTTGTTCATGTTAACAGACAAACAGGAAGCTCCTTTACCTGCTGTTTATAAAGAGAGAACACCTGTTATGAACTGACTCTATACAAATAAAGATTGATTGATTGATTGAATGCCTGAAGACTGTGTTGTCATCAATATCACATTTTCTGATCAGCTCTTTGTCCAGGATCTGCAGTCAGGTCATGAGAGGAAACATTCATCATTGCCCAATATTAAGAAAATATCACCTGCTCAGTTGGGACAATTTGATTAAATATGTAAATGCTTGTCTTATGTACAAGATTATCCATGGTTCCACCTCTCCTCCGCTCAGACAGTTCATCAACATAAGAACAACTGGGGTCACAAGAGGTGCAGCAAGACGAGACTGTATTATCCCACTGAAGAAAAGTCATCTTAGTCAGTCTGCATTCTCTGTTCAAGCTGCACTACAATGGAATTCCATCCCAGCAACTATTAGAGACCTGAGTCCCTACAATTTATTCAGAGCTCACTTGAAGAGTTGGTTAATTGGCGCTCAGCTCTGTCAGCACTAGATTGCACCTTCCTGTCCTCGGTCCGTCTGTGCTGAACCTGCAGCCATCTTGCTGTTGTCTGTCTGCCTTCATGTGTCGGCATGTCTTATTGTGGTCTTGTTTTTATTGTGTTTGCATGCATTTGTGTCTGTGCTTCTGCGTGACATGCTGTGGTGTGATGCGTCTTGCGTCATGGGTTTCTGTGCTGCATGTTTTTGGGGATGTGTTAAATGATGTTTCTGATTGATGATGTGTTATTTTGTTATGTTGTTAACTGCTGTGCATGTTTTGCAGATTGCCTTGGCCAGTTACTTTGTCATTTTTATCTTATTTTGTTTTTGTCTGTTTTTCCTGTTTTTAGGATGACTTTAACATCTGTCTGGGGACTGCAGCTTTAAAACATGCAGTTCCTCCAGTATCCACTAGAGTCTCCTGCAGTGATCAGAGGTTGTTGGATCGTTTCTTATTCTTCTCTCTGTCTAAACATTGTGTATAAACCACGTGGGAGTCTTTCTGAGAAGTGCTGCCGGGGTTGTGAACATGCTTTCTCATGGACTCGGGGGAGGAGCTTCACAAAAACAAATAAGTTGTCTGCAGTGTGTTGAGGAGGAAACCAGGGAATCAGAGCTTCAGATGAGAAGTGAACGCTATGTCAGACATCCATAATGCAGAAACACAAACCACACAGCTTGTGTGTGTGTGTGTGTGTGTGTCTTCACCTGTGTGTACATAGACGTTGTGTATAAGCACCTTTGGATGCTGGTACAGACTTATTTATGAGAGTTTTTCTAACATGCGTGTTCATTCTCTCCTCAATAATGTGGATATAAATCATTCAACTAGTACACATGTATGTGTGTGTATGTGTGTGTGTGTGTGTGTGTGTGTGTGTGTGTGTGTGTGTGTGTGTGT
>NC_136701.1:26258265-26288664 GCF_947650265.1 Symphodus melops | reverse complement strand
AAACATAACAATGAGCATGTTTACCTGCTTTATGTAAACAATGAGCATGTTTACCTGCTTTATGTAAACAATGAGCATGTTTACCTGCTTTATGTAAACAATGAACATGTTTACCTGCTTTATGTAAACAATGAACATGTTTACCTGCTTTATGTAAACAATGAGCATGTTTACCTGCTTTATGTAAACATAACAATGAACATGTTTACCTGCTTTATGTAAACAATGAACATGTTTACCTGCTTTATGTAAACATAACAATGAACATGTTTACCTGCTTTATGTAAACAATGAACATGTTTACCTGCTTTATGTAAACATAACAATGAACATGTTTACCTGCTTTATGTAAAATAACAATGAACATGTTTACCTGCTTTATGTAAACAATGAACATGTTTACCTGCTTTATGTAAACATAACAATGAACATGTTTACCTGCTTTATGTAAACAATGAGCATGTTTACCTGCTTTATGTAAACAATGAGCATGTTTACCTGCTTTATGTAAACATAACAATGAGCATGTTTACCTGCTTTATGTAAACAATGAACATGTTTACCTGCTTTATGTAAACAATGAGCATGTTTACCTGCTTTATGTAAACAATGAGCATGTTTACCTGCTTTATGTAAACAATGAACATGTTTACCTGCTTTATGTAAACAATGAACATGTTTACCTGCTTTATGTAAACAATGAGCATGTTTACCTGCTTTATGTAAAACAATGAGCATGTTTACCTGCTTTATGTAAACATAACAATGAGCATGTTTACCTGCTTTATGTAAACATAACAATGAGCATGTTTACCTGCTTTATGTAAACATAACAATGAGCATGTTTACCTGCTTTATGTAAACATAACAATGAGCATGTTTACCTGCTTTATGTAAACAATGAGCATGTTTACCTGCTTTATGTAAACAATGAACATGTTTACCTGCTTTATGTAAACAATGAGCATGTTTACCTGCTTTATGTAAACAATGAACATGTTTACCTGCTTTATGTAAACAATGAACATGTTTACCTGCTTTATGTAAACAATGAACATGTTTACCTGCTTTATGTAAACAATGAGCATGTTTACCTGCTTTATGTAAACAATGAGCATGTTTACCTGCTTTATGTAAACAATGAGCATGTTTACCTGCTTTATGTAAACATAACAATGAGCATGTTTACCTGCTTTATGTAAACATAACAATGAGCATGTTTACCTGCTTTATGTAAACATAACAATGAGCATGTTTACCTGCTTTATGTAAACAATGAGCATGTTTACCTGCTTTATGTAAACAATGAACATGTTTACCTGCTTTATGTAAACAATGAGCATGTTTACCTGCTTTATGTAAACAATGAACATGTTTACCTGCTTTATGTAAACAATGAACATGTTTACCTGCTTTATGTAAACAATGAGCATGTTTACCTGCTTTATGTAAACAATGAACATGTTTACCTGCTTTATGTAAACAATGAGCATGTTTACCTGCTTTATGTAAACAATGAGCATGTTTACCTGCTTTATGTAAACAATGAACATGTTTACCTGCTTTATGTGAACAATGAGCATGTTTACCTGCTTTATGTAAACAATGAGCATGTTTACCTGCTTTATGTAAACAATGAACATGTTTACCTGCTTTATGTAAACAATGAACATGTTTACCTGCTTTATGTAAACAATGAGCATGTTTACCTGCTTTATGTAAACATAACAATGAACATGTTTACCTGCTTTATGTAAACATAACAATGAACATGTTTACCTGCTTTATGTAAACAATGAGCATGTTTACCTGCTTTATGTAAACAATGAGCATGTTTACCTGCTTTATGTAAACAATGAACATGTTTACCTGCTTTATGTAAACATAACAATGAACATGTTTACCTGCTTTATGTAAACAATGAGCATGTTTACCTGCTTTATGTAAACAATGAGCATGTTTACCTGCTTTATGTAAACAATGAACATGTTTACCTGCTTTATGTAAACAATGAACATGTTTACCTGCTTTATGTAAACAATGAGCATGTTTACCTGCTTTATGTAAACAATGAGCATGTTTACCTGCTTTATGTAAACATAACAATGAACATGTTTACCTGCTTTATGTAAACAATGAACATGTTTACCTGCTTTATGTAAACATAACAATGAACATGTTTACCTGCTTTATGTAAACAATGAGCATGTTTACCTGCTTTATGTAAACAATGAACATGTTTACCTGCTTTATGTAAACATAACAATGAGCATGTTTACCTGCTTTATGTAAACATAACAATGAACATGTTTACCTGCTTTATGTAAACATAACAATGAACATGTTTACCTGCTTTATGTAAACAATGAACATGTTTACCTGCTTTATGTAAACATAACAATGAGCATGTTTACCTGCTTTATGTAAACAATGAACATGTTTACCTGCTTTATGTAAACAATGAACATGTTTACCTGCTTTATGTAAACATAACAATGAGCATGTTTACCTGCTTTATGTAAACAATGAGCATGTTTACCTGCTTTATGTAAACAATGAACATGTTTACCTGCTTTATGTAAACATAACAATGAGCATGTTTACCTGCTTTATGTAAACATAACAATGAGCATGTTTACCTGCTTTATGTAAACAATGAACATGTTTACCTGCTTTATGTAAACAATGAGCATGTTTACCTGCTTTATGTAAACAATGAGCATGTTTACCTGCTTTATGTAAACAATGAGCATGTTTACCTGCTCTTTGTTCATGTTAACAGACAAACAGGAAGCTCCTTTACCTGCTGTTTATAAAGAGAGAACACCTGTTATGAACTGACTCTATACAAATAAAGATTGATTGATTGATTGATTGAAAGTCTTTGCTGATAACCATCTCAGATCTGCCTTCGCCAGGGCTTCAAAGGGAGGCAGACTGTCGAGCACATGGAGCTGCTGCTCTCTTGGCTGGAGGTGGATGAAGCCTAATAGCCCCCCTCAAAGAGAGAGAAACCAACCTGTGTCCCCCCACAGTGCCGTTTTCTACCCGAGCATGTCGAGAGGAAAGCTACATAAACCCTCAGGGTAGAGAGGGAACGGCCAGTATCCAAGAATGATTGCAAGAACTCCAGGATTGACGGCACAGAGCAGCGCCCAGGGTCCACATTCCTGCCTGAACACCAGACTGAGAAAAGCTGCTACCTGTTATCGTATTGACTGCGAGTGGATGGCGCCCTGGCCTCTGATCAAGCAGATCTCAGCAGTGAATTGGGCCCTTCAGTAGCCAAACCCACAGCTGAAGGCGACAGGGGTCCTGACCCAGAGGGGTCTACTATCACCCTGCCTAAGTGGTCCCAGATGCTGAGCACCACCTCCGGATGCAAACGCCACTCCCCCAGAGTAGGCTTGCCTCGAGACAGGAAATCTGCCACCAGGTTTCTTTCACCAGCTACATTAACCTGAGACTGGCCAGGTGGGGGACTGCCCAAGTCAAGAGATCCGGGACTACGCACAGCAACCAGGCGGACCTGGTGCCCACCTGAAGATTTATTTGAGAGACTGCTGGGATGTTGTCAAACCACACAAGGACATGTTTCTCTCTGGCAGAAAACACTAGAGAGCCAGGTGCACAGCCCGTATTTCTAACGGGTTGATGGTCTTTGTTGACCCGAGCAGCCCATTGCCCCTGAGATGGTCGGTGTTTCCAGACTGCAGCGGGCCGGGCTGGGCGCTACGGCTGCTGGTGACCACTGGGCAGTAGTCCTTGGCCTATAATGGGAAGCCAGGCTCCTGCTGAGACCAGAGAGCCGCTGCCTGCTCTGTCGAGCCTGAACGGTCTGTTCAAGCGTCCCTAGAGTCTGCTGATCTGACCAGCTCTCCAGGCTCCACGGGGATCACCGGGGCACTCGAGGGAGCACTATTGCCGGACGAGGTCAAACAGCAGAGGCGTGCAAACACTGCATCTCCAACAAGGTAATCGAAGCGCGTCACTTACAAGCTGGCTTCGAGCAAACCCACCCTTACCAGACCACTACACAGGATGCACCTGTGTCAGGAGAGAGGGAGTGCACACACTTCTGTCGAGTCAGCGCGCAATGCCGCCTTCACCCTGAAAAAGGTAGCCACCAAAAAAATGGTGCTGCCAACAATAAGGGCCGTCAACAGAGACGGGGCGAGTTACTAACTCACGCCTTAGTGCGTTTTCTCAGACGGACACAAATAGTCTGATTCTATGGACCACATCAAGACCAGGACTGGATTTCCTGTTTCAAACACATTTGAGTGACTGCAGAGAAATATCAAACACAAAATGTACCTCGACCTGTGGCAGGACCGCCTCGCCCCACTCCACCTTCCTCAGCAGACACCTCTGAGCCTCCTTCAGACTCTTCTCGTACACCTCCATCTGAGCCAGGATCACCTGAGGACCAGGACCCAGAGGAACAGACAGATTATCAATATAAAAAATGATTATGTATTTCAGGGAGGATTTTGATAATAAGACTGAAATTGTAGTTTTTTTAAGCTTTGTTACGTTTGATTTGTATAAAAACAGAAAATGAGTCTTTGTAAATATGTGACATTAAAAACAATCAAACCTGACTTTATAAGACCGTCTTACCTGGGTGTAGGAGTCTGGATTCAGGCCTCTGGGACAGAAGGGTACCCCCCAATAGTACTGCACCGTCGCTCGGCCTGCAGACGCTCCGGGCAGGGGACACGAACTGCTGACCAACACCGGACTGCTGGGAGGGTCTCTCTCTGAGGTGAAGGTCTGCTGACTGCAAGAGGAGGAAGAGAAGGACCATGCAGACGCCATAAATAAATCACACAATAACTAAACGCTTGACTCCGCCCTCAAACACTAAAACATGACGAGCCAGTTCTCTGCAGACAGGCGCTATGACACCTGCAGTGTGTTCCACCTTTCAGCTCTTCCAAAGATCGTTCCCAACGAGCGAGATGTTTAACATGTTCAGTCCATTCGGTCCTGAAGAATCTTTGCTTTTGGACTTTGAGGGAAATGAAGGCGTGAGCGTTTCTGCCACAGAGTCGGATAGTGATGACCACAGTCGGGAGAAATGCCATGCTTTGCCAGCAGGGGACACCAAAGCTAACACAATAGCAAAGAGGGTGGAGCTTTAAGACGTAATGCTGCGATCTCTGAATGACGTGATGTTTGAACCTGTGATGACCTTGAAACAAACTCATCAGGCTGACCTTGTTGCCGCTTTCTTTACCTGCAGTCGACACCATTTGTTCCACTTGTGTGATTGGCTGACACGGGATGTCCGTCGATGGCTCTCTCCTCTGGGAAGACCGGGCTTGGTGAGCTTGCTGACACCAGCTGCAGCAGACAGACGGTGAGAACAGGAAGTTAGCATCTTTAGTCTCAGCGTGGCAGAGTCATAATGTCTCTGTTCAGGTCATTACCCGATTGCCACAGTAGGTGGCGTATTGGACAGCAGTAACGTGGAAAGGGGAGAAGTAGAAGAAGAGGTAATGCTGCTTACCGGGGAGAAGCACACAGTTTTTGACCGCCGTTTAGAGGCTAATAATTGAACCTTTCATTTGTTCGTTTCAACAAGTTAGTAATGGAAGTGTAAACAGTGGCTTCATTGGTGGTGGTAAATAAATACATCTTGAACAAGTCCGCAGAGGTTTGATTTACAACGTGGAGCAGCCGAAGGACGACGTGTCCCGGTAGCAGCCCCTCACTCTGGCTTAGCTTGTTTTAGTTTCAGCAAAATCAAGTCACAACGTCTCTTTAACTCTCACTGTGCAGGAAGTAAACATGTACTGTCTCTTTAACTCTCACTGTGCAGGAAGTAAACATGTACTGTCTCTTTAACTCTCACTGTGCAGGAAGTAAACATGTACTGTCTCTTTAACTTTCACTGTGCAGGAAGTAAACATGTACTGTCTCTTTAACTCTCACTGTGCAGGAAGTAAACATGTACTGTCTCTTTAACTCTCACTGTGCAGGAAGTAAACATGTACTGTCTCTTTAACTCTCACTGTGCAGGAAGTAAACATGTACCGTCACGTCGTCGTCTGACCAGAGCAGCTTCATGTCGCTGCTCAGCTCCGTCTCTGCCGAGTCCTCGACTTTGATCACTTCAGTCAGCTCCTCGTCTGCACGGGATAGAAATACATCAGTTTAACCCAACCAAGACCCTGACCATCCCTGTCCCAACCAAGACCCTGACCATCCCTGTCCCAACCAAGACCCTGACCATCCCTGTCCCAACCAAGACCCTGACCATCCCTGTCCCAACCAAGACCCTGACCATCCCTGTCCCAACCAAGACCCTGACCATCCCTGTCCCAACCGTGACCCTGACCATCCCTGTCCCAACCAAGACCCTGACCATCCCTGTCCCAACCAAGACCCTGACCATCCCTGTCCCAACCAAGACCCTGACCATCCCTGTCCCAACCAAGACCCTGACCATACCTGTCCCAACCAAGACCCTGACCATCCCTGTCCCAACCAAGACCCTGACCATCCCTGTCCCAACCAAGACCCTGACCATCCCTGTCCCAACCGTGACCCTGACCATCCCTGTCCCAACCAAGACCCTGACCATACCTGTCCCAACCGTGACCCTGACCATCCCTGTCCCAACCAAGACCCTGACCATCCCTGTCCCAACCAAGACCCTGACCATCCCTGTCCCAACCATGACCCTGACCATCCCTGTCCCAACCGTGACCCTGACCATCCCTGTCCCAACCAAGACCCTGACCCCACCCCACCCGACCCAACCGTGACCCTGACCATCCCTGTCCCAACCAAGACCCTGACCATCCCTGTCCAAACCAAGACCCTGACCCCACCCCACCCGACCCAACCAAGACCCTGACCATCCCTGTCCCAACCGTGACCCTGACCATCCCTGTCCCAACCGTGACCCTGACCATCCCTGTCCCAACCGTGACCCTGACCATCCCTGTCCCAACCAAGACCCTGACCCCACCCCACCCGACCCAACCGTGACCCTGACCATCCCTGTCCCAACCAAGACCCTGACCATCCCTGTCCCAACCAAGACCCTGACCCCACCCCACCCGACCCAACCGTGACCCTGACCATCCCTGTCCCAACCAAGACCCTGACCCCACCCCACCCAACCCAACCGTGACCCTGACCATCCCTGTCCCAACCAAGACCCTGACCATCCCTGTCACAACCAAGACCCTGACCATCCCTGTCCCAACCAAGACCCTGACCATCCCTGTCCCAACCAAGACCCTGACCCCACCCCACCCGACCCAACCGTGACCCTGACCATCCCTGTCCTAACCAAGACCCTGACCCCACCCCACCCGACCCAACCGTGACCCTGACCATCCCTGTCCTAACCAAGACCCTGACCCGACCCAACCGTGACCCTGACCATCCCTGACCCCACCCCACCCGACCCAACCGTGACCCTGACCATCCCTGTCCCAACCAAGACCCTGACCCTGACCCGACCCAACCAAGACCCTGACCCTGACCCGACCCAACCGTGGCCCTGACCATCCCTGTCCTAACCAAGACCCTGACCCGACCCAACCGTGACCCTGACCATCCCTGTCCTAACCAAGACCCTGACCCGACCCAACCGTGACCCTGACCATCCCTGTCCTAACCAAGACCCTGACCCGACCCAACCGTGACCCTGACCATCCCTGTCCCAACCAAGACCCTGACCGACCCAACCGTGACCCTGACCATCCCTGTCCTATCCAAGACCCTGACCCGACCCAACCGTGACCCTGACCATCCCTGTCCCAACCAAGACCCTGACCGACCCAACCGTGACCATCCCTGTCCTAACCAAGACCCTGACCGACCTGTCCCAACCACGACCCTGACCCGATCCAACCTTGACCCTGACCGACCTGTCCCAACCAAGACCCTGACCAACCCTGACCCTGACCAACCCTGACCCGAACCAACCGTGACCCTGACCGACCTGTCCCAATCAAGACCCTGACCAACCCTGACCCTGACCGACCTGTCCCAACCGACGTGACCATGACCGTGACCAACCCCAACCCGACTGTGACCCTGAGCAACCTGTCCCAACAGAGACCGTGACCAACCCCGACCCGACCCGATTCAACCATGACCCTGACGCGAGATGAAACAGACAATAAGGAACCAATCAGAAGACTTCCTGACCTGACAGAGGTGACCGCGTCAACGTGACACCTGGAATAAGTTCAGTCTCCTTGTCCTGAAAGAGAGAAAGGGACGAGTTAGAACAAATTACAGACTTTTATACAGCCCAGCTGACGATCACGTCATTCCTGGTGACATCAGCCGGGTCACCCGACCCCAAAGACCTTCCACTCTCGGACTCTGTCCACTCCCTGTTCCTACATTCAAGACACAAAAGCCAGTTTGTGAACTCACCTCTCGGATCTGAGCTGCTGCACGTTGGATCTTTGTCCGTATTCCGGTCCTGTCCAAAACCCGGCTCAGACTGCCAACGTGACCCTGCTCAGTCTGATCATCTGAGAAGACTGGACTCCGACAGACCCCAGGTCTTTTAGGGGGAGGAACAGTGTGGTGATGGTCAAGGATTATCGGGAACACGGGGCTCGGAGGGCGACAGGACGCGGACCTCACAGAGGAGGATAAACTCTCCTGAGAGGAGGATGTGAACCCTGAGTTACAGACCTGAAGTCTGCCGGCACTTAGAGACTTCTGGTGCTGAGTGGTCCTTCCAAACACCGGGCTCTGAAATGCCTCTGGACTCAGCTGGGTCTCCGAGTTGTCTGCTGCCTCCATTTCTGAGAACACAGCCTCTCTGGAGGTTTGGGGGAACGTGGGGCTCTTGGTTTGAGCCGCCGGAGACTTTTGAGCGTCGTCTGAAGAGTCCTGAGAGCACAACACAAACCCTGAGGTCCTGCAGGAGTGCAGCAGGTTCTGACTTAGACGGGGGACCTGGACCTCCACTCGGCAACCCGTGGAAGGGAAGACCGGAGATCTCCCTTCGTCGATCTGGGTGGAGTCACAGCTCTGGTTTTAGAGAACACAGAAACATGATCAGGAGACGCTCAGAGTACAACTCAAACAAGGACTCAAACTCAGACGCCACTCAAAACCTCATCATCTTCTCTGAACGTCCAGAGACCCGTCACAACATATTAGCCTTCAGTTCAACACTTCCTCGTCTAAATCATCCCTTAATAATACAACTTTAATCAAAGACAGAAACCTGCTGGGAGTCCAGCTGCAGGTCCACAGAAACCTGCTGGGAGTCCAGCTGCAGGTCCACAGAAACCTGCTGGGAGTCCAGCTGCAGAGGGTCCGAGCTGCACGGTGAGGCGTGAGAGGAGATGTTCTGAGATAAGTCGGGCATCTCCAGCAGAGGACTTCCTGCTCTCTTACGCTTCAGGCTCCGCCTCTCGTCAGCTGCTTCTATAACATCTGAACGAAGAAGAGAGCGCGTGCTTAGAGCCACGGAGCGATGACGTCGCACCGTCAGAGAAGGTGACCACGGGACAATCTTAAACTCACCTCCGTTCAGCGGCGAGCAGTTGACCTCTAAATCCTGCTTCCTGTTCGAGTACAAGAGTTTCCTCCGCGAGCAGAGTCTGGAAGCAGCTTCAGCGCCGGCGAGCGGAGCGCGGTCGTGTGTCGGACTCTTTCCCATCTGAGAGACGACACAAACACAAGGTCAACGCCACAAACGCTCCGGTCTTGAAACGCCATCGACGTTTGATTTCTAGTTTGAGATTTTTTTCTCGACTGAGATCTGACCACATAACATCAGACTGTTCCTTATTGGCCGATACCTGAGAACGCTCCTGCGGCGTGCTGGAAGTCAAAAGAAGAGCGTGCTTGTAGCGTGCTCATGGTCAGTGTTTATAACTCGGTCTGTACGGATCAACTGTGTTCACTTGCACTAAAAGTGAAAACGGCGTGATGGCAGCGTTCCAGTGTGTGCCTTGTGCAGGCCTGTCGGGGGGGGGGACGGGACACGCCTCTGGTATGAACATTTACTCGCCATGTGGCGGACAGCTTTGTGAAGTGTTGCTTGGCGTTAACTTCAGACTCACGCTCTCCTGGATGGCTTTCAGCACGGCCTCTTCCTCTTTCTGCACTCTGAGCGCCGCGACGCTGGCTTCATGTTCGCTCAGACGCAACGCCAAGTCCATCATCTCCTCCTCCGTCATCTCTGCAAACAACAGAAGGAGGAACGTCAGCGGCCAATCAGCACGGGCTCTGCTCTGACACCTGGCTGCGAGGGGCGTGCGCCGCACCTTTGGCTTTGTTCTCCCTGCGGCGTCTCTCTCTCGGAGAGCGAGGCAGAAGTGACGATGAGAGATCATCCTGCAAAACAAACGTTTAAGAGCTGTCATTTCCCACGTTCCATGAAAGCCTCGTGTTTCTCATGTCAAGCTTACGGAGGCGAGACCAACAGGCTGAGAAAACCGACAGCGGCGAAAGGCGTGGCCTTCAGCAGGCATGGCGTTAGATATGGCGTTGCACCGTACAGCACGGTCACTGAAGAAAACTTGACTTCCAGTGCTTTTATTTTGAAGGCGTAGGAACGCGATCATGATGCTTTGATCTTCGTGTTTACGAAGCTGTGGATGAGATTAACACGCCGCTGTTGCTACTTAGCGTGACAAGCTAACAAACCTTTTCCTGTCGGGCCCTCGTGGCGCCGTCTGAAGCTAGCTCGTTGACGTCTGGCGCAGGAAGTCAAACACAAACGACTCGCAGGCGGAGGACACTCACGATAACGATGAAGCCGACGCTCACATGAAACCGAGGATTTAAGAATTACGTCTCGGAAACGTTTCTGTTCGATAAAGACGCAGTGAAGGCGTCCGCCTGCAGCGTTAACCAATCAGACGGCTTCAGGTGTGTGTGGTCGATCTGTCACTCATAACACGTCTTTACATCTCTGTCGTCTCCTTGGTCGTCTGGAGCGCCGTCTTCCTTGACGTCGCTGTGTTGGCTTCCAGAGGGAAGGTCGTCGACGTCCTGTGGCGTGTGCTTCCTCAGAGCCATCCTGCTCGGCGGCGGGCCGACTGCGACAGAAACACGACAAACATCAACGAGTGTCTAAAAAACAAAAACATTGATTTCTCTGCTAATCACGGGATTGTGAGCGGCGAGGAAGAAGAGGTCAATGGGACGTACAGCGGCGTGAATCGTGACAACAAAAGACCCGTTTTATCTGCACACTAACAGACTGCGTGTCCGAAATAGGCTCCGCCCTCTTCACGTCTTTTTACAGTCATATTTATTCAGTGACAGCGTTTTATTGGCGTCCCGGTCTGTGAGGTCACATCCTGTTTCAGCACAGCGGGAGCTCCACATACACGCACAGTCAGAACACGGCTGCTGGCTGGACGCCAATATCACGCCATCGCAATACGAAAGAACAAAGACGTGATGACGCCACCCTACCTGATGATGACGACGATGAAGAGCGTCCTGTTCTTCCTCTCATTGGTCCGACTGCTCACACCTGGTCACAGTATGGCGCCAAAACATCCGCACTCTGTGAACGAGAACACACACACACTTGAAGAGAACACACACACACTTGAAGAGAACACACACACACCTGAAGAGACGAGAACACACACACACTTGAAGAGAACACACACACACCTGAAGAGACGAGAACACACACACACTTGAAGAGACGAGAACACACACACACACCTGAAGAGAACACACACACACCTGAAGAGACGAGAACACACACACACACACACACCTGAAGAGAACACACACACACCTGAAGAGACAAGAACACACACACACCTGAAGAGAACACACACACACCTGAAGAGACAAGAACACACACACACCTGAAGAGACGAGAACACACACACACACCTGAAGAGACGAGAACACACACACACCTGAAGAGAACACACACACACCTGAAGAGAACACACACACACCTGAAGAGACAAGAACACACACACACCTGAAGAGAACACACACACACCTGAAGAGACGAGAACACACACACACCTGAAGAGAACACACACACACCTGAAGAGACGAGAACACACACACACCTGAAGAGACGAGAACACACACACACACACACACACCTGGAGAGACGAGAACACACACACACACACACACACTCCTGAAGAGACGAGAACACACACACACACACACACACACACACACACACACACACACACACACACACACACACACACACACACACACACACACACACACACACACACACACACACACACACACACACACACACACACACACACACACACACACACTCAGTGACTGACAGCAGGTAGAGTCAGCACCTGTTCAGCTCGTGACAGCTGAGGTTATGTTCAGTTCTCGGCGCGCGCAGGTCATCGGTTGACATGGAAACAGGAAGTCTATTTTTTTTTAAATGCCTTTAAAGTTGTTATTTCTGACTTTCGGTGAAACAAAGTGAACATTTGAGTTGAAGCTCACCTGTCCTCATCTCTCTTTTAATCTAAAATAACTCACAGCACTCTTCTCCTCACTTTCGCGGCGCCATGTTTGTTTCTGTTTACGCAGATCACGTAACGTGATGACGCAGATCACGTAAGGCGCGTCTTTCGTGCGGCGTTTAGGGACAGCCGGTTAATCTATGTTGCCTTCAAAGACAGTTCTGATAGCAAGAGAACATTTAGCGACATAAACATGAGAGCAAAGAAAAAAACAAGCTTTGTTTTTAAAAATGAATGTCAGATCTCAAACATCGAATCAGCCGCCGATTTAAAACTATGCACGTTTATACAAAGAGTCACGGTACGGGAGCCCGGAGCGTCCAAGAAGGACTCATGCGACTGGTTTGACTGCAGTCAGTCAGGATAATTACATGTACTGGCCTTAATTTCTCTTAATTTAAAAACATGAATATTGTTTGTTATGATAAAAAGCTTCAAAGAAATGTATATATTTATCCACTATCAGTGATGATATTTAAACCTTTATCTTTACAGTGTAGTTTATGGTTCCGTTCCTCACCAGTAGATGGAGCGCTCCTCCCTGCTTATGCAACTCCCCTCCTTAGCATAATCGACCCAGGCTGCTTCCCACTTCCCTAAATAATAATAATACACCCACCTGAGATGCAAGGAGGAGAGAGGAGCGAGGAAAACCGTTTCAAGAGACTGCTGATCAGGTTCAGCTGTTAGTCAGCTTTAACAGCTGTTTATGTCCACACAAATACACACACACTGTATTATTACTAATCAAACACACACACACACACACACACACACACACACTGTATTATTACTAATCAAACACACACACACACACACTGTATTATTACTAATCAAACACACACACTGTATTATTACTAATGATAGATAGATAGATAGATAGATAGATAGATACTTTATTGATCCCGAGGGAAATTCAAGTTTTTTTTGTTTTTTTTTTAGATAGATCAACACACACACACACACACACACACACACACACACACTGTATTATTACTAATCAAACACACACACTGTATTATTACTAATCAAACACACACACACACTGTATTATTACTAATCAAACACACACACACACTGTATTATTACTAATCAAACACACACACTGTCTTATTACTAATCAAACAAACACACTGTATTATTACTAATCAAACACACACACTGTATTATTACTAATCAAACACACACACTGTATTATTACTAATCAAACACACACACTGTATTATTTCTAATCAAACACACACACTGTATTATTTCTAATCACACACACACACACTGTATTATTACTAATCAAACACACACACTGTATATTTACTAATCCAACACACACACACTGTATTATTTCTAATCAAACACACACTGTATTATTTCTAATCAAACACACACTGTATTATTACTAATCAAACACACACACACACTGTATTATTACTAATCAAACACACACACTGTATTATTACTAATCAAACACACACACACTGTATTATTTCTAATCAAACACACACACTGTATTATTACTAATCAAACACACACACTGTATTATTACTAATCAAACACACACTGTATAATTACTAATCAAACACACACACACTGTATTATTTCTAATCAAACACACACTGTATTATTTCTAATCAAACACGCACACACTGTATTATTTCTAATCAAACACACACACTATTATTTCTAATCAAACACACACACACTGTATTATTTCTAATCAAACACACACTGTATTATTACTAATCAAACACACACACACTGTATTATTTCTAATCAAATACACACACACTGTATTATTTCTAATCAAACACACACACTGTATTATTTCTAATCAAACACACACACTGTATTATTTCTAATCAAACACACACACTATTATTTCCAATCAAACACACACACTGTATTATTACTAATCAAACACACACACTGTATTATTACTAATCGAACACACACACTGTATTATTTCTAATCAAACACACACACACTGTATTATTTCTAATCAAACACACACACACTGTATTATTACTAATCAAACACACACACTGTATTATTTCTAATCAAACACACACACACACACACACACACACACTGTATTATTTCTAATCAAACACACACACACTGTATTATTACTAATCAAACACACACACTGTATTATTTCTAATCAAACACACACACACACACACACACACACTGTATTATTTCTAATCAAACACACACACTGTATTATTACTAATCAAACACACACACTGTATAATTACTAATCAAACACACACACACTGTATTATTTCTAATCAAACACACACTGTATTATTACTAATCAAACACACACACTATTATTTCTAATCAAACACACACACACACTGTATTATTACTAATCAAACACACACACTGTATTATTTCTAATCAAACACGCACTGTATTATTTCTAATCAAACACACACACTATTATTTCTAATCAAACACACACTGTATTATTTCTAATCAAACACACACACACTGTATTATTTCTAATCAAACACACACACTGTATTATTACTAATCACACACACACACTGTATTATTTCTAATCAAACACACACACTGTATTATTTCTAATCAAACACACACTGTATTATTTCTAATCAAACACACGCACTATTATTTCCAATCAAACATACACACTGTATTATTACTAATCAAACACACACACTGTATTATTACTAATCGAACACACACACTGTATTATTTCTAATCAAACACACACACACTGTATTATTTCTAATCAAACACACACACTATTGTTTCTAATCAAACACACACACACTGTATTATTTTTAATCAAACACACACTGTATTATTTCTAATCAAACACACACAGTATTATTTCTAATCAAACACACACACTGTATTATTTCTAATCAAACACACACACAGTATTATTTCTAATCAAACACACACACACTGTATTATTTCTAATCAAACACACACTGTATTATTTCTAATCAAACACACACACTGTATAATTACTAATCAAACACACACACACTGTATTATTTCTAATCACACACACACACACTGTATTATTACTAATCAAACACACACACTGTATAATTACTAATCAAACACACACACACTGTATTATTTCTAATCAAACACACACTGTATTATTTCTAATCAAACACGCACACACTGTATTATTTCTAATCAAACACACACACTATTATTTCTAATCAAACACACACACACTGTATTATTTCTAATCAAACACACACTGTATTATTACTAATCAAACACACACACACTGTATTATTTCTAATCAAATACACACACACTGTATTATTTCTAATCAAACACACACACTGTATTATTTCTAATCAAACACACACACTATTATTTCCAATCAAACACACACACTGTATTATTACTAATCAAACACACACACTGTATTATTACTAATCGAACACACACACTGTATTATTTCTAATCAAACACACACACACTGTATTATTTCTAATCAAACACACACACACTGTATTATTACTAATCAAACACACACACACTGTATTATTACTAATCGAACACACACACTGTATTATTTCTAATCAAACACACACACACTGTATTATTACTAATCAAACACACACACACACTGTATTATTACTAATCAAACACACACACACACTGTATTATTACTAATCAAACACACACACTGTCTTATTACTAATCAAACAAACACACTGTATTATTACTAATCAAACACACACACTGTATTATTACTAATCAAACACACACACTGTATTATTACTAATCAAACACACACACTGTATTATTTCTAATCAAACACACACACTGTATTATTTCTAATCACACACACACACACTGTATTATTACTAATCAAACACACACACTGTATATTTACTAATCCAACACACACACACTGTATTATTTCTAATCAAACACACACTGTATTATTTCTAATCAAACACACACTGTATTATTACTAATCAAACACACACACACACTGTATTATTACTAATCAAACACACACACTGTATTATTACTAATCAAACACACACACACTGTATTATTTCTAATCAAACACACACACTGTATTATTACTAATCAAACACACACACTGTATTATTACTAATCAAACACACACTGTATAATTACTAATCAAACACACACACACTGTATTATTTCTAATCAAACACACACTGTATTATTTCTAATCAAACACGCACACACTGTATTATTTCTAATCAAACACACACACTATTATTTCTAATCAAACACACACACACTGTATTATTTCTAATCAAACACACACTGTATTATTACTAATCAAACACACACACACTGTATTATTTCTAATCAAATACACACACACTGTATTATTTCTAATCAAACACACACACTGTATTATTTCTAATCAAACACACACACTGTATTATTTCTAATCAAACACACACACTATTATTTCCAATCAAACACACACACTGTATTATTACTAATCAAACACACACACTGTATTATTACTAATCGAACACACACACTGTATTATTTCTAATCAAACACACACACACTGTATTATTTCTAATCAAACACACACACACTGTATTATTACTAATCAAACACACACACTGTATTATTTCTAATCAAACACACACACACACACACACACACACTGTATTATTTCTAATCAAACACACACACACTGTATTATTACTAATCAAACACACACACTGTATTATTTCTAATCAAACACACACACACACACACACACACACACTGTATTATTTCTAATCAAACACACACACTGTATTATTACTAATCAAACACACACACTGTATAATTACTAATCAAACACACACACACTGTATTATTTCTAATCAAACACACACTGTATTATTACTAATCAAACACACACACTATTATTTCTAATCAAACACACACACACACTGTATTATTACTAATCAAACACACACACTGTATTATTTCTAATCAAACACGCACTGTATTATTTCTAATCAAACACACACACTATTATTTCTAATCAAACACACACTGTATTATTTCTAATCAAACACACACACACTGTATTATTTCTAATCAAACACACACACTGTATTATTACTAATCACACACACACACTGTATTATTTCTAATCAAACACACACACTGTATTATTTCTAATCAAACACACACTGTATTATTTCTAATCAAACACACGCACTATTATTTCCAATCAAACATACACACTGTATTATTACTAATCAAACACACACACTGTATTATTACTAATCGAACACACACACTGTATTATTTCTAATCAAACACACACACACTGTATTATTTCTAATCAAACACACACACTATTGTTTCTAATCAAACACACACACACTGTATTATTTTTAATCAAACACACACTGTATTATTTCTAATCAAACACACACAGTATTATTTCTAATCAAACACACACACTGTATTATTTCTAATCAAACACACACACAGTATTATTTCTAATCAAACACACACACACTGTATTATTTCTAATCAAACACACACTGTATTATTTCTAATCAAACACACACACTGTATAATTACTAATCAAACACACACACACTGTATTATTTCTAATCACACACACACACACTGTATTATTACTAATCAAACACACACACTGTATAATTACTAATCAAACACACACACACTGTATTATTTCTAATCAAACACACACTGTATTATTTCTAATCAAACACACACACTATTATTTCTAATCAAACACACACACACTGTATTATTTCTAATCAAACACACACTGTATTATTACTAATCAAACACACACACACTGTATTATTACTAATCAAACACACACACTGTATTATTACTAATCAAACACACACACTGTATTATTACTAATCAAACACACACACTGTATAATTACTAATCAAACACACACACACTGTATTATTTCTAATCAAACACACACTGTATTATTACTAATCAAACACACACACACTGTATTATTTCTAATCAAACACACACACACTGTATTATTTCTAATCAAACACACACACTGTATTATTTCTAATCAAACACACACACTGTATTATTTCTAATCAAACACACACACTATTATTTCCAATCAAACACACACACTGTATTATTACTAATCAAACACACACACTGTATTATTACTAATCGAACACACACACTGTATTATTTCTAATCAAACACACACACACACTGTATTATTTCTAATCAAACACACACACTGTATTATTACTAATCAAACGCACACACTGTATAATTACTAATCAAACACACACACACTGTATTATTTCTAATCAAACACACACTGTATTATTACTAATCAAACACACACACTATTATTTCTAATCAAACACACACACACACTGTATTATTACTAATCAAACACACACACTGTATTATTTCTAATCAAACACGCACTGTATTATTTCTAATCAAACACACACACTATTATTTCTAATCAAACACACACTGTATTATTTCTAATCAAACACACACACACTGTATTATTACTAATCAAACACACACACTGTATTATTACTAATCAAACACACACACACTGTATTATTTCTAATCAAACACACACACTGTATTATTACTAATCACACACACACACTGTATTATTTCTAATCAAACACACACACTGTATTATTTCTAATCAAACACACACTGTATTATTTCTAATCAAACACACGCACTATTATTTCCAATCAAACACACACACTGTATTATTACTAATCAAACACACACACTGTATTATTACTAATCGAACACACACACTGTATTATTTCTAATCAAACACACACACACTGTATTATTTCTAATCAAACACACACACACACTGTATTATTACTAATCAAACACACACACTATTGTTTCTAATCAAACACACACACACTGTATTATTTTTAATCAAACACACACTGTATTATTTCTAATCAAACACACACAGTATTATTTCTAATCAAACACACACACTGTATTATTTCTAATCAAACACACACACACACACACACACACACTGTATTATTTCTAATCAAACACACACACAGTATTATTTCTAATCAAACACACACACTGTATTATTTCTAATCAAACACACACTGTATTATTTCTAATCAAACACACACACTGTATTATTTCTAATCAAACACACACACTGTATTATTACTAATCAAACACACACACTATTATTTCTAATCAAACACACACACTGTATTATTACTAATCAAACACACACACTGTATTATTACTAATCAAACACACACACTGTATTATTACTAATCAAACACACACACAGTATTATTTCTAATCAAACACACACACAGTATTATTTCTAATCAAACACACACACAGTATTATTTCTAATCAAACACACACACACTGTATTATTTCTAATCAAACACACACACAGTATTATTTCTAATCAAACACACACACAGTATTATTTCTAATCAAACACACACACAGTATTATTTCTAATCAAACACACACACTGTATTATTTCTAATCAAACACACACAGTATTATTTCTAATCAAACACACACACAGTATTATTTCTAATCAAACACACACACACTGTATTATTTCTAATCAAACACACACTGTATTATTTCTAATCAAACACACACAGTATTATTTCTAATCAAACACACACAGTATTATTTCTAATCAAACACACACACAGTATTATTTCTAATCAAACACACACCCACTGTATTATTTCTAATCAAACACACACTGTATTATTTCTAATCAAACACACACACTGTATTATTTCTAATCAAACACACACACTGTATTATTACTAATCAAACACACACACTGTATTATTTCTAATCAAACACACACACACTGTATTATTACTAATCAAACACACACACTGTATTATTTCTAATCAAACACACACACTGTGTTATTACTAATCAAACACACACACAGTATTATTTCTAATCAAACACACACACACTGTATTATTTCTAATCAAACACACACTGTATTATTTCTAATCAAACACACACAGTATTATTTCTAATCAAACACACACACTGTATTATTTCTAATCAAACACACACACTGTATTATTTCTAATCAAACACACACACTGTATTATTTCTAATCAAACACACACACTGTATTATTTCTAATCAAATACACACACACTGTATTATTTCTAATCAAACACACACACTGTATTATTTCTAATCAAACACACACACTGTATTATTTCTAATCAAACACACACACTATTATTTCCAATCAAACACACACACTGTATTATTACTAATCAAACACACACACTGTATTATTACTAATCGAACACACACACTGTATTATTTCTAATCAAACACACACACACTGTATTATTTCTAATCAAACACACACACACTGTATTATTACTAATCAAACACACACACTGTATTATTTCTAATCAAACACACACACACACACACACACACACTGTATTATTTCTAATCAAACACACACACACTGTATTATTACTAATCAAACACACACACTGTATTATTTCTAATCAAACACACACACACACACACACACACACTGTATTATTTCTAATCAAACACACACACTGTATTATTACTAATCAAACACACACACTGTATAATTACTAATCAAACACACACACACTGTATTATTTCTAATCAAACACACACTGTATTATTACTAATCAAACACACACACTATTATTTCTAATCAAACACACACACACACTGTATTATTACTAATCAAACACACACACTGTATTATTTCTAATCAAACACGCACTGTATTATTTCTAATCAAACACACACACTATTATTTCTAATCAAACACACACTGTATTATTTCTAATCAAACACACACACACTGTATTATTTCTAATCAAACACACACACTGTATTATTACTAATCACACACACACACTGTATTATTTCTAATCAAACACACACACTGTATTATTTCTAATCAAACACACACTGTATTATTTCTAATCAAACACACGCACTATTATTTCCAATCAAACATACACACTGTATTATTACTAATCAAACACACACACTGTATTATTACTAATCGAACACACACACTGTATTATTTCTAATCAAACACACACACACTGTATTATTTCTAATCAAACACACACACTATTGTTTCTAATCAAACACACACACACTGTATTATTTTTAATCAAACACACACTGTATTATTTCTAATCAAACACACACAGTATTATTTCTAATCAAACACACACACTGTATTATTTCTAATCAAACACACACACAGTATTATTTCTAATCAAACACACACACACTGTATTATTTCTAATCAAACACACACTGTATTATTTCTAATCAAACACACACACTGTATAATTACTAATCAAACACACACACACTGTATTATTTCTAATCACACACACACACACTGTATTATTACTAATCAAACACACACACTGTATAATTACTAATCAAACACACACACACTGTATTATTTCTAATCAAACACACACTGTATTATTTCTAATCAAACACGCACACACTGTATTATTTCTAATCAAACACACACACTATTATTTCTAATCAAACACACACACACTGTATTATTTCTAATCAAACACACACTGTATTATTACTAATCAAACACACACACACTGTATTATTTCTAATCAAATACACACACACTGTATTATTTCTAATCAAACACACACACTGTATTATTTCTAATCAAACACACACACTGTATTATTTCTAATCAAACACACACACTATTATTTCCAATCAAACACACACACTGTATTATTACTAATCAAACACACACACTGTATTATTACTAATCGAACACACACACTGTATTATTTCTAATCAAACACACACACACTGTATTATTTCTAATCAAACACACACACACTGTATTATTACTAATCAAACACACACACTGTATTATTTCTAATCAAACACACACACACACACACACACACACTGTATTATTTCTAATCAAACACACACACACTGTATTATTACTAATCAAACACACACACTGTATTATTTCTAATCAAACACACACACACACACACACACACACACTGTATTATTTCTAATCAAACACACACACTGTATTATTACTAATCAAACACACACACTGTATAATTACTAATCAAACACACACACACTGTATTATTTCTAATCAAACACACACTGTATTATTACTAATCAAACACACACACTATTATTTCTAATCAAACACACACACACACTGTATTATTACTAATCAAACACACACACTGTATTATTTCTAATCAAACACGCACTGTATTATTTCTAATCAAACACACACACTATTATTTCTAATCAAACACACACTGTATTATTTCTAATCAAACACACACACACTGTATTATTTCTAATCAAACACACACACTGTATTATTACTAATCACACACACACACTGTATTATTTCTAATCAAACACACACACTGTATTATTTCTAATCAAACACACACTGTATTATTTCTAATCAAACACACGCACTATTATTTCCAATCAAACATACACACTGTATTATTACTAATCAAACACACACACTGTATTATTACTAATCGAACACACACACTGTATTATTTCTAATCAAACACACACACACTGTATTATTTCTAATCAAACACACACACTATTGTTTCTAATCAAACACACACACACTGTATTATTTTTAATCAAACACACACTGTATTATTTCTAATCAAACACACACAGTATTATTTCTAATCAAACACACACACTGTATTATTTCTAATCAAACACACACACAGTATTATTTCTAATCAAACACACACACACTGTATTATTTCTAATCAAACACACACTGTATTATTTCTAATCAAACACACACACTGTATAATTACTAATCAAACACACACACACTGTATTATTTCTAATCACACACACACACACTGTATTATTACTAATCAAACACACACACTGTATAATTACTAATCAAACACACACACACTGTATTATTTCTAATCAAACACACACTGTATTATTTCTAATCAAACACACACACTATTATTTCTAATCAAACACACACACACTGTATTATTTCTAATCAAACACACACTGTATTATTACTAATCAAACACACACACACTGTATTATTACTAATCAAACACACACACTGTATTATTACTAATCAAACACACACACTGTATTATTACTAATCAAACACACACACTGTATAATTACTAATCAAACACACACACACTGTATTATTTCTAATCAAACACACACTGTATTATTACTAATCAAACACACACACACTGTATTATTTCTAATCAAACACACACACACTGTATTATTACTAATCAAACACACACACTGTATAATTACTAATCAAACACACACACACTGTATTATTTCTAATCAAACACACACTGTATTATTACTAATCAAACACACACACTATTATTTCTAATCAAACACACACACACACTGTATTATTACTAATCAAACACACACACTGTATTATTTCTAATCAAACACGCACTGTATTATTTCTAATCAAACACACACACTATTATTTCTAATCAAACACACACTGTATTATTTCTAATCAAACACACACACACTGTATTATTTCTAATCAAACACACACACTGTATTATTACTAATCACACACACACACTGTATTATTTCTAATCAAACACACACACTGTATTATTTCTAATCAAACACACACTGTATTATTTCTAATCAAACACACGCACTATTATTTCCAATCAAACATACACACTGTATTATTACTAATCAAACACACACACTGTATTATTACTAATCGAACACACACACTGTATTATTTCTAATCAAACACACACACACTGTATTATTTCTAATCAAACACACACACTATTGTTTCTAATCAAACACACACACACTGTATTATTTTTAATCAAACACACACTGTATTATTTCTAATCAAACACACACAGTATTATTTCTAATCAAACACACACACTGTATTATTTCTAATCAAACACACACACAGTATTATTTCTAATCAAACACACACACACTGTATTATTTCTAATCAAACACACACTGTATTATTTCTAATCAAACACACACACTGTATAATTACTAATCAAACACACACACACTGTATTATTTCTAATCACACACACACACACTGTATTATTACTAATCAAACACACACACTGTATAATTACTAATCAAACACACACACACTGTATTATTTCTAATCAAACACACACTGTATTATTTCTAATCAAACACACACACTATTATTTCTAATCAAACACACACACACTGTATTATTTCTAATCAAACACACACTGTATTATTACTAATCAAACACACACACACTGTATTATTACTAATCAAACACACACACTGTATTATTACTAATCAAACACACACACTGTATTATTACTAATCAAACACACACACTGTATAATTACTAATCAAACACACACACACTGTATTATTTCTAATCAAACACACACTGTATTATTACTAATCAAACACACACACACTGTATTATTTCTAATCAAACACACACACACTGTATTATTTCTAATCAAACACACACACTGTATTATTTCTAATCAAACACACACACTGTATTATTTCTAATCAAACACACACACTATTATTTCCAATCAAACACACACACTGTATTATTACTAATCAAACACACACACTGTATTATTACTAATCGAACACACACACTGTATTATTTCTAATCAAACACACACACACACTGTATTATTTCTAATCAAACACACACACTGTATTATTACTAATCAAACGCACACACTGTATAATTACTAATCAAACACACACACACTGTATTATTTCTAATCAAACACACACACTGTATTATTACTAATCAAACACACACACTATTATTTCTAATCAAACACACACACACACTGTATTATTACTAATCAAACACACACACTGTATTATTTCTAATCAAACACGCACTGTATTATTTCTAATCAAACACACACACTATTATTTCTAATCAAACACACACTGTATTATTTCTAATCAAACACACACACACTGTATTATTACTAATCAAACACACACACTGTATTATTACTAATCAAACACACACACACTGTATTATTTCTAATCAAACACACACACTGTATTATTACTAATCACACACACACACTGTATTATTTCTAATCAAACACACACACTGTATTATTTCTAATCAAACACACACTGTATTATTTCTAATCAAACACACGCACTATTATTTCCAATCAAACACACACACTGTATTATTACTAATCAAACACACACACTGTATTATTACTAATCGAACACACACACTGTATTATTTCTAATCAAACACACACACACTGTATTATTTCTAATCAAACACACACACACACTGTATTATTACTAATCAAACACACACACTATTGTTTCTAATCAAACACACACACACTGTATTATTTTTAATCAAACACACACTGTATTATTTCTAATCAAACACACACAGTATTATTTCTAATCAAACACACACACTGTATTATTTCTAATCAAACACACACACACACACACACACACACTGTATTATTTCTAATCAAACACACACACAGTATTATTTCTAATCAAACACACACACACTGTATTATTTCTAATCAAACACACACTGTATTATTTCTAATCAAACACACACACTGTATTATTTCTAATCAAACACACACACTGTATTATTACTAATCAAACACACACACTATTATTTCTAATCAAACACACACACTGTATTATTACTAATCAAACACACACACTGTATTATTACTAATCAAACACACACACTGTATTATTACTAATCAAACACACACACAGTATTATTTCTAATCAAACACACACACAGTATTATTTCTAATCAAACACACACACAGTATTATTTCTAATCAAACACACACACACTGTATTATTTCTAATCAAACACACACACAGTATTATTTCTAATCAAACACACACACAGTATTATTTCTAATCAAACACACACACAGTATTATTTCTAATCAAACACACACACTGTATTATTTCTAATCAAACACACACAGTATTATTTCTAATCAAACACACACACAGTATTATTTCTAATCAAACACACACACACTGTATTATTTCTAATCAAACACACACACTGTATTATTACTAATCAAACACACACACTGTATTATTTCTAATCAAACACACACACACTGTATTATTACTAATCAAACACACACACTGTATTATTTCTAATCAAACACACACACTGTGTTATTACTAATCAAACACACACACAGTATTATTTCTAATCAAACACACACACACTGTATTATTTCTAATCAAACACACACTGTATTATTTCTAATCAAACACACACAGTATTATTTCTAATCAAACACACACACTGTATTATTTCTAATCAAACACACACACTGTATTATTTCTAATCAAACACACACACTGTATTATTTCTAATCAAACACACACACTGTATTATTTCTAATCAAACACACACACTGTATTATTTCTAATCAAACACACACACTGTATTATTACTAATCAAACACACACACTGTATTATTTCTAATCAAACACACACACTGTATTATTACTAATCAAACACACACACTGTATTATTTCTAATCAAACACAGTTACAGTGTCTCTTGATAACAAACAGCTGAAGAACAACCTGCAGTCTGTTTCAAACCTAATGGACAGTTTCTACTGACTCAAAGATTTCATTTTGAATTGTCTATAATTATTGATTATTATTAATCAGTTTGGACTGAACCTAGCCTGTATTTAGACAACCAACTCTGTATTTTATAAACGGATATTTATGTGTCAGGATACTGAAAATGATTGATTAGAATCTAAATGATGAAACTTTGTGAAGATCAATAAGTGAGAATATAAAACGGACTCCTCTTCATCAAACTGTCATCTTCATCATCATCAGACATTCAAACAGTCTGAGGGATCAGACCTTCATCATCATCATCAGACATTCAAACAGTGTGAGGGATCAGACCTTCATCATCATCATCAGACATTCAAACAGTGTGAGGGATCAGACCTTCATCATCATCATCATCATCAGACATTCAAACAGTGTGAGGGATCAGACCTTCATCATCATCATCATCAGACATTCAAACAGTGTGAGGGATCAGACCTTCATCATCATCATCATCATCATCAGACATTCAAACAGTGTGAAGGATCAGACCTTCATCATCATCATCATCATCATCAGACATTCAAACAGTGTGAGGGATCAGACCTTCATCATCATCATCATCAGACATTCAAACAGTGTGAAGGATCAGACCTTCATCATCATCATCATCATCAGACATTCAAACAGTGTGAGGGATCAGACCTTCATCATCATCATCATCATCATCAGACATTCAAACAGTGTGAGGGATCAGACCTTCATCATCATCATCATCATCATGATGACCGAGGAGACACGAGAGCTGACTTCACGGAAGTCTTTTCACTGACAGACACGCCCCCTTCTCGTATATCACTCACTGATTGGACGCTGCACAGGATCAGACTTCAGTGAAACAGAGTTTAATAGGGGAGAAAAGAGGGAGATTAAAAAGACGCTTCACTTCCGTGAAGTCAACTCTCGTGTCTCCTCGGTCATCGCTCCTCGGATCAGCCTCCTCTCTCCTCCATCCTCTCTCCTCCGTTCGCTATAAGAGCTTTGATCCTCAACATGGCGGCTTTGGAACTACTTCCTGTTCGGCCGAGGAGACTGCAAATAAGGGAAGTGAGACACAGCCTGATCGTCGGGTCACTGTGCTCGTTTACATCGAGGTTGGAGAGCGAGGAGAGCAGGAGCTACAGCACCACCTAGTGGTGGGAGGCAAAAAAGAAAACTACAAAGACTCTGCTGCTGATGTTTGAATATTGAGTGTTTAATGTCACACTTCCTGCAACAAACAAAGACGCATGAAAAGCGATTCAAAGTAACATCAAGTATGATTAAATAACATGATTGAACAACAGACCAAGTGAAAAAAACTAGTGAAAAATAACATCAACAGGAAGACTGAGAAGCCAGCTCGACCCCCTTAGACCGAAGTCTGGACTGTTAGGAGGTCTGGTCCTGCAGGTCTCAGGTCAGTGAGGAGTTCATGGATGTAATGCAGAGTTTCGTACCGACATGTCGGGCACTGAGGCGAGGGGGCGGGGCGTGGCAGCAGTCGATGCGAGATGAATGTTTTAGTGTTGAGCTCACTGTCGGAGATAATATTTGTGATGAGGGGCCAAGCGGGGGCGGGACCTGATTTCGGAGGTGCTCGATCTGATAATGAGCAGGGTCAGGGCTGGAGCCTGTAACGTGTACAAACTGATGCCACACGTTGCTGTTCTGGATTAAACTAAAGTGACTGTCAGGACGAGGATTAGAGTTTCTCTCAGACTAAGATCAGGTGAATCCTTCAAAGAGGCAGGTTCACTTCTGCCTCGTAGTTTGAGAGGGAGCATGGACTACTTGAAGACCTGCATGTGATGCACATGGACTACTTGAAGACCTGCATGTGATGCACATGGACTACTTGAAGACCTGCATGTGATGCACATGGACTACTTGAAGACCAGCATGTGATGCACATGGACTACTTGAAGACCAGCATGTGATGCACATGGACTACTTGAAGACCTGCATGTGATGCACATGGACTACTTGAAGACCAGCATGTGATGCACATGGACTACTTGAAGACCAGCATGTGATGCACATGGACTACTTGAAGACCTGCATGTGATGCACATGGACTACTTGAAGACCTGCATGTGATGCACATGGACTACTTGAAGACCAGCATGTGATGCACATGGACTACTTGAAGACCTGCATGTGATGCACATGGACTACTTGAAGACCAGCATGTGATGCACATGGACTACTTGAAGACCTGCATGTGATGCACATGGACTACTTGAAGACCAGCATGTGATGCACATGGACTACTTGAAGACCAGCATGTGATGCACATGGACTACTTGAAGACCAGCATGTGATGCACATGGACTACTTGAAGACCTGCATGTGATGCACATGGACTACTTGAAGACCTGCATGTGATGCACATGGACTACTTGAAGACCTGCATGTGATGCACATGGACTACTTGAAGACCAGCATGTGATGCACATGGACTACTTGAAGACCAGCATGTGATGCACATGGACTACTTGAAGACCTGCATGTGATGCACATGGACTACTTGAAGACCTGCATGTGATGCACATGGACTACTTGAAGACCTGCATGTGATGCACATGGACTACTTGAAGACCAGCATGTGATGCACATGGACTACTTGAAGACCTGCATGTGATGCACATGGACTACTTGAAGACCAGCATGTGATGCACATGGACTACTTGAAGACCTGCATGTGATGCACATGGACTACTTGAAGACCAGCATGTGATGCACATGGACTACTTGAAGACCAGCATGTGATGCACATGGACTACTTGAAGACCAGCATGTGATGCACATGGACTACTTGAAGACCAGCATGTGATGCACATGGACTACTTGAAGACCAGCATGTGATGCACATGGACTACTTGAAGACCAGCATGTGATACAGAGGCCAGCCAGACTCTTGTGGATCGAAGTGATCTTTGCTGAGATGTTGGAGATCTTTGTTTGAGACTTTCTTCTCACCAAGTTCTGATCACGTTGAGATTTTTGGCATCTGGAACGTTCCTCGGTGAAACTGGTGATTTATGTGGTGTGTCGACTCGTTCAGAGTCTGCAGGGCCGTTTGTGGACTGAGGAGTCTTTACATCAAGTGATTGGCTGTATAGAT
>NC_136701.1:26243265-26248265 GCF_947650265.1 Symphodus melops | reverse complement strand
TTACAGTGAGGAGAGCTGCTCTCTGAGTCTGTGCAGAGATTTTCCAGTTTCAGCTGAAAACAGGAAGAGAAACATGACGGTTCCATCTCCAGAGGATCGTAACGTGTTTTAGCAGCTCGGCCTTTTCCTGCACACTTCCAAACATCCGGCTTTAACAGGAGCACAGATACATGGACAACACTGACTCATAAATGTGAGGTGTGCCCATTTAATGGAGCAGCAGGTAAACACAATGAACACGGCTCGTCTCCACTCCTTCCTGTAGACTTCTTTAGGACTCCACTGTTTGGTCTCTTTGCAGGGCTGTTAGACGACAGGATGTGGACGAGGACATCCAGCAGGGCGGAGACTAATTCAGACTAATTCATTCATTCACATTTTAAACACTGACACTTTGCATACTCAGTGACTGTTTCCTCTCCAGCGTCAGGAGAAACTCCAGAAGAAGAAGGACAAAGCTCTCTTTGATAAGATCCTTTGGTCTGTAAGAGGCGACAGATTCCTGAAACACCTCGAGCTGCAGCTGTTTAATTGTTGTTAGAATTAGTTTTTGTATATAGTTTATTAATATTTGAGATCCCTCTGGTGTGATAATTAGAGTCTCCACAGGTGTGGATCCCTCTGGTGTGATAATTAGAGTCTCCACAGGTGTGGATCCCTCTGGTGTGATAATTAAAGTCTCCACAGGTGTGGATACTGGTTCTCTATTACACCATCAGCTGGGGGGGGGGGGGGGGGAGCTGCTCTCTGCAGACTTGAACTCACGCTGCCACCTGCTGGGTGAATGATGTTACCTTTGGTTTAAGTGTCTCATTTGTGTCAGGTGCTGCACAGTGGTTATCTCTGTCTCCTCACAGTGAGGGGGTTGCTGGTTTGAATCCTCGTCTGACAGGGGCCTGTCTGTGTGGAGTCTGCATGTTCTCCTCGTGCATGGCGTGGCTTCTCTTCCTCCCACAGTCCAATCACACGCTGGTTAGCTGCTGACTCTACACTGTCTGTAGGTGTGGATGTGAGTGTGACTGTCTCAACATGTCAGCTCCGTGATTGGCTCATGACCAGTACAGGGTGTAACCCCGCCTCTTGACCAATGACAGCTGGGATCGGTTTCGGTGTGCACCTGTGTGTGTACCTGTGTATATCTGTGTGTACCTGTGTGTGTACCTGTGTGTACCTGTGTGTGTACCCGTGTGTACCTGTGTGTACCTGTGTGTACCTGTGTGAACGCGTGTGTGTACCTGTGTGTACCTGTGTGTACCCGTGTGTACCTGTGTGTACCTGTGTGTACCTGTGTGTACCTGTGTGCACCTGTGTGTGTACCTGTGTGTATCTGTGTGTACCTGTGTGTACCTGTGTGTACCTGTGTGTACCTGTGTGTGTACCTGTGTGAACGCGTGTGTGTACCTGTGTGTACCTGTGTGTGTACCTGTGTGTACCTGTGTGTACCTGTGTGTGTACCTGTGTGTGTACCTGTGTGCACCTGTGTGTGTACCTGTGTGTATCTGTGTGTACCTGTGTGTGTGTACCTGTGTGTACCTGTGTGTACCTGTGTGTGTACCTGTGTGAACGCGTGTGTGTACCTGTGTGTACCTGTGTGTGTACCTGTGTGTACGCGTGTGTACCTGTGTGTACCTGTGTGTGTACCTGTGTGTACCTGTGTGTGTACCTGTGTGTGTACCTGTGTGCACCTGTGTGAACCTGTGTGTGTACCTGTGTGTACCTGTGTGTATCTGTGTGTACCTGTGTGTATCTGTGTGTACCTGTGTGTGTGTACCTGTGTGTACCTGTGTGTACCTGTGTGTACCTGTGTGTACCTGTGTGTGTACCTGTGTGCACCTGTGTGTACCTGTGTGTATCTGTGTGTACCTGTGTGTGTGTACCTGTGTGTACCTGTGTGTACCTGTGTGTGTACCTGTGTGCTGTGTGTGTATCTGTGTGTGTACCTGTGTGTGTACCTGTGTGTATCTGTGTGTATACCTGTGTGTGTACCTGTGTGTGTACCTGTGTGTACCTGTGTGTGTGTACCTGTGTGTGTACGCGTGTGTGTACCTGTGTGTGTACCTGTGTGTGTACGCGTGTGTGTACCTGTGTGTGTACCTGTGTGTGTACCTGTGTGTGTACCTGTGTGTGTACGCGTGTGTGTACCTGTGTGTGTACCTGTGTGTGTACCTGTGGGTATCTGTATTAACCTTTGTGTGTGTGTGTGATTACCTGTGTGCAGGTGCAGGTGTACTTGGACTCGTTCCATCTGTCTCAGGAGAAGCTGCTGCAGGTTTCTGCTCAGCTGAAGAAGGACATGATCCGAGGTCTTGGTAAACACTCGCACCACAAGGCGCCCGTCAAGATGCTGCCCACCTTCGTCAGGGCCACACCTGATGGGACAGGTGAGGGTTAGAAACATGGACGACCTGAGGGTGGAGGAGGGGGGGTTTGGGTTTCATGCTGGTGATCAAGGGTCACAGTTTAAGTTGGGTGTACGGTGTCACACAACATAATAATGTATTTATAATGTATTCAGAGACGTCTCACAACATCGTTTTGCTCTCAGTGTTTGTTGTGGTCAGAAAACGTTTGTGCTTCCGAACCGCCCTAACGGTGTTGTCTCCGTACACAGAGAAAGGCGACTTCCTGGCGTTGGATCTGGGTGGAACAAACTTCCGGGTGCTCCATGTGCGTGTGGTGGAGGACCTTCAGAAAGTGCTGAAGATGGACAGTCAGATCTGTGCCATCCCAAAGGAGATGATGCTGGGGACGGGTCAACAGGTGACATCCACATGTCACTGATATCCAAGTCTCTTTGAGGGCGAGCAGACGTTCAGCTCATCTCGCTCGGACAGTGAATACTGCGTCGTCATCAGGAGACCTCGGCTGTCTTTACCAACACTTAATACAACATGGTGGACATCTCAGTGACACATCTCTCTCTCTCTCTCTCTCTCTCTCTCTCTCTCTCTCTCTCTGTCTCTCTCTCTCTCTCTCGGTGCAGCTGTTCGACCACATCGCGGCGTGTCTCGGGGACTTCCTTGTCTCTCAGGATCTCAAAGGAAAAACTCTTCCTCTGGGCTTCACCTTCTCCTTCCCCTGTGAGCAGAAAGAAATCGACAAGGTGTCTCTCTCTCACACACACACACACACACACACACACACACACACACACACACACACACACATACAGTCACACACAGTCACACACACACACACACACACACACACAGTCACACACACAGTCACACACACACACACACACAGTCACACACACACAGTCTCACACACACACACAGTCACACACATACACACAGTCACACACACAGTCACACACAGTCACACACAGTCACACACAGTCACACACAGTCACACACACACAGTCACACACAGTCACACACAGTCACACACACACACAGTCACACACAGTCACACACAGTCACACACAGTCACACACACACACAGTCACACACACACAGTCACACACACACACAGTCACACACACACAGTCACACACACACAGTCACACACACACAGTCACACAGTCACACACACAGTCACACACAGTCACACACAGTCACACACACACACAGTCACACACAGTCACACACAGTCACACACAGTCACACACAGTCACACACAGTCACACACAGTCACACACACACACAGTCACACACACAGTCACACACAGTCACACACACAGTCACACACACAGTCACACACACACAGTCACACACAGTCACACACACACACACAGTCACACACACACACACACAGGCACACACAGTCACACACAGTCACACACAGTCACACACACACACACACACACACACACAGTCACACACAGTCACACACACACAGTCACACACACAGTCACACACAGTCACACACACAGTCACACACACACACAGTCACACACACAGTCACACACACAGTCACACACACAGTCACACACACACAGTGACACACAGTCACACACAGTCACACACACACACACACAGTCACACACACACACAGTCACACACAGTCACACACACACAGTCACACACAGTCACACACAGTCACACACACAGTCACACACACACACACAGTCACACACAGTCACACACAGTCACACACACAGTCACACACACACACACACACAGTCACACACAGTCACACACAGTCACACACACAGTCACACACAGTCACACACAGTCACACACAGTCACACACACACAGTCACACACAGTCACACACACAGTCACACACACAGTCACACACAGTCACACACACACACAGTCACACACACAGTCACACACACAGTCACACACACACAGTGACACACAGTCACACACAGTCACACACAGTCACACACAGTCACACACACAGTCACACACACAGTCACACACAGTCACACACATAGTCACACACACACACAGTCACACACAGTCACACACAGTCACACACACACAGTCACACACACAGTCACACACAGTCACACACAGTCACACACAGTCACACACACAGTCACACAGTCACACACAGTCACACACAGTCACACACAGTCACACACACAGTCACACACACACAGTCACACACAGTCACACACAGTCACACACACAGTCACACACACACAGTCACACACACAGTCACACACAGTCACACACACACAGTCACACACACAGTCACACACACAGTCACACACAGTCACACACACACAGTCACACACACAGTCACACACACAGTCACACACACACAGTCACACACACTGTCACACACAGTCACACACTCACACACACACACAGTCACACACACAGTCACACACACAGTCACACACAGTCACACACACACAGTCACACACACAGTCACACACACACAGTCACACACACTGTCACACACAGTCACACACTCTCACACACACAGTCACACACACACAGTCACACACAGTCACACACACAGTCACACACACACAGTCACACACAGTCACACACACAGTCACACACTCTCACACACACAGTCACACACACAGTCACACACAC
>NC_136701.1:26195765-26240765 GCF_947650265.1 Symphodus melops | reverse complement strand
TAAGCCACCGTGAGTCTGAACTCAACATGGGCGCAGTCACACGTGGCGATTTGTACCACGCACAAGCAGTCAGAGATGAGACGAGGGGGACTTCAGCACCGTAGGGTTGCAACGTGGACATGACGAGCAGCCGGATCTGACCATTCCTCTCCTCAATCATTTTAAACAATAGCGTCCGATGTGTCCTTGGGCAAGACACTTAACCCCGCCCCTACAACCAGCCCAGGAGCGCCTGCTGGGGGCAGCGCCCTCACTCAGAGTGTAAACACCTAGCTTCCCTTCAAGGGTTAAATCTTCGGTCGAGTGTTTCCTCTTCATGTGGTCAGACACAAATATTCAGTGTCAGCTGGGTTGAGCTCTTTTTCCACCTCAGGTACAGGAACCAACGCCTGCTACATGGAGGAGATGAAGAACGTGAAGCGGGTGGAGGGCGAGGACGGGCGGATGTGCATCAACACTGAGTGGGGCGGCTTCGGAGACGACGGCTCCCTGGGAGGAATCCAGACAGAGTTTGACGTGGAGGTGGACAAGACGTCCATCAACCCGGGCGTCCACACGTACGTATGATGACCAGGGCTGACGGCGGGCTGATGTCAACATGGGTGGTCCAGCAGGTAAATGACTGTCCTGTTTCCTCCGTGGTCGTCCTGATGTAGTTTCGAGAAGATGATCAGCGGGATGTATCTGGGAGAAATCGTTCGGCTGCTGCTGGTGAAGCTGACGGAGGAAAAGCTGCTGTTTCAAGGACAGACATCGGACGCGCTGCGGATGCCGGAGGGCTTCGAGACGAAGTTCATCTCAGAGATCGAGGAGTGAGTGTGATGATTCTAAAAGCAGCTCTTACATGTTAAGTGAAGGGGGGGGGGGGGGGGGGTTATTTATGAGGACCCGAGCAACACAAACAACACAACGTCCTCTCTTCTGTCTCCGACCAACTCTACAATTCTACAGTCTTATTCATTTTGTCGCCTGAAGCTGAGAAGAGGAATATATGTTACAGTTTCTTCTGCTCATTAAAAGAAGATAAGACTGTATAAGTAAACAAAGGCAGTAAACAGGAAGTAAACAAAGGCAGTAAACAGGAAGTAAACAAAGGCAGTAAACACAGGAAGTAAACAAAGGCAGTAAACAGGAAGTAAACAAAGGCAGTAAACACAGGAAGTAAACAAAGGCAGTAAACAGGAAGTAAACAAAGGCAGTAAACACAGGAAGTAAACAAAGGCAGTAAACAGGAAGTAAACAAAGGCAGTAAACAGGAAGTAATCAAAGGCAGTAAACAGGAAGTAAACAAAGGCAGTAAACACAGGAAGTAAACAAAGGCAGTAAACAGGAAGTAAATAAAGGCAATAAACATGAAGTAATCAAAGGCAGTAAACAGGAAATAAACAAAGGCAGTAAACACAGGAAGTAAACAAAGGCAGTAAACACAGGAAGTAAACAAAGGCAGTAAACAGGAAGTAAACAAAGGCAGTAAACACAGGAAATAAACAAAGGCAGTAAACACAGGAAGTAAACAAAGGCAGTAAACACAGGAAGTAAACAAAGGCAGTAAATAGGAAGTAAACAAAGGCAGTAGACACAGGAAGTAAACAAAGGCAGTAAATAGGAAGTAAACAAAGGCAGTAAACACAGGAAGTAAACAAAGGCAATAAACAGGAAGTAAACAAAGGCAGTAAACAGGAAGTAAACAAAGGCAGTAAACACAGGAAGTAAACATGTCTGTAAAACTGTCATGATGTCATCAAACCTGAATTTGACCTGATTATTTGACCTCATGTGACTTCTCTCACGCTCTCTCAGGCCGGACGCCGGGTTTGAAAACGCCCGGAGGATTCTCACACAGCTGGTTCTGAAGTGGGACGAGGTCGACGTCCGCCTGGTTCGCCTGGTCTGTGACACCGTCTCCTCTCGCTCCGCCCGTCTCTGCGCAGCCGCCCTGGCTGCCATCGCCAACCACATGAGGGTGAACCGCAAGCTGGACCATCTGAAGACCACGGTGGGGGTGGATGGGACGGTGTACAGGAAACACCCAAAGTAAGAGCCAATGGGATGCGCCGCAGAGTGATTTAAAAAGTTAGAAGTGAAAATGTTTGAATTGACGTAAATATCAAGAAACTGGCCAAAAACAAGCCGCAGAGCGCCCGCAGAGCGCCCGCAGAGCGCCCGCAGAGCGCCCGCAGAGCGCCCGCAGAGCGCCCGGCGAGCGCGCTGTACCAGGAAAACAACGGTTCTGCTGAGGACGTTTTTCTAGCGCTGCGTCTCTGAGTGATCGACCTCTCGGAGACGCTCACGTCTTTAAAGCGTTTATATTCTGAAGAAATGAAACGACGCCTGAACGAGGACGACTTCTTCTTCCTCAGTTCTAAGATGGTGTCCGTGGTCGACCAGGCAGCAGGGGGCGCTCTGTGTTGTGTTTCCTCTGCACGTCTCTTTAAACCTGCCGTCTGTTCACGCCGTCCATATTTATACAATGTTCTGCTCTGATTATCCTCCCTCACCTCATATTCCCCCCTTCAGTTTCAGCGAGGAGCTCCAGGAGACGGTGCGCCTCCTCGCCCCCAAGTGTGACATCACCTTCCTCGTGTCCGAGGATGGTAGCGGTAAGGGCGCTGCCATGGTAACGGCTGTGGCGCAGCGGCTGGCTCTCCAGTCGCGGCTGTTGGAGGACAGTGACGGCGAGGGAGACGAGGAAGACGAGGGAGACGAGGAGGAGGATTTTTAAAAGCTGAGAGATAATAACTGTCTGATTTTAATTCTGTAATATTTGAATACGAATGTTTCTGATCACTCAAACGTGTCACAGCTCGTCTTTAAACTTTATGACTCGTGTCTGTATGACCCTCTCCTGTTTATTATAGTGGACAGTATCTCCGTCCATTACAGAGTTCACCTTGCCCAGCCACCGCCATCCGTCTGTTTCGTCCTTCAACCAACGCCGTCCTCCTTCCTGCACGCCGTGGTCCGACCTCCAGCTGAGCAGAGATCATATTCCTCTGTTGTTTAGTCAAGTGTCTTGAGATAACGCTCGTGATGAATGGATGCTACACTAATAAAGATCAATCACATTCTCACTGTGACCACGTTAGAAACACCTCGCTGAAGGCCGACTTTCATCACTTGGCCCACAGTCGCACTGAGCCAAGCGAGCTGCCGTGTCAGTGACCCGTCATGTTATCCATAATATACGTAGATGCCTCATAGACTGACGTACCGGAGCAGCCGCCATGTTGGATGGGTCTGTATTTATTACAATCAACTATGTGTCAGTCTGGTTTGTAACAAACGACAGAGATTTAGCTATGACAGAAGATTGTAATTGGTAAAACAACTAAAATTTATTTTCTGTGTGAAAAGTAATCCCACACGATCTGTTATTGATCCGGTATATACCGGCAGAGTGACTCGCTCCCTGTTCATGCCTGTTGAGCGAGGAGACCCATCCAATATGGCGGCATCGTTTGATGCGTTCCAGAACGTCATGAAGCGTCTAGGTATATTATGTCTCTATCGAGGACGGACTCAGATCACAACCTGCTTAACATGAAGCAGGTCTCCAGGCCCCTGTTAGCAGATAAACACCCGGGAAACCCTGTAGCACTTCTAAATATAAACTTCTAAAAGTTATCATTCGAAACTCTTCTGCATGTTCTCAAACTTAAAGAGTAACTTCTAACTGCTGCATTTGACATCATTAATAAAGAGATGACACACAGTGCTTCGTTCTTTGGACCTGAGTGCCTGAAACTCAGAGTGTCGAGTACGGCGCCGCTCCCCCTGCCTGGCGTTCTTCACAGAGGTTTCCAACAACAGAACAAGAAGAACTCGCAGAAGGCCCGGTAAAGAAAAGCCGCCTGCTTGCATGGAGAGGTATTACAGACATTCTGTGCAGCGTGTTCAGGTGCAACTTTTTGACCAAGACAAAAGGTGAGAGGTGACGCCGTAGGCCTTCGACGCCACGAGTCTCTTTGAGGGCTGTTTGTTTCGTCAGGGCCCAAACTGAGGGAGAAGCACGCTCCCCTCCCCCGCAGAGGAACGAGACCCTTTTATCTACTTTAGTTTAATACATATAACAGACTTTCATCCAATCAGCTGGCAGCACAGAGACGCTGAGTCAAGACAACGTTAGGATTCATTGATGATTCTTGAACTGGATGTGAAATATGAAGGAGTGTCCCTCAGTTCTCCTGAGTTTATTCTCCTCTAGACGATCTTTACAGATTCACCGAGAGGAGACTTCTGACTTTATTAACATAAATCACAGCTCTGACACTCGCGTTGACGGCTCCACCACCACACAAAGGCGTGACGTGTGAATGTTTCCACCTACCGTTTCTCGCCTTCTGGAAACGCTAGATTTTTGAACTTGAACTTAATAACAGGTTCTTCAAAGTCACATCTTTAACCATGTGAGCGCTCCCATGGTAGGAGGACCGTCATTCCTCAGATCACCTTGTAAGGCCTGAAAGGTCAAAGGTCAAACTGTGGCCAACAAAAAACGTGAAAACATGAACACTTAGATTGATGAAGGTTCAGCAGCAATGACCTCACGAACACGCCTCCAGAATCATAAAACATCTGGAGATCAGCCAGCTCAAGGAGGACGTGAAAAGATGATCAGGATGATGAGCATTTACTAAAACTCTCTTTAAAGGATCCTCGCCTTCTTTTCATCCCCTGCTCTAAATCAAAACAAGAGGTGATCATGTTTTAGATAGATAGATAGATAGATAGATAGATAGATAGATAGATAGATAGATAGATAGATAGATAGATAGATAGATAGATAGATAGATAGATAGATAGATAGATAGATACTTTATTGATACCGAGGGAAAATAAAGTTTTAGCTGCTTTAGCGGCCACAAACCTTCAGATGTGCAGAATCATTCTCAGGAAGCATCTAAAAACTCACCTGTAGAGCTTACATTGTGTTTTTAAAGTAGTTCTATAAACAAAGACTGAAGTCATTGTTTTAATAACTGCTCATGTTGTATTGTTAATCTATGACTTATGTTGTCTGATTCATTCATGAACAAAGTTCATAACCAGAACCTCTTATGTACTTTAACCTTCGTTTATTAAACAGCTTCATTTGTTATTATCAAAGCATTTCTGACTTATAATAAATTATATATTTATATTCAGGCTGAATCTGAACCAAATTGCAGATATATATATTTACAGAGCAGTTGAGCTCCGCCCATTCAGCCCGCGTCACCCGGAAGTACGTCACTCAGCTGAAGCTAAAGATGCTGCCGTTTCTTGTGACTTTAACATTAACTTTTACTCTGTGGCAAACTTTGGCCACACCTAGATCCTGCCCCACTTCCACACACGCTAAAAAACACTTTACAAATAATAATATATAATTTATTTTCCTGCGCGGTGCGTTTGTTTGCGTGACGGCGCGTCCCGGCGGTGTAACCGGAGAGGGGCCTCACGGAGGGAATGCAGGACTGCAATGGAGCACAATGGTATCCAGGTAAAGACGATATTATTCCTATTAAAGGTCGGTGTGTGTCGCGTGCAGTCGGCGGGTTTTCGACGTGTTGACCCGGGAATATTTGCAGCGCGTGCGGCGGCGGATTGAAGGTGAAACTGGCGTGTAATTTGATTTCCTGTGGATGTCGTATTGATAGTGTTTCATATCAGAGTTGACTGCAGTCTCAACTTTATTCACCAGGCTCAACTTCGTGTCTCCTCGCGCTGAAACGTGAACATTAACGGCTGATATTTTCCTTTCCAGCGCGCGAGCGAGCCGCGAGCTCACGTGTGGGTTCCTCGCGCACACCGAGCCGTGAAATCCCGGGTTAATATTTCTGATAATTCACCGAGTTAGTGATTAATGTCTTTGTGTGTCGTGTCGTCGGCCCCCCTCCCCCCTCAGGAAACTTTAAAGGACGTGTTTAATAAAAACTCGACAGAGATCCTCCGACATTTTGTCTGCTTGTTTTTAAATAAAGATGTGACGGCAGGAAGAAGACGAGCTTTATATAATATTATAAATATAAATATTTATAATATTAATATATATCTGCAGAGCTGAAGGTCAGGACTGCAGATATATTTTATTATGTCACTCTTTTCTCGTCCTCAAACTAAAAACAACACAAATCTTTTTCTGCATTTTTGTCAGAAATATCACGAGAAGTGACGTCAGCAGATTAAGGTTTCCATCTTAAATTCTTTACTGTCTCCCTCTCTCTCTTTAGTCTCTCTCTCTCTTTAGTCTCTCCCTCTCTCACTTTAGTCTCCCTCTCTCTCTTTAGTCTCTCCCTCTCTCACTTTAGTCTCTCTCTCTCTTTAGTCTCTCTCTCTCTTTAGTCTCTCTCTCTCTTTAGTCTCTCTCCCTCTCTCACTTTAGTCTCTCTCTCTTTAGTCTCTCTCTCTCTCACTTTAGTCTCCCTCTCTCTCTTTAGTCTCTCCCTCTCTTTAGTCTCTCCCTCTCTCACTTTAGTCTCCCTCTCTCTCTTTAGTCTCTCCCTCTCTCACTTTAGTCTCCCTCTCTCTCTTTAGTCTCTCCCTCTCTCACTTTAGTCTCTCTCTCTCTTTAGTCTCTCTCCCTCTCTCACTTTAGTCTCTCTCTCTTTAGTCTCTCTCTCTCTTTAGTCTCTCTCTCTCTTTAGTCTCTCTCTCACTTTAGTCTCTCTCTCTCTTTAGTCTCTCCCTCTCTCACTTTAGTCTCTCTCTCTCTCCCTCTCTCACTTTAGTCTCTCTCTCTCTTTAGTCTCTCCCTCTCTCACACTTAAGTCTCTCTCTCTCTCTAGCCTCCCTCTCTCACTTTAGTCTCTCTCTCTCCCTCTCTCTCTCTTGGGTCTCTCTCCCTCTCTCTCTCTCTCTCTAGCCTCTCTCTCTCTCTAGCCTCCCTCTCTCTCTCTCTCTAGCCTCCCTCTCTCTCTCTCTTGGGTCTCTCTCTCTAGCCTCCCTCTCTCTCTCTCTTGGGTCTCTCTCTCTCTTGGGTCTCTCTCTCTCTCTCTCTCTCTAGCCTCCCTCTCTCTCTCTCTTGGGTCTCTCTCTCTCTCTTGGGTCTCTCTCTCTCTAGCCTCCCTCTCTCTCTCTCGGGTCTCTCTCTCTCTAGCCTCCCTCTCTCTCTCTCTTGGGTCTCTCTCTCTAGCCTCCCTCTCTCTCTCTCTTGGGTCTCTCTCTTGGGTCTCTCTCTCTCTCTCTAGCCTCCCTCTCTCTCTCTCTTGGGTCTCTCTCTCTCTTGGGTCTCTCTCTCTCTCTCTAGCCTCCCTCTCTCTCTCTCTCTCACATTAGTCTCTCTCGCTCTCCCTCTCTCCTGCCACAGTTTCTTCACTAGTCTGACCAGCAGCAGCGTTGTTGGCGGCGGCGTTGTCACTGGCGGTGGCGGCGGCGTCTGTTCCTGAAACTGTTCGTGTTCGGCGCCTCCTGGTTTCAGTATTTAGAATATGAACGTACAAACTATCGGACTGTCGGCGCCCAGTTTGACTGTTGTTAAGTTTGTTTTAATCCGTCGGCCAATCAAATTTCACCTTGTAACATTTAGTTTAGAAAGTCTGAAATATTCTGGAGCTTTAAGTCCCGTGTCCATGTGGCGTTTTATTCTGGGCGTCACTGTCTAATTTCAGATGTTTTCAATGAGCGGGGCGCTCAGTGCGTGCGTCCCATGCGTTGAGGCTAGAGTCCTCGTGCGGGCGGCCCGGGTTCGTGTCCGGCCTGTGGCTCCTTCCCCGCATGTCTCTCCCTGATTTCCGCCTTCCTCTCTCTAAAGCCGAAAATAAATCTTTAAAAAAATAACGCCAGACACTCAATCTTTCTTTTTTTCAGAAAGGCGCTTTTGATGTCACTGCAACTTTCTTCCAAATGTCTGATACTCGCCGTGGTTTGACCTCCTCGCTCCGTGTCTGATCGGCCAATAAATGACCTTGAATATAAAACGTGGCGCCGTATCGGCCATACAGCGGCCATTTTCAACAGACTGTTGTCATAGTGACAGCACGGACGTGATCAGACACTGACAGCAGGGGGTCCAAACTGCGGCCCGCGGGCCTTTTGCGGCACTTGAGGGGATTTTTTGAGGCCCCCGACTTAAATCAAAGCATCAGAAGATTTTACTCAGATGACATATTTTTATTTTTCTTGTTAGCGAAGGCTGAAAGATATTCAAATAGAAAATGTTCAGTATAATTTGTTTTTTGTCTATTTTCCAAAAGTTTTTGTAAAGTATATAATAATTTTGTTGTTTAACCATTTAATAACCTGAGATAAAGACAGAAAGCTTTTGCAAATAAAAACATGTTACAGGTTTGATTCTGACAAAAACAAGAAATAAAAGTGTTTAATTTTCTTTATTAAAGAGTTTTTTTTCATTCTGATCTATAAAGCTTTACTGTTTTATCAAAGAATTACAACACAGTAGTTTGTCGCTGTAATTATTTGTGTTTTTAGGTTATTTTTGTAGAAGTCAAAAAACAAACGGTTCCTTAAATAAATAATAATATTAAAAAAACCTGTGGCCTGCGAGCGACCCTAACATGAAACCAGCGATGTAAAGGCCTGTGGTGGGTTATGGGTATTTGGGTGGGGGGTGTGGACAATCAACAGGAGAGAGAGAATAATGTGGATGAGACGCCACAGACATGAAGACCAATCAAAGGGCATAAAAAGATCAAATGTGTTGAATCTTCATGTCGATCAGCCGTTAATCACGACGTGGTGACCTCGACACGCTGTGACCTCGACACGCTGTGAGAATAAATCGACCAATCAGGCGCACCAATGTGCTTACTTTGAATTGTTAACATTTCTTCATTCGTGAAAAACAAAAAAGTACTTCAGTCACTCTGACCTTTGACCTTTGACCAACACAACAGTAACTGTTTCCTGTTTTTAATTTTAAAAAAGGATGAATGATCGACATGTTCCTCATCAATAATCATAACTCCAGTCTCTCTCTGTGTGTGTGAATGTGTGTGTGAGTCCTGACTGTCTACAGTGAGGGAGAAGCTGGAGTCCTGCTGGCTGTGTTGTTGTCAGAGCTGTGTTTACATGGACGGGACGGCAGGCTCCTCCCCTTGTGTATAAAAGCTGTTTGAGTCAAGAAGAAGAAGAACATACTCACTGATAGATCATTCTGTGTCAGCTTACATGAAGCTACCAGCTAACTGAAGAGCGCTAACATTAGCATGCTAACACTACAATGTAGGACACAGGTGATTGAAGCTACCAGCTAACTAAAGAGCGCTAACATTAGCATGCTAACACAGCCAAGCAGGACAGAGGTGATTGAAGCTACCAGCTAACTAAAGAGCAGCTAACATTAGCATGCTAACACAACCAAGCAGGACACAGGTGATTGAAGCTACCAGCTAACTAAAGAGCAGCTAACATTAGCATGCTAACACAACCAAGCAGGACACAGGTGATTGAAGCGACCAGCTAACTAAAGAGCAGCAAACATTAGCATGCTAACACAACCAAGCAGGACACAGGTGATTGAAGCTACCAGCTAACTAAAGAGTGCTAGCGTTAGCATTGTAACTCTACAATGCAGGACACAGGTGATTGAAGCTGCGAGCTAAATAAAGAGCGCTAACATTAGCATGCTGACACTACAATGCAGGACACAAGTGATTGAAGCTACGAGCCAACTAAAAGGGCTAAAATTAGCATGCTAACCCCCTTTCACTTGACTTCTTCTTGGTAGTTCCACTGTTTTTTTTAAGCCATGTTACCTCAGGAGACTCCGCCCCCCCCTCCCCCCGTCTAATGGGGACAGTCCTCCTAAACGTGTGAAAGCAGGTTCAGTGTGAGGTGTTAACGTTTAACATCTACTTGAATCTGTTATTCTGCTGCAGAATGATTGTCGGCAGGACGCAACAGTTCAGTTTCTTTAAACACAGGAAGCGTTTTTGGTGTCAGTGGCTCCGCCTCTGTAGGATGTTCAGCTATGAGGCACAAACAGAGAGGACGCTATAACTCAGGGTCCATCTGTGCCGCAGTCTAGCTAGCTAGCTAAATGTAAAATGTAACTGTCTCTTGATTTAAATGGGCATGTTGACTTCAATAAGCTGCTGAGATTTATAACTCTTCATGATTTGAAACTTTATGATTTATAACTTCATGATTTAAAACTTTATGATTTATAACTTTATCAGTGTACATCAGTATTTCTCTGTTTCTGATGTTTGAATGTGAATCTCTGCTTATCTCCCCCCCCCTTATCTCTCTCTCTCTCCCCCTCAGTGGTTGGGTGCTCCCTCCTGCCAGCGAGGCAGCTACGCCTTCTACAAGTCGGTGAGCAGCTGCGCTCAGCCCGACGGTCCGGTCCAGGTGTGGAGGCTCGGGGAGTTTTACTTCATCCGCTGTGGACCGCAGGACCCCGTTTGCATCGCTGAGGTCAGCCGCTGCTGTGGATGTGTGAAAATGTGGGACTGCTCCTTTTAATGGTTTCAATGAACTCAGACTGAGAGCGAGTGATTCAAACTGACGTTTACATCAAACACAGGACCTATAAAAGACCACGAGGGCGTCCGTGCACACAGCACGGTTACATAAGTTAAAATAATATGAAGCACGTCGCCACGTTAAAGAGACAAAACACAAACAACGATGCATCAGAGGGTCACTTTCATGTTTTTATACGTCTAGCTGACCATTTCCGGGTCAAGATAGGACAGCATGTTGGTCCAGGTGTGGGTCCATGCTTGAGTCCAGGTGTGGGTCCATGTTTGAGTCCAGGTGTGGGTCCATGTTTGAGTCCAGGTGTGGGTCCATGCTTGAGTCCAGGTGTGGGTCCATGCTTGAGTCCAGGTGTGGGTCCATGTTTGAGTCCAGGTGTGGGTCCATGTTTGAGTCCAGGTGTGGGTCCAGGTGTGGGTCCATGCTTGAGTCCAGGTGTGGGTCCATGTTTGGGTCCAGGTGTGGGTCCATGCTTGAGTCCAGGTGTGGGTCCATGCTTGAGTCCAGGTGTGGGTCCATGCTTGAGTCCAGGTGTGGGTCCATGCTTGAGTCCAGGTGTGGGTCCATGCTTGAGTCCATGTGTGGGTCCACGTTTGAGTCCAGGTGTGGGTCCATGCTTGAGTCCAGGTGTGGGTCCATGCTTGAGTCCATGTGTGGGTCCATGCTTGAGTCCATGTTTGAGTCCAGGTGTGGGTCCACGCTTGAGTCCATGTGTGGGTCCATGCTTGAGTCCATGCTTGAGTCCATGTGTGGGTCCATGCTTGAGTCCAGGTGTGGGTCCATGCTTGAGTCCATGTGTGGGTCCATGCTTGAGTCCAGGTGTGGGTCCATGCTTGAGTCCAGGTGTGGGTCCACGTTTGAGTCCAGATGTGGGTCCATGCTTGAGTCCATGCGTGGGTCCATGCTTGAGTCCATGCGTGGGTCCATGTTTGAGTCCAGGTGTGGGTCCATGCTTGAGTCCAGGTGTGGGTCCATGCTTGAGTCCAGGTGTGGGTCCATGCTTGAGTCCAGGTGTGGGTCCATGTTTGAGTCCAGGTGTGGGTCCATGTTTGAGTCCAGGTGTGGGTCCACGTTTGAGTCCATGTGTGGGTCCATGCTTGAGTCCATGTTTGGGTCCAGGTGTGGGTCCATGCTTGAGTCCAGGTGTGGGTCCATGCTTGAGTCCAGGTGTGGGTCCATGCTTGAGTCCAGGTGTGGGTCCATGCTTGAGTCCAGGTGTGGGCCCATGCTTGAGTCCATGTGTGGGTCCATGCTTGAGTCCATGTTTGAGTCCAGGTGTGGGTCCACGCTTGAGTCCATGTGTGGGTCCAGGTGTGGGTCCACGTTTGAGTCCAGGTGTGGGTCCATGCTTGAGTCCAGGTGTGGGTCCATGCTTGAGTCCAGGTGTGAGTCCACGTTTGAGTCCAGATGTTGGTCCATGCTTGAGTCCAGGTGTGGGTCCATGTTTGAGTCCAGGTGTGGGTCCACGTTTGAGTCCATGTGTGGGTCCATGCTTGAGTCCATGTGTGGGTCCAGGTGTGGGTCCACGTTTGAGTCCAAGTGTGGGTCCATGCTTGAGTCCAGGTGTGGGTCCATGCTTGAGTCCAGGTGTGGGTCCATGCTTGAGTCCAGGTGTGGGTCCATGCTTGAGTCCATGTGTGGGTCCATGCGTGGGTCCATGTTTGAGTCCAGGTGTGGGTCCATGCTTGAGTCCAGGTGTGGGTCCATGCTTGAGTCCAGGTGTGGGTCCATGCTTGAGTCCAGGTGTGGGTCCATGTTTGAGTCCAGGTGTGGGTCCATGCTTGAGTCCAGGTGTGGGTCCATGCTTGAGTCCATGTTTGAGTCCAGGTGTGGGTCCATGTTTGAGTCCAGGTGTGGGTCCATGTTTGAGTCCAGGTGTGGGTCCATGCTTGAGTCCAGGTGTGGGTCCATGCTTGAGTCCAGGTGTGGGTCCATGCTTGAGTCCAGGTGTGGGTCCATGCTTGAGTCCAGGTGTGGGTCCATGTTTGAGTCCAGGTGTGGGTCCATGTTTGAGTCCAGGTGTGGGTCCATGCTTGAGTCCAGGTGTGGGTCCATGCTTGAGTCCAGGTGTGGGTCCAGGTGTGGGTCCAGGTTCATTCTGATAGGGCGGGTTCAGTGTTTCAGGGAAACCTGCTCAGTTTCTGATATCTTCAGCGTGTCTTATTGTAAAGAAGCACATGCTAACATGCTAACGTGCTAACCTGAATGAGCTTATTAAACACGCCGTGTCGGACATTTCTCTCAAGGTGACGGAGATTTCAGTGTTTGGTTGTCTGCAGAGGAAACAACCGAAAAAAGACAGTGGTTGTAATGTTTATAAGAAATCCAAGATGGCGGGCGGTTCTGATGCAGTAACGTTCCCATCAATGCGTCTGTGGACGTAACCACACGAAAGCTAAGAAAAGAAAACATTGGCAAGTACGATGCAGCTTTGTGCGTGCACAAAAAACCCTTTGTTCCCTTCCCGTTCAGGTGACCTTACTTTGGGAAGACCAGACACGGCACCACCTGCTGGCCAGCGCCAGACTCTACTTCCTGCCTGAGGACACGCCGAGGGGTCGAACCAAGGAGCATGGAGAGGTGGGTCAAAGGTCACACAGTAAACCGGATCCTCTTCATTAACCAGTACTCCATCTGTTCACGGTACGGCGTTCTCCACGATGTTGGTATTCAAACCTGTGGTTAACGGTTAAGTCTTTATTTTTCAGACATCTGTGACTGATTTCAGTCAAATTATTTAAAATCAGTGAAGGTCACGTGAGGACGTTTGAATCTGTGTTTCCTGGACATGAAGAGTTAATATATTCTGCTAACAGAGTCTATAAATAACTTTGCCACTGGGACGCCATGTTTTTATCCTAACAGGTTACACTTGAGTCCAAGCCCCTCCCCCCCGCTCATCATGAACACGTCCCAACTCACAAGTCAAATTCCCCCGAAGCAGACAAAGTGGATTGAAGGTCGGCGCCCTCTAAGAAGGGTCTGCTCGGTGTTGAATAGTGGAGGGCAGGATGTGGTTTTGGATGCGATGCGGGACAGGATGTGGTTTTGGATGCGATGCGGGACAGGGGTGACCAGGTGAGGAGGCGTGCAGCAGAGTTCTGTGGTCCAAACGACACTCTGACAAGGTCACCTGGAAACGTTTACCTGCTGCCTTGACTTCATGCACACCAAGCTGAAGCTCCACCTGGTGGTGTGTGTTGGTATTACATGCGTGTGCTTGGAGCTGTCGGTCTCTGCTTCAGGGACTAAACAGGATCACAGCTGACAAACTGGAATGGGAGGAAGTGGGGGAACAGTTTGTCAACGCTCTGAGATCAGCGAAGCTCTGAGGGAGCGAGACGACCAGGACGCCATCGCAGAGTCAAAGAGCTGCTGCTCATCTTCTCTCCTTTAGTTGTTTCTGAATCTGAACCATAGAAAGTGACTTCACATTGGAAATGTGCAGCCTTTAAACTCTGACATCAGCATGACTCATCACCCCCGACCACGTGATGTCACCTGAGAGACGTTTGTCTGTCTGTGAGAGAACGAGAGCATCTCTGTAATAATCACTCTTATTTTCTCTCCGTGTGTTCAGGATGAGGTTCTCGCCGTGTCCAGGAAGATGGTGTTACGGGTGGAGGACCTGGTGCGCTGGTCGTGTGTGAAGCCGACAGGTTGGAGCGGCAACATGAAACTACAGATGGCGCCGTGCGGGACAAATGGGCTTCACAAATCTCTGCAGAGCAACATCACAAACAACATCATCAGCGAACCGCTCCGAGACAAAGATGACAGTAAGACTCCTGAAAAACACAGAAACAGTTTGGACTGTTTTGATTCATCGATAAGTTACAACAGAACTCTTAAAGGGACACTTCACCTGTTGGAACATGAATCTGGTGTCTGCAGGTGTGACTTCATCACAAGGTCACGGACTGAGGAAAGGTGTTAGGAGACTTCATCACAAGGTCACGGACTGAGGAAAGGTGTTAGGAGACTTCATCACAAGGTCACGGACTGAGGAAAGGTGTTAGGAGACTTCATAAAGGACTTAGTGAAAGGTGTTAGACTTCATAAAGGACTTAGTGAAAGGTGTTAGACTTCATAAAGGACTTAGTGAAAGGTGTTAGACTTCATAAAGGACTTAGTGAAAGGTGTTAGACTTCATAAAGGACTTAGTGAAAGGTGTTAGACTTCATAAAGGACTTAGTGAAAGGTGTTAGACTTCATAAAGGACTTAGTGAAAGGTGTTAGACTTCATAAAGGACTTAGTGAAAGGTGTTAGACTTCATAAAGGACTTAGTGAAAGGTGTTAGACTTCATAAAGGACTTAGTGAAAGGTGTTAGACTTCATAAAGGACTTAGTGAAAGGTGTTAGACTTCATAAAGGACTTAGTGAAAGGTGTTAGACTTCATAAAGGACTTAGTGAAAGGTGTTAGACTTCATAAAGGACTTAGTGAAAGGTGTTAGACTTCATAAAGGTCTTAGTGAAAGGTGTTAGACTTCATAAAGGACTTAGTGAAAGGTGTTAGACTTCATAAAGGACTTAGTGAAAGGTGTTAGACTTCATAAAGGACTTAGTGAAAGGTGTTAGACTTCATAAAGGACTTAGTGAAAGGTGTTAGACTTCATAAAGGACTTAGTGAAAGGTGTTAGACTTCATAAAGGACTTAGTGAAAGGTGTTAGACTTCATAAAGGACTTAGTGAAAGGTGTTAGACTTCATAAAGGACTTAGTGAAAGGTGTTAGACTTCATAAAGGACTTAGTGAAAGGTGTTAGACTTCATAAAGGACTTAGTGAAAGGTGCTAGACTTCATAAAGGACTTAGTGAAAGGTGTTAGACTTCATAAAGGACTTAGTGAAAGGTGTTAGACTTCATAAAGGACTTAGTGAAAGGTGTTAGACTTCATAAAGGACTTAGTGAAAGGTGTTGGACTTCATAAAGGACTTAGTGAAAGGTGTTAGACTTCATAAAGGACTTAGTGAAAGGTGTTAGACTTCATAAAGGACTTAGTGACAGGTGTTAGACTTCATAAAGGACTTAGTGAAAGGTGTTAGACTTCATAAAGGACAAAAACACGACCAGGGTTCTAATAATAAAGATTCATGCTAATGGGTGAATGATCCCTTTAAGGACGTACATGACATGTACAGTGCTTGTCAGCAGTGTTGAGTGTCAGCAGTGTTGAGTGTCAGCAGTGTTGCGTGTTGAGTGTCAGCAGTGTTGCGTGTTGAGTGTCAGCAGTGTTGCGTGTTGAGTGTCAGCAGTGTTGCGTGTTGAGTGTCAGCAGTGTTGAGTGTTGAGTGTCAGCAGTGTTGCGTGTTGAGTGTCAGCAGTGTTGCGTGTTGAGTGTCAGCAGTGTTGCGTGTTGAGTGTCAGCAGTGTTGCGTGTTGAGTGTCAGCAGTGTTGCGTGTTGAGTGTCAGCAGTGTTGCGTGTTGAGTGTCAGCAGTGTTGAGTGTTGAGTGTCGCGTGTTGAGTGTTGAGTGTCAGCAGTGTTGCGTGTTGAGTGTCAGCAGTGTTGAGTGTTGAGTGTCAGCAGTGTTGCGTGTTGAGTGTCAGCAGTGTTGCGTGTTGAGTGTCAGCAGTGTTGCGTGTTGAGTGTCAGCAGTGTTGCGTGTTGAGTGTTGAGTGTCAGCAGTGTTGAGTGTTGAGTGTCAGCAGTGTTGCGTGTTGAGTGTCAGCAGTGTCGCGTGTTGAGTGTCAGCAGTGTTGCGTGTTGAGTGTCAGCAGTGTTGCGTGTTGAGTGTCAGCAGTGTTGAGTGTTGAGTGTCAGCAGTGTTGCGTGTTGAGTGTCAGCAGTGTTGAGTGTTGAGTGTCAGCAGTGTTGCGTGTTGAGTGTCAGCAGTGTTGCGTGTTGAGTGTCAGCAGTGTTGCGTGTTGAGTGTCAGCAGTGTTGCGTGTTGAGTGTCAGCAGTGTTGAGTGTTGAGTGTCAGCAGTGTTGAGTGTTGAGTGTCAGCAGTGTTGCGTGTTGAGTGTCAGCAGTGTTGCGTGTTGAGTGTCAGCAGTGTTGCGTGTTGAGTGTCAGCAGTGTTGCGTGTTGAGTGTCAGCAGTGTTGCGTGTTGAGTGTTGAGTGTCAGCAGTGTTGCGTGTTGAGTGTCAGCAGTGTTGCGTGTTGCGTGTTGAGTGTCAGCAGTGTTGCGTGTTGAGTCTCAGCAGTGTTGCGTGTTGAGTGTCAGCAGTGTTGCGTGTTGAGTGTCAGCAGTGTTGCGTGTTGAGTGTCAGCAGTGTTGCGTGTTGAGTGTCAGCAGTGTTGAGTGTTGAGTGTCAGCAGTGTTGCGTGTTGAGTGTCAGCAGTGTTGCGTGTTGAGTGTCAGCAGTGTTGCGTGTTGAGTGTCAGCAGTGTCGCGTGTTGCGTGTTGAGTGTCAGCAGTGTTGAGTGTCAGCAGTGTTGAGTGTCAGCAGTGTCGCGTGTTGCGTGTTGAGTGTCAGCAGTGTTGCGTGTTGAGTGTCAGCAGTGTTGAGTGTTGAGTGTCAGCAGTGTTGAGTGTCAGCAGTGTCGCGTGTTGCGTGTTGAGTGTCGCGTGTTGAGTGTCGCGTGTTGAGTGTCAGCAGTGTTGCGTGTTGCGTGTCAGCAGTGTTGAGTGTTGAGTGTTGAGTGTCGCGTGTTGCGTGTTGAGTGTTGAGTGTCGCGTGTTGAGTGTTGAGTGTCGCGTGTTGCGTGTTGAGTGTCAGCAGTGTTGCGTGTTGAGTGTTGCGTGTTGAGTGTTGCGTGTTGAGTGTCGCGTGTTGAGTGTCGCGTGTTGAGTGTCGCGTGTTGAGTGTCGCGTGTTGAGTGTCGCGTGTTGAGTGTCGCGTGTTGAGTGTCGCGTGTTGAGTGTCGCGTGTTGAGTGTTGCTTGTCAGCAGTGTCGCGTGTTGAGTGTCGCGTGTTGAGTGTTGCTTGTCAGCAGTGTCGCGTGTTGAGTGTTGCTTGTCAGCAGTGTTGAGTGTTGCGTGTTGCTTGTCAGCAGTGTCGAGTGTCACGTGTCGAGTGTTGAGTGTCACGTGTGTAATCGTCTCTTGCACGTGGTCGTTTGTTCTTAACATCTGGAGCTGCGTTTCCCTCCGCAGACGAGCAGTCGGACCATCACAGCGTCAAAGTCCTCAGCTACCCGCAGTACTGCCGCTTCCGCTCGCTGCAGAGACGCATCCAGGACAGAGCGAGGGGGGCGGGGCTGCAGGACCCTCACCTGGTCGCTCTGGGCGGAGTCAAAGCCTTGCCGAGCACTCGACTGATGTACTGCAGAGACACCTTCAGCCACCCGACGCTAGAGAGCAACGCCAGCTTCTCCTGGCAGTTCAGTGAGTGCAATCAGTCTACAGCACGCCAGCCCAGGTTTCCTGAGAGACGAGCAAACGCCGATTATTACGGCGTGTTCGTTTGTAAACATGCAGGGAGGGATCCAGGACCCCCCCCCCCCCCCTCAGAAACCAGCTTCACCACCTTTCAGTTTTATTACCGTTTATTTCCACGTCACTTTCTCAGATGACTTTCTGACCTCCGTCTCTTCCTGCAGGATGTCCGTCTCTCAGTCTGCGAGGGCGACCTCGCAAGAGGAGAGGACGAGACGACAAAGAGTCGCCCACCTCCGGCCAATCAGAGTCCTGGATCGACAGGATGAAGGTTTGGTCTTTGATATGTCATTTTAACGTTTAGTGAACGTCTGAGTGTTGACCTTTGTTGACCTCTGTCCGCCCTCAGGAAAACGTGATGGGAAGCGTGGAGGCGGGCTGCGAGGGCGGCTGGCTCCCTCACCCTGAAGAGCAGCTCTTCCTCGATCAGCTGTTCGCCTTCATGGACCGGAGCGGCTCGCCGATCCACAAAGTGCCCAACCTGGGCTTCAAGAAGAGTGAGGGCTCGTTTGTCCTTTTTATCAGCAGTTTAAAATCTTGTGACGCTCACAGAAAATTAAACAAATCAACGTAGTGCTTTTATTTTGACATGGTTCCCTTGGTAACGTTGTCCTTCCTGTCCTCAGTCGACCTGTTCCTCATGTACTCCGTGGTGAAGAGACTGGGAGGTTATAAAAAGGTGAGTCACATGTTCCTGCTTCAGACCAGGAGAAGCACGAAGACGTCTTTAGTGGTCCGTTATTTCCCGGGGCTTCATCGACACCTCGCCATCAAACCCGTTTAAAATCCATTTATATAAAAAGTCAGCACATTTATTTCAGTGAGATATTTCCTCAGATTTGAGTTTTGCAGTTTTCAAACGACGCAATCAAACGACTTGTGAGAGTGCGGCGATCACGGCGTGGACGAGTTCTGTCTCTAACGTGACTCAGTCAGTGAAGACGCCGTCACGCTGTGAGCTGCTCCGACGTGCAGACGCCACAGTGGAGCACGCTTCATGACCACGAGAAGCCGTGCATGTGTTGTTTCACGGCGTTCTGTACAGAGGTCACCGTGCTCAGTCAAGCGGGGGAAAGGGGGAGAGACGGGTCAAAGTCACTTCATTAGAAACTCTCCTTCAGTGGATCTCAGGGTTTTAAAACGTCCTCATAAAGTGACCTGTTAATTTTCAGCTGAGTTTGTTTGTGTGTCAGGTGACTAACGAGCGTCTGTGGAAGGTGGTCTATAACGAGCTGGGAGGATGTCCCGGCAGCACCAGCGCCGCCACCTGCACCAGGAGACACTACGAGAGGTCAGAGAGAACACAGCCTGCACACATGAACGCAACATGCTGCAGGCGTCCTGTGACTCCATGTTTTATGTCTCAGGCTGATGCTTCCCTACGAGGAGCACCTCCGAGCAGCAGGAGGAGGAGCAGAGTTCAAAATCCCAGATTTGCCTTTCCCCCTGAAACCCCGAGGGATCAGAGGCAGGAAGCCGCTTCAGAGAGGCAGAAAACCAGGAGCCAAAGCCAAGGAGAAGAAGACGCCAGCTCCTGCTCCTCCTGTGAGTGTTAACCTGAAACCAGCCATCTTCCAAACACACCTGATAAAGGCTCACATCTCTTCTCTTCCAGCAGATAGAGAACCCAAACGGCACCGCGGTTGTTAAGCGTGGTCGAGGTCGGCCGCCGGGAACACGAAACAAGGCCACGCTAATCGCTCAGGCCAAGCTGCTAGCTCAGCAGCAGGCTAAAGCTAAAGGAGCAGCAGAGAGTCTGCTGCTTCCAGGCAGAGCTGCAGGAGGAGCCGGCAGCACGCACAGGGTAAACGCAGATAATCCTGGAGGAGTTTAGACCATGTTGTGTGGGGGCCATTACTGATCCAGATCAGGGACGCGTGGTGTGAACTAATGACCTCCTTTCTTCTTCTCTCCTTGCTGCAGCCCATCCAGCCCAACATGCCCCTCACCCCTGAGCTGTCCCCCTTGTCCGCCCCCTTCCTCCCCTTCCAGCCAAAGCTGAAGGAGATGAAGACGGACTGCGGGGAGGTGGCACCTCCTGCTGTTCTCCTCTCCACGCTCCCTCGACACTTGGGCGGAGCCCTGGGGGGGTTCAGCCCCATCAAAGGGGTGTGTCCTCTGGACGTCTTCAGAAACCGCATCAGCCTGCAGAGGGGCCCGGAGAGTCCTGCTCTGACCCCCCAGGACCCCACCCAGCACCTCCCCACCATCTTCACCTTACAGCCCAAAACGGGAAGTCCGGATTCGCCCCATCCGAATGTGGACCGGCCGCAGCCTCAGCCCAACCCGCAGCACCCCGGCTGCACCGGCTGCGGTGCGGACGACGTGGCCCAGAGGGGGGGTGGCCGAGAGGCAAGGACCCGGCCCCCTCTGCCCCCCCTCAGGGTCCTACCTCTGAACCTGGACTGCAGTGTCCAGGTGTGTCAGCTGATGAGGACTCGTTTGGGCTCGTCTCAATTCCAGACCTTCACCCGACGCCTTTCTGAGGCCTTGTCCCAGGACCTGAGCCCCAAGCCACCCTGCTCCCCTATCACGCCCCCCCCGGAGCAGGCCCTCCCCCTAAACCTCAGCAAACGCTTCCCTGTCAAGAGAGCGGCCATGGATGGACAAGAGCCCAGTCCAACAACTGTCAACGGGACCTCAGACCAGCCCATGTCCAAGAAACCAAGACTCGGCACCCAGACCCAGGACCTCAGCCTGGGGGACCAGACTGGTTCTGCAGAAGTAGAAGGAGGAGAGCAGGACGTGGAGATGAAGAACCAGGAGGAACCTGCAGACCTAAGCTCCCCTAGCAGGATCCGAGCCTTCCTGCTCGGACTGCCCCCTTTTCAGGTGAAACTGGAGGAGGATCTTAATGGGACCGGGACCAGGTTTGCAAAGTTTCTCCCCTCAGGATCTTTAGCTGACCAGCAGAGGACCGAGATGGAGCAGGGAGTGGGAGTAAAGGAGGAGGAGGAGGAGCCATGTCAAACTAAATCGTCACAGGAGGAGAAGTCTGATCCCAGACCCTGCTCTGGTCCTGGTCCTGGTCCAGCTGAGGTGAGAAGTGCGGAGCCTTCAAACACAGATACTCACTGTTTTTAGCATCAACACTTTCTTCGTACGCGTGGGAGAACTGTTCCCAGAGTCAGGATTAGTAGGCCTCAGAGCGAGGCTTGGTTTGGGTTTTTGGACCCGTTGGATCGGGCTAATGTTGGAGCTTGAGGATGAGGAGCCAGACGTTTCCTTTCTTCATCTTTCAGAACATTTGAGCCTCGACAGGTTCTGAAGAACGACGGCGCAGAGACTCATGACAATCATAAATCAGTTTCTTTCCTTTTTCATTTCTGTGTCTTAAAATGTAAAAACAGAAACACACACTCTGAAACAAACACTGCCATAACTCGGGATGGGGATCCAGACACAAGAGCTCACTGCTGGATCCTCGTGGGTCCGATACCCGGATCACTGTCTTACGTTTATATTGTCTAATTAAGTCTTTTAACTCAATGGAAGTATCAGCCAACAGTTTTTAAACCACTCAAAGATCCATTCTGCTCATCTGTAAAAACCTGGAGAAGTTTCAAATGTGACCAAAGTGAAGAGAAGAAGAAATGTTTAATATTTGACTCTGAGCGAGTGACCACGACCTCCGTGACCACGACCTCCGTGAACACGACCTCCGTGAACACGACCTCCGTGACCACGACCTCCGTGACCACGACCTCCGTGACCAACCGGGTCAGCTCCGTGCGTTTAATGTAACCACAATGTGGGTTCAGTCAGCAGCTTGTGAGCTCACTGAACGAGGGATCAAAGGTCATATCAAGGTGAAGTCAGAAAACAATCAAACATCATCATGATGATTTTAAATGTCGAGGTGAGAAACAGATTTATCAGATCAGTTCTCGTCTTTCCTCCAAATCATAGAAAAACACCAACAAAGATTCTGATGGTGACGGACTCTGGATTCAGGCCTCAGTATCCATGAGACGGATCCCCATCCCGAACCTTCATGACACTATAAACTCCTCTATTCAATGTGACGCTGAAATATTGGATGAACAAGAATTACTAATAATAAGAATCAATATTACTATCTATGGGTGATGCTATGCATCGAGACTTAATGAGCATCTAGGCTGTAGATCTTTTACTTCTACTTCTGTAGAGAGATGGTTATTTTCTGATGAAGTGTCCTGATCTGGAGCTCCTCGGCTTTCACGTTATAGCTCGTTAAGTGAAGCCTTTAATAGTCCTGCTCGTTAGCTCAATTATATCTTTCTTACACACATGTGCCTTAAAGAGCCGGCGGGCAGAACCGGCCTCAAACCCATTCAGTTAACAGATACCTTGATGTTGGACCTCCTTTAGTTTCCCTCAGCATGGCTGTCAATAAAAGTCCAGAGAACCCCCCCATCCTGATCCTCCCAACAGAACACATACCAGAGAACCCCCCCCCATCCTGATCCTCCCAACAGAACACGGATACCAGAGAACCCCCCCCCATCCTGATCCTCCCAACAGAACACAGATACCAGAGAACCCCCCCATCCTGATCCTCCCAACAGAACACAGATACCAGAGAACCCCCCCATCCTGATCCTCCCAACAGAACACAGATACCAGAGAACCCCCCCATCCTGATCCTCCCAACAGAACACAGATACCAGAGAACCCCCCCATCCTGATCCTCCCAACAGAACACAGATACCAGAGAACCCCCCCATCCTGATCCTCCCAACAGAACACATACCAGAGAACCCCCCCATCCTGATCCTCCCAACAGAACACAGATACCAGAGAACCCCCCCCCCCCATCCTGATCCTCCCAACAGAACACATACCAGAGAACCCCCCCATCCTGATCCTCCCAACAGAACACAGATACCAGAGAACCCCCCCCCCCATCCTGATCCTCCCAACAGAACACATACCAGAGAACCCCCCCATCCTGATCCTCCCAACAGAACACAGATACCAGAGAACCCCCCCATCCTGATCCTCCCAACAGAACACAGATACCAGAGAACCGCCCCCATCCTGATCCTCCCAACAGAACACATACCAGAGAACCCCCCCCCCCCATCCTGATCCTCCCAACAGAACACATACCAGAGAACCCCCCCCCCCCCCCCCATCTTGTTTCATTTGTTACTCTTCGATAGAAGCAGGCTAACTGTTTCCACCTTTTTCTAGTATTTGTGCTAAGCTACGCTAACCGTCCTCTGGTATACATGAAGTGTGCGGCCATGATGGCGGTCTTCATAGCTAACTCTCCATGATGGCGGTCTTCTTAGCTAGCTCTCCATGATGGCGGTCTTCTTAGCTAGCTCTCCATGATGGCGGTCTTCTTAGCTAACTCTCCATGATGGCGGTCTTCATAGCTAACTCTCCATGATGGCGGTCTTCTTAGCTAACTCTCCATGATGGCGGTCTTCTTAGCTAGCTCTCCATGATGGCGGTCTTCTTAGCTAGCTCTCCATGATGGCGGTCTTCTTAGCTAACTCTCCATGATGGCGGTCTTCTTAGCTAACTCTCCATGATGGCGGTCTTCTTAGCTAACTCTCCATGATGAAGCGTTAATTTGAGGACTTCTAAAAGTCACTTAGACGAGTCCTGATTCAGGTTCAGAAATCTAACTGATATCATTCACACCTCTTCACCAAAGATCATGTTAGCTTTTGTTGTGTACATGCTCCAGCTAGCTCCTCCCTCTTCTCATTTAAAGTGCCAACACCAAACCCCGACTCCATGTTGTTAGAAACATCAAGGTATCTGTTTAACCGCCTTTTCCTTTGACTCGACAGACGGACGTCGGGTCCCTTTTGCACACCTACTGTACAAACTTGCTTCAGTCATTTTGTTTTTTCCATATTTATATATTTGCCAACGTTTTATTATTTTACCCGAGTAGTGGAATCAACTAAGACACCGAATGAACTGGTGCTGTTTATTCTTAGTTATGTAGCTAGACGCCATATTGTTGTTTTATTTTTGTCTAAAGCTGCAAATTCTTTCATCTCAGTCAGTCTGACTCCTGGACTCAAAACATCGGACTGCTGGGGAAACAATTTGCAGTTTTTTAACCATGTTTTTGACTGGTGGCCTCAAGTGAGACAGATATGACATGTTTATGAATGAATGCATGAGTAGTTAATGTAAACTCAGTATATCAGAAGCACCAAAGCACACGTCGTCCACCACGCATCAGCAGACTCAATGAAAACATCAATGCAGTAACAGGTGGGATAATGTAACAACAGATGCATGTATTATTTTATAAGTCTCTGCTTCTTTGTGTCCATAAATCTTTTATTTTGAAGGTGGAGTTGTTTGTCTGAGCGTGCTCAGTTTGCCGAGTGTCACTTTGCTTCAAAGGAAGGAACAGAGACCAGTCCAGAGTCCGACAGCAGGTCACTTCCTGTTCGTCTTTTCCATCTTCTGGATTCTTCAACTGCAGAACAAAATGTTGGGGATTAATTCAGACACATTTATGGCGTTGTCTTCGGTTCCGTTGATTTCTAGCTCTGCATACTTTTCACACTTTCAAAGACCTGACTTATCGAGGTCTTTGGCTCGGTTCTCAAATGTTAAAACAGATGTTGAATATGATTTCAGCAGCCGAAACAAAAAACGATTGAGACTCTTTGTGCTGTCAAAATTCAACATTGTTTGTCGAGCTTTTCTACCTTAAGGCTCCTTTTCTATAAATCACAACATTAACCACCAGAAACACACAAGTCTGAAATAATCCAGATAAAAAGAGGAATTATAAAATGTAAACTTGGACGTGGATATAAAAACAATCACACGCAGGTGAAGCTGCTTTCAGTGTCACTTCAGGGTGAAAACAAAAAGCTGCTCTTTGTATCGATCTGTCACAGAGAACCTGCCGTTATATCTCTGGTCCTCGTGTAACATCAAATCTTTTATTCCGTAATCAAAGTTCCGTCTCTGAGTTCGTCTTTCAAAATAAACGACTTCCTTTGGAGTAAACCTCGGCATTAATACTGGCACACTGGGAGCCTCCCAGTCAAACCACAGCTCCACTGGACCAGTTGAAGCGTCAGCCGGACTGTCCTGAGCATTTTGCCTTAGTGTTACTTTATTGTGTGCCTGCTGGGTCACTTAAAGGGGGGCGGGAGGTCTTGTAGTCTAGCAGCATGTTAAACCAGTATGAGTAGGTTTTTCTTCTTCTTTGGTTATTTAAGCTTTAGTTTGTTCCTCTCTTTTGTTTCTTTGATAAAGATGTTTACATTTTGTTATGCATGTTATATCCAGTGTTTGCACACTACTTCAGCCTCGCTCGTTAGCGGCACTGCGCATTTACGTCAAATCAAGTGCCTGATACCTTCACCTGGAACTTTCATTTGCTCGTTCGCCTTCATCGACTCGACCAACGGCTGCTTTTGTCGCCTGATGTTTTTTTGGAATCCTGTGTTTCACATTTGGATCAAACGAGGAGATAAACTTGTTAAAGTGACGACGACGAGACCCTCGTTCTGCTCCCACAGAACGCAAACTGGACCTACGGGGTCTAACAGCCACGGCGTGTGGCCACCTGAGCGCTCGGACGCGACTCATCCTGTGACGACATTCACTGAATGATCGGTTAGCGGGTGCTACATGCTACATGCTAACATCCACGAAAAAACGGTGTCAAAACTGCTGCAGCTTCTTTTAACGATGGACATGGATTCATAACGTGGAGGACTGAGAACATCTCACATCATCCGTCATCATGTTTAAGGTCGACCCAGACTCCATCTTTAAATGTATTCAGATTATGAAGACTTGGACCTGTCATTGAAAACTTCATCAAACATCCAAAGCTGCGGATCAGTTTTCTGTTTAATAAGCCGGAGTCATAATCTCTGAAACTGGTTTAATATGATTATTTCATATTCATGATGGAGTTCAAAGTGATTCATCTGAAGTTAATTCATTTGAAATCACGAGCTGATAAAAGTTTAATGAGATCTGCAGTCACGGCAGCGTGTGGCACCTTCCCTCAAACTGTTGGATGTTAAGAATCGATGAATGTCACTTCCTGTCATCTTTTTTTATCACATCATTCCGCTCATGTTTTTATTTCGCTCTTCCCTGAAACTAAAACGCAGAACTTAAAAACACATGATTTTCTTTAAACGGCGTGCTGAGGTGGCTCACCGGCGTGCCCTTCAAACATGTTTGGCTTTAGCGGGTTTTTAGTGTTTCCATGTCGAGTTTGGGATTTTGTAGTTGGGGATCTGCAGCATCAACTCCAGCTCCATTTCTAGTTTCTTTTAAGGGTAAGCAGCTGGCAGTGTCAGGTACCATTCCATTTTAACACTGTATATTTATAATAAAATAACCTGTTAATAAACATCGCTTTCATCTCTCTGTTTGGAAAAGTCTCGTACGCTGTTTCACGTGACGGATTAACGATGGCACAAAATACACATTATTTATATACAGTTTACATCAAGAAGAACAAAGAAGTCCTCCAAAAAAATAAAATGTAAAATGGATCAAAGCTTCATTTATTTTTTATGTTGTCAGTAAACACGAGAACATATATTTCAGTCGATTCAGAGTTTAAATAGTTTAGTGTCTGAGAGGTCAACAAGCTGTAACTCCCCAGACTGACCACTAGATGGAGCCACAGCTCTGACATGAATGAATACATGGTCCTGTTTTATTATTGCATCTCTGGTTAAATATCTTTAGTGTTTAATACTGAACCTTAAACCGCTTTCTCCTCAGTGTCCCTCAAAGTGTCCCTCAAAGTGTCCCTCAATGTGTCCCTCAATGTGTCCCTTAAAGTGTCCCTCAATGTGTCCCTCAATGTGTCCCTCAAAGTGTCCCTCAAAGTGTCCCTCAATGTGTCCCTCAAAGTGTCCCTTAAAGTGTCCCTCAATGTGTCCCTCAGTGTCCCTCAAAGTGTCCCTCAATGTCCCCCAGGTCCCCACAATGTGACAGAAACGTGTGTCCCCATAACTACACAAATACAACTTCACACACACACATTGTTCCTGAAGTGAGGAATGTGTTCATTTCCTGTGTGTGTGTTAGCGTGTGCATGTGTTTGTGTGTGTGTGTTAGCATGTGCACGTGTGTTTGTGTGTGCACGTTTGTGTTAGCGAGTGTGTATGTGTGTGTCCGTGCGCGTGTGTTAGCGTGTGTGTGTGTGTTAGCGTGTGCTAGCGTGTGCACGTGTCTTAGCGCGTGTGTGTTGGCATGTGTACGTTAGCGTGTGTGTGTTAGCGTGTGCACGTGTCTTAGTGTGTGTGTGTTAGCGTGTGCACGTGTCTTAGTGTGTGTGTGTTAGCGTGTGCACGTGTCTTAGCGTGTGTGTGTGTTGGCATGTGTACATTAGCGCGTGTGCACGTGTCTTAGTGCGTGTGTGTGTGTGTTAGCGTGTGCACGTGTCTTAGCGCGTGTGTGTTAGCGTGTGCACATGTCTTAGTGCGTGTGTGTGTGTTAGCGTGTGCACGTGTCTTAGCGCGTGTGTGTTAGCGTGTGCACATGTCTTAGTGCGTGTGTGTGTGTGTGCTAGCGTGTGCACATGTCTTAGCGCGTGTGTGTGTTAGCGTGTGCACGTGTCTTAGCGTGTGTGTGTGTGTGTTGGCATGTGTACTTTAGCGCGTGTGTTAGCGTGTGCACGTGTCTTAGTGTGTGTGTGTGTGTGTTAGCGTGTGTTAGCGTGTCTTAGCGCGCATGTGTGTTGGCAAGTGTACGTTAGCGCGTGTGTGTTAGCGCGTGTGTGTGTTAGCATGTGTACATGTGCTTGTGTGTTAACGTGCGTGATCTGATCATCCGTTGATTCTCTAAATTGCGCGTAAATACGTAAATCGTTTCTGATCAAACTAAAGTCTCGTTGATATTTTCACACCGTCTCAGTTTTTAATGCAAAGGAGCGAGAAGGCTCGTCGTCAGGAGTCGTGTTTGGTTTATGAGTTTGTAGTTTTATTCGTTTAAACGGCGCTCGTTCCGTTGGACTTCGGGGAGGACCGTAACGAGGTCCCGGGTTCGGCTCCAGGTCAGACCGGGACTTCAGTCCTCCAGGATGTTTTCAATGTGTCAGGCCCGGGTCAGGGTCCTGTTGGTATAGATGCCACCTGAAGAGGGAGCACACACACGCAGGACCCAGCGTCTGGAAGTCACGCTGCGTGTAGTATGTGTCACGTTTATCACGTGTGATTTATCAGACGCTCTGATAAACAGTCAGAACAACACGCCAGGAAACAACGTTAAACTTCCAATCAGCTGTTTGCACTTCCTGAAGACATGAAGAGGAAACGAACGCAGAGTACGGAACAAAGCCTCCGCCTGATTCTGTCCAACACATTTCTACATTTCCCCTCATCCCGTCGCTGAGGTTCATCATGAAATGCATGCTAATATGTGCAGGAGCACATGCGTGTGATATCTTTAACTGAAGATTAACTCAGAACTCTGGACTTGTGTTTCTTGCTCAGAGCTGCAGTTGAGTTTTGATCGGTCTGTCTGGATGTGAAGTTTACGATGTGTCGTGTTTACAGCGAGACAAAGAAGCAGAGACTTCACAGGGAAATATTTATGAGCCTCAAAGGGTTAAAAGTCTGTGCTGGAGAAATACAACTCGCATACCAAAGCAGTGAGACGCAGCCTGCGGTGAAGTCTGTCTGCCTCTGGTCCCCTTCTGTTTTCTGGATTACAGAAAGGAGACCCCGAAACGCCTGAAGCTGAGCTTTGAGAACACGGACGAGTAAAGCTGTGTGCCAACAACACTTTAGATTAACGGAGACAAACGAGGCATTTAATGGTCATAGTTTGATTTTAACTACAGGTTCAACATTTTCATGCTGACCTGAGGAGGACTGTTTCTCTGAAACACTCCACTGATCGTCTCACAGATCTCCAACATGTTTACATTGATTTTCTTTCACGTCTGCAAACAGCAGAAACTGTGGGAGTCTTTACTGAAGGTTTGAGTCCGTCTCCGAGGACACGCTCTCACTAACAGACAACAAAGAGCCCAGATGGGAATGCTTCTGTTTGTTCTCCATCTGTCCACCTGTCTGCCTCCTCAGACTCTCATTTTACAGAAGCGGATCAATAAGCTCAATCAATAGTCCTCAGACGTCCTAAACAACGACCAAACTGTGTCAGAGCTGTGAAGGTGCGGCGCTGCAGAGAGGGAGGAGTGAACTCTGACCTTCATCCAGTTGTCAGTATGGTCCTGATGAGACCGGAAGTCCAAGTCCAAACAAAAAATCCACTTCATTCAAATCTGTTCAAACTTCTACCGACTGGTTGAGTGTGCTTTTATTTTGTTCCCCTCGTGTTTCACGTTGTTGCTTCCTGTTTTATTTTGGTGACTGACCTTGTGTCTGCTCCTTCCTGTGAGATTACTTGACGTGTCTCCCCTCCTCTGTGCACACGACAAGGGACTCGTCCAGTTCTGGGCCGTCCCCCCTTCAGAAGACCAGATGAGGGCGTCTCCAGGCGTTTGTGCTGTGAGGCGTGGCGTGTTAACCTCCCCGATCGGCGCCGAAGACGATCAGGGTCACCACGAATTGAAATGGCAAATATTGAACAAGTTCCGTGTTCAGGGAGAACGCCGGGGACCACAGGGAGCTAACAGCTAGCCACAGTTAGCTCCACCTTCACGTGTGCTTCCTCTTAAGTGGCGTCTGATGGCGTGAGATGACCAGATCTGAGCGTGGAGCCCCTGGTTGGAGAACGAGTCAGTTCGTGAGTGGCGTGCTGAGCCGGCGGTCTCGTTGTTCTCCACAGACGATGAGAACTGAACGTTTGTCATCATGTTTTCAAGCAGCATGTAGGCGGCGTTCAAACTGAGCGCCTTTTTAAACGTGTGTGAGTTAACATAAAACAGGAAGAGGAGGAGCTAACCTCGTTTCACCTTGTGTCCAATCATGTGACTTGGCTGACGGGTTTTGAGCTGTCTAGGCCACCGTACACCCTCACTTCCACTTCCTGCCGACCTTTCGTCTCGCTGCACCAAAGACTGAACTGAAAACGGATCTTCTCAGTGATGAAGCACGTGAAACTTTTCTGGAGGATCTCGTTTGTCGCCGCTCTCGAGTCAAACCTGCAGCTTCCACCCCGACAGGAGAGTCCGCTCAGCGTGCACGCTCAGGAGCCGAGAGACACGACCACGTTTACACCCGGTTTACACACACACACACACACAGAGCTGCCCCTCCCCCCTTGTTAAGTGGGTTAGTATTCATTAATTCTCTTCAGCCTGCAGAACTGTGTGTGTGTGTGTGTGTGTGTGTGTGTGTGTGTGTGTGTGTGTGTGTGTGTGTGTGTGTGTGTGTGTGTGTGTGTGTGTGTGTGTGTGTGTGTGTGTGTGTGTGTGTGTGTGTGTGTGTGTGTGTGTGTGTGTGTGTGTGTGTGTGTGTGTGTGTGTGTGTGTGTGTGTGTGTGTGTGTGTGTGTGTGTGTGTGTGTGTGTGTGTGTGTGTGTGTGTGTGTGTGTGTGTGTGTGTGTGTGTGTGTGTCTCATTTGAGTGTTTGTTGACGTTGTGATGAAGTATCAGCTCGTTGTTTCCTTTCATCGTGAAGATTAGTGAGATGACCTTTGACCCTGGGAGTCACGCCGTGATGTAATCACAACAGCAGGTTCACCTTTGTCTCTGTTAGTGTTGAAGCTCCTCCCCCTCCTCTATTCTCCGCCTCCTGTGGGAGCGAAGGTATGTGGGCTCAGTGCCAGCTGATGTCATGTGGGGGAGGGGGGGGCAACAGGAGAGGGGTGAGGAGCCTCCTGGAGATGAGAAGCATCATTCAGGAAGCTGAAATCCTGGAACCGTCCTGTAAGGTCATTGAAAGGGTCATCAAACCTTTGTTTACACGTACAAGCAAATGAATTACACTATTTATTTCACTTCCTGTCAGCACATGTACTCTGTCTCTGGTCACTTCCTGTCAGCACCTGTGAGCGGTCATCTGATAAGCTGTAAATGAATCAATTTATTAATCAGTGTTGGAGTCAGACTGTCCAGTAGGTGGTGCTAACAGCTGTTGAACTCCACGCAGGAAGAAGAAGAAGCCCAGGTGAGCCCTCCTGAAGAATGACTTTAAAAATCACATGATGACATGACAAGGTTTAATTGGTTGTCACGCCTCCATGTGACCAATGAGAAGTGTTGGTAGATGATTAACATCCGGACTAGCTTAGCATAAAAGACTGAAACATTGTTTCTCTCACAGAACAAACGAATCAGACAGGAAGTGAGCGTTTGTTTACAACAGCATCACTGTTAGCTTAAAGTAGCTGAGTCATTGTTAGCTTAGCCTTACAACAGCCGATTAATTCTACAACCAGACCTTTAGACTGATATATTGATTATGTATTTCTGTTAGCCAACCCAAAAGAAATGGCGCCGGTGTTTCCTATGAAAATGGGATTTTTGCATTGGATTTCGGATCATTGCAGAAAATAAGCTCCGTTTCAAACACGTTTCTGATGCTGTTTAGTTCAGCTGATAATCTTTACAGATGAACATCATTTATATGAAGTTTGAAGAGTTAATGCAGCCCAGAGAAGTAAAACGCTAACGCTATGTGCTAGCTCTAGTCAGTTTTTTTTACATTACGACTGTTCTGCTTCATCGATCTAATCAGTGGAACACTGAAAAACATGACTAGAGGCTGTAAAGAGGATTAATGAGACAGTTGATGATGTTTAATGTCTCCATGACAACCACTGTAGTTTCAGTTAGCTACTCGTTAGCAACCGCCGTTTAAAGTTCACGTAAAAACTTTAAAAGTCACAAGTGTTGGTCTTAGCTAACGTAGTTTATCTCGTCTAACAAAACATCAACATCTCTTCAGCTTGTGTGAACCACAGACCTTATTTCAGTCTAAACACAAACACATTCAACATCTAGACTTTTAGAGTTAGGAACCCATCGAGCTAACATGCTAACTCACTTCCTGGTTTTAGGACTCATTACTATACCAGTGTTCTGACCAATCACAGAGCAGCAGGCTTTGGCGTCTGCTGAGAAACTGACCTAACCTAAATTTAGATTTTAACAATCAAACGCCCCCCCTCCCCAAATCGGATTTATTTTTATATAATTAGTATTTAAGTTTTCTTCTATTAATTCAGCTTGTTCTACTGAGAGCACAGATCTCTAGGACCCTGCAGACTGCTGAGCCGGTAACCTCCCGGCACTAGGACCCTGCAGACTGCTGAGCCGGTAACCTCCCGGCTCTAGGACCTGTCGGACAGCGGGCTCTCTCTCTTTGTCTCCTCCAGTCAGAGCCTCCTCCTCCTCCTCCTCCTCCTCCTCCTCCTCCTCCTCCTCCTCCTCTCCGTCCCTCTCTGCTCTCATTCCGTGTCTCTCTCTCCATCAGCAGCGGTCTGGATGCTTGCAGGGACAGAAACATGGCTGTGAATCTCGGCAAGAACAGACTGGCCCTGCTGACCGCCTACCAGGACGTCATCGACGAGACCTCGGACACCGACTGGTGAGTCCTGCGACCGCTCTTCCTCACTCCCCCCCCCCCCCCCTCTCTTCTCTCTGGGGTCGGTTTGCTGTCCGGGTCGGTGCTCGCTGAGGATGCGCAGGACACCTCACGGCAGCAGCATCCTCCTGGACTGTGTGAAGGGGACTACAGGGCCGGGTGTTGAGTCCTGTCCCCGGACGCACTCAGACCGTCTTAAAGCGCATTACGCAGCTGCGCGCAGAGAAAGTGACTTTCAGGGTTAAAAACCCAGCAGCAGGTTTCTGGACTGAAGAGTGGGGGCAATGTGCACTGCTCTGCGCACTGGACACATAACGTGCACGCTTTGTTTGCTCTCAGTTTGTGTCGGGACCAGGTCTACTCTGATGTAAGGCGATGCAGAGCTGTGAGTGTGTGTGGGAGGTGAAGAAACGGGCCTGGTCCAGAGATACGGATGAGCCCCTGCATCCCAAAAACGAGGGCGGAGAGGGGCGAGGCCGGCAGGAGGGAGGGAGGGGACAGAGAGGGGGAGGAGGAAGGGGTGGGGGGATGGGGATGTGTGTGTGTGTGTGTGTGTGTGTGTGGGGGGGGGGGGGGGGGTTCGTCATCAGCCTTTGTGGCCTTTTCTCACTCTGACACAGAGCCAGAGGCCACGCAGAGCAGAGCCTGCTGAAATCCTGCATGTGGAGCTGCTCTGTGTAACAGCAGGACATGAAACTCTACCACCATGTGTTTCACACTTCATCAAGCTAAAGTTGAACTTTATTAAATGTTTGTAGGCAGAGGCGTGTCCAGAAGGGCCAGGGGTGGCATGGCCCCCCTTGAAATCTGATTGGCCACCCCAGGTCCAGTTGGATTTTGCATTTCAATGTGAGCAGGACCGAGGATGTTGACTTGTAAGAGGTGGAGTGTTTGTTCGTGGCGCTCTGAGTTGATAAGCACGAGCTCGTCTCCAGGAAGTCGACTGTGATGCTGCTCATGAGTCCCTCATAAAGAAATAATCTTTTAAAGGGTCTAAATAAAAGCTAAACAGTTTTTAAATGCAAAGCAATTACATTTCAAAGGTATGATTTAAAATGTGATAAATCTCAACATAAAAAATAGTCACTGTGTGTTTATGATGTGAACAGATTTATTCTGTTTTTTCTTCCTTTGAAGAAATGGGACTTCCTCTTTTGGGGATGAGGAGACTCACTCGGTGTTTCTGTCACCTGATGAAGGAAAGTGTCTGTATTTGGTCTCCTGACCCTGAGGGGGGTCTCTGTGGAACGCTTCATTTGTTATCAGAATCAAAGTGTGACACAGGAAGTGATGAGTTACTTCGTCTTTCAGAATCACTGGTTAGTTGAAGCTCAGATTACACTTCCTGTTTTGATTAGTGGTGGAGACTGTCCTGTCCCCGTCTTCCTGTCTTCACTGTGAAACCTGAACCTGGACCATCTGCTGCTGGTCTTTAGGCTGAATCAGGGCACTTTTTCATGGCTTCTGCTTTCAGTTGTGTTAGCTTGTTGAATTAAACAGGAAGCGAAGCTGATAACTCTGTGTGGGTACAAGATGCCGCGTTGTGCTCATGTGATGGCGAGCGTCGCCTCCTCCTGACAGATTATCCTGCTGCAGGGAGACGATGCTCGGGGGGCCTCAGGCCTGCCCCCGATTTTCACACTCGATGAGGTTTGAACAAAGGCAGAGACTTCATAACACCACTGACCCCAAACAACAACACACCGACCCCATAACGCCCCTGAGGACCCCCCCCCCCCCCCCCCCCCCGATATCCATCCCGCCATTATCTCACATCACTCTGTCCTTTCAGAGAGCTGTTAGTGTGTGTGGTTAAGACCAGGATCAGAATCACATGATTAAGGTTTCTGATTGGTTCATCGATGTAACTCTTGATCAATATGGCCTGAACTACTTTGTGCTGCTGTCTTTGACTGGACCACTTCAGTGTTTACTTTCAGTGGTCAGCAGGATTGAGGAGAGCCCATGTAGGAGGTCAAAGGTCATCGGTCTCGTTGTTTTACATTTATTTCAACACGTTATTTTATTATTTCTTCATGGTGAAATATCTATGCAGGACTTCCTCTGTTGTCCTGCAAACATAGATGTGTATGACATGTTTTATTCTGAAGGAGGCAAATCCCTCTGCAGGTTTAGGTAATAATTAGCTCCCTGATTAACTGAATGTTTTTCCTTTTGAGGCGGATGAAAGTCAAACATGGCTGCTCTTTGGTTCGTGATTAACTTCTCACTCTTGGACATTTCCTTCTTAATCCGCTGAGGCTTTAACCCCCGCCTCTCTCTCTGAAGCTGAATCAATCAGGAAGCTGGCTTTTTCTTTTCATGCAACATGAAGCTGTCGCAGCATCTTCGTTAATTACACGACATCCTCACATAAAGCTTGTCCTCTGTGAGTGGCCTTATCTCAGCCTTGCTCTCTCGCACGCCAACAAGCCCGCGAGCGAGCAGCTCGGGGCCTCGATGCTCAACTAGCTGAGAAGGTTTGTGAACAGCAGTGATGACAGCGATCAGGACGACGGAGTGAAATGATCCTGACTCTGTGAGCTCCTCCGGCAGCTGGATCATGGCTGAGGATCTTTGAGACGAGAGAACAATCTGCTCAGAGAGCCCGGTTACATCATCATTGGGTTTATTTACACACCATGATGACTGGTGTGGGGCCGACGCCACGTTGCTCCATCGATAGGCTGCTACATCAGGCAACTAAAGTTTGTGCTGAGCTTTAATTGTGAAGAGGTGGTCCCTTAAAGTTTCTAGTCTAAAAACTTTTTTATTTTTTATTTTATTTTGTTATTTTTTTTATTGGTGCTATGCAGTGACAAACAAGGTGTATCAGCCAACTCTCTTCTTTTTCCCCCCCTTTTTGTGAACCAGCGTGAGTTTTACTGTCATGTGAACCTTGTATCCTGTTGGCCTCCGGATGACAGCATCATCATCCGTACACCGCAGGTTGCTGCTTGGGTAGAACTAGTATGGTGTCCGCCATCATTGGGCTTCATAACTCCTCTTCACTGAGGCTCCGTCTATGTTTCATACACTCTGTGAGAGTCCTTTAAAGGGATACTTCACACATTTACATGAAGCTAAGTTTTCTTCATGTGATGCATTATGACGCTTTTTGCATCACATGAAGAAAACTTCCAGGCAAAGAAGAAAAACAAAATTTTTCTGGTCTCAGGGTAAAATGAGGGCTGGACTCATGACCATTCAACACTACTACCATGTTTCTAATGATACACAGCTTCATGTTTCTAATGATACACAGCTACATGTTTCTAATGATACACAGCTACATGTTTCTAATGATACACAGCTTCATGTTTCTAATGATACACAGCTACATGTTTCTAATGACACACAGCTTCATGTTTCTAATGACACACAGCTACATGTTTCTACTGATACACAGCTACATGTTTCTAATGATACACAGCTACATGTTTCTAATGATACACAGCTACATGTTTCTAATGATACACAGCTACATGTTTCTAATGATACACAGCTACATGTTTCTACTGATACACAGCTTCATGTTTCTACTGATACACAGCTTCATGTTTCTAATGATACACAGCTTCATGTTTCTACTGATACACAGCTTCATGTTTCTAATGATACACAGCTACATGTTTCTAATGATACACAGCTTCATGTTTCTAATGATACACAGCTTCATGTTTCTAATGATACACAGCTTCATGTTTCTAATGATACACAGCTTCATGTTTCTAATGATACACAGCTACATGTTTCTACTGATACACAGCTACATGTTTCTAATGATACACAGCTTCATGTTTCTAATGATACACAGCTACATGTTTCTAATGATACACAGCTTCATGTTTCTAATGATACACAGCTACATGTTTCTAATGATACACAGCTACATGTTTCTAATGATACACAGCTTCATGTTTCTAATGATACACAGCTTCATGTTTCTAATGACACACAGCTTCATGTTTCTACTGATACACAGCTTCATGTTTCTACTGATACACAGCTTCATGTTTCTACTGATACACAGCTTCATGTTTCTAATGATACACAGCTTCATGTTTCTACTGATACACAGCTTCATGTTTCTACTGATACACAGCTTCATGTTTCTACTGATACACAGCTTCATGTTTCTAATGATACACAGCTTCATGTTTCTAATGATACACAGCTTCATGTTTCTACTGATACACAGCTTCATGTTTCTAATGACACACAGCTTCATGTTTCTACTGATACATAAATCATCCAGTCCTTTCTTTCTGACAGCACACAGAGGAATGCTCTGTTTCTAATGTGCTCTGCTTGTGATGTCACAGTGGGATTCTGATAACTCCACCCCCAGCCTGAGCAGGTCCACCATTTTTATTCTCTCTAGTGGAGGAGGGATGTATGCTGGGAAAACTCAGGGGGCGGAGCTTACTGCATTTAAGGAGACACACACACCAAAACGGAGCGTTCAGAGAGAGCTGGTCTCTACAGGGTCACAAACCTGCTGTTCTATCTGGACCAAAACACAGAAACACAGATGATTCATGTAGAGCACCTGGGGACTGTTTGAAGAGAGGGAGAATATGTCCTTTAAACTTCTGTCCTAAAGTGCTGAATCCAAATGTGGAGGATGGTTATGGTGGAAATGCTTCCAAACGTGCAGGTGATGCGTGGTGACGGATGATGAGTTGGTGACACTGGAGGCGTAATGAGAAAGAATGTCTCCCCTCCAACCACAAACCTCAGACGACAGTGAAAGTGGCTTTGTGAAAAGGTCGGCGAGCGTTCAGGGTTCTCTGATATCAAACAACCCACACCTCGGGAATGCTGCAGAGCTGTCACGTCACCATCTGACCCCCTCCAGCTGCTTGAAGCAGCCATTACCTGACGAGTCACCTCTGTCGGCATGACAAAAGAAGAAATGTGAGGTGAGGCTCCATGAGCTCTGAGTCCTGTTTCAGAACCATACCTGTGTCTGCCCCTCCCCCGCTCACATGTCTCTGGTCATTTATTAATGTAGCTTCTGTTTTTACCCTGGGGAAGCTTTCTATGCTCTCTGAGGATTAGACTCAAGGTCGGTAACTCAGCACAGCGCTGATGGAGGTCAAAATAAAAACAAAACACGGCTGATAAAAAACAGCCAGTGGTCATGTTTTCTTCAGCTCTCTGCGTGTCCGTTAGAGAGCGATGTTTGATTTGTGTCTGCATCATGTACTGAATGCTTTCAAGTTACAACTCACCTTCAGTTCTGCTCAAAGCTCATGAAGGAAACTCAACATTTCTATTTAACTTCACACGTCCCTGAAATCCTCCTGATCTGGTTGACACACATGTCCGAAAGGAGGGGAGGGGGGGGGGGTCCAGCTAAATGCATTATACATGAATTGATGGATAGCCCCTTGAGATGAATCCTCTTGTTATGATGCGGTCCATCTCTAAACAGACCACATAACTAACACAGACACATTATTCCCATAATGCCACTACACCCACATAGGAGTTACATTTCACAGAACATATTAATAAAAATAACACTATATATACTCTTAATAATACTGATGGTAAGCCTCATAATGAAGGAGGCAAAGCAACAGGTGTTGCAGCGATGGAAGCGGGCAGTGGAACTGCTTCAGATAGAAGTGATTGTACCCGAGCTAAAAAGCCTCTGCATGTTTCTAATAAGCTCCAGCAGCAGAAAGCTGCTCAAACTAGGATCAATGTTGGAGATGAAACATGGAGAGAGGTTAGAACGCAGAAAGCTTTACAGACCCATGCAGAGCTGGCTAAACACTGAAGCTACAGTGTCCACCACATGCAGAGCTGGCTAAACACTGAAGCTACAGTGTCCACCACATGCAGAGCTGGCTAAACACTGAAGCTACAGTGTCCACCACATGCAGAGCTGGCTAAACACTGAAGCTACAGTGTCCACCACATGCAGAGCTGGCTAAACACTGAAGCTACAGTGTCTCTACATGCAGAGCTGGCTAAACACTGAAGCTACAGTGTCCACCACATGCTGACCTGTGTGAGAGGAGGGGGGGAGACAGCTCTCTGTGATGATTAGAGTTTAGACTGCAGTACTTATTTTAAACACCAGGGCCAGAGTGTCAGTGTGAGTGTCAGTGTGAGTGTCAGGGCGAGTGTCAGAGTGAGTGTCAGGGTGAGTGTCAGTGCGAGTGTCAGGGCGAGTGTCAGTGTGAGTGTCAGTGTGAGTGTCAGGGCGAGTGTCAGAGCGAGTGTCAGTGCGAGTGTCAGGGTGAGTGTCAGTGTGAGTGTCAGTGTGAGTGTCAGAGCGAGTGTCAGAGCGAGTGTCAGAGCGAGTGTCAGGGTGAGTGTCAGTGTGAGTGTCAGAGCGAGTGTCAGAGCGAGTGTCAGGGCGAGTGTCAGGGCGAGTGTCAGGGCGAGTGTCAGGGCGAGTGTCAGGGCGAGTGTCAGGGCGAGTGTCAGAGTGAGTGTCAGGGCGAGTGTCAGGGCGAGTGTCAGGGCGAGTGTCAGAGTGAGTGTCAGGGCGAGTGTCAGAGCGAGTGTCAGAGCGAGTGTCAGGGCGAGTGTCAGAGCGAGTGTCAGGGCGAGTGTCAGGGTGAGTGTCAGAGTGAGTGTCAGGGTGAGTGTCATAGAGAGATTTTCTCAGGTTTTTGCTCACAGTGTATCATTTGTACTGTTCAGAGCTCGAGGAAGAGAAGAAGATGAAGTAGCGGAAGACAAAATTAGCCAGTCAGCGCTTATTTTAGCTTTGCTTTCACAGTTTGACTTTTCTCAAATCAGCAGTCAGCAGACTTTGAACATGGTACAGTTAAACCTCCTTCCAGCCCTTCCTGTCTTCACTGTCTGAGCATATACTGTATGAGCATGTGTTACTGATCCTCATCCTGCAGAGAATCTCAGTGAAAACTGAACAGAAGTCAGATTTAGACCAACAGACTGTTCAAGATAGATGTGACATCTGCCAAGTGTAGTAACTAACACTTACTCTTACACATTTACACTCTGATTCCTACCAGAGTCTCAGTTTTACTGATAAATTCGACCAGCTGCGTCTCCGCTCTGTCACGTTAGCAGAGCACAGTGTGTGCCACAGAGCAGATCAAGCGGGACAGGAAGTCAGACACTGAAACGACACAAAAACATCCCGTTTATTTTCAGAATAAAACACTGTTTGATGCAGTGCAGAATAAGGAATGTATGTGTGTTTGCTGTTGTGTTTATCAGGGTATTGTATGGTTATATATACAGCAGGAGCTCCGTGCTGCACTCTGAGAACTCAGTCTGTAAGTGTTGACAGTCAAGGGAGCTGTAAGGGACGGGAGCTGACACGTAGCGGACGCGTATCTGGTGGAAGTTATGTGTTAAAGTCTCTGACATGAGAGACCGGATGCTGTCAATCAATCAGTCTCAATAATCACCTGCTGAATTGAAAGAGCTGTTCAGGTGAGTCAAGGATTGGAAGTTTTCACACCATTAACACGTTCCAATGCAGTCTCTGGTTTCCTGGTTTGGCGAATTGATGGTTTATTTTTGAAGTCAGACGCAGAGACAAGTGTCAATCATAATATGAAGTGATGAATCTGACGTGTGACTCATCCATGGCGAGAAAAGAGGAAACTGAAGGACGACTGTCAGAGAAACACCACGATTACGAATGTGTGAGAGTGGCTTTTAGTGACTCTTGAGTCTGTGTGTGTGTGTGTGTGTGTGTGTGTCTGTGTCTGTGTCTGTGTGAGTCTTGAGTCAGCCATATTGTAAGAGTCATGCTAATACTCTGAAGGCCGTTGCTGAATAAAAGCCTGAAGAGTGTCTGAGAGGACGATGATCATTCTCAGCCGTCTTCAGCGAGTCGTCTTTGTTCTTTATTCTTTCAGGAGTTAGTCGACGTGTTCGTTATCCTTCAATCTGACACGCCTGCGAAGACGACAGTTATATCCTTAAAGCTCGAAAAGCTCTTCACTTACGACCTCGGCTTCTTTAATGTTTCTCATTTCATCATTTGTGACTTTCGCCTGAATAAATACTAAACAGACAGGAATGCATGACAAAGTGAATCTTTGCGAGCCAACTTGGAGAGTTGCAGATTTGTAGCGACCCTGTGTCTCTCCACCAATCAGTGGGCTGCTGTCTGTAGATAGATAGATAGATAGATAGATAGATAGATACTTTATTGATCCTGAGGGAAATTCAAGGCATCCAGTAGCAGTATACAGACAGGCAGGACACAAGACATTAGTTACAATACACACCCGCTGTCCCCCCCTCCCCTCTGTATACAATAATCCCCCACACAAGATTTAGCAGCCCCTATGTGACTAAGAGTAAACATAATTATATGTTAAACCTGTGCAGTTAGCATTAGCAATTAGACTTAAACTTATATAGCATAATGTACATAACCTGTGAGGAGAGAAAAACATGTGCTGGTTAAAAGAGACCTGTAAACAGTTAAAGAGCCTTAGAAACAAAGTGCTGACCTTCTAGAAACTAGTTACATGTGCATGTACAGAGGTGTTTGAGGTAGTGCCAGAGGTGTGAGTACAGTCATTAAACAGTCCATGCAGGGATGCAGACTGGGCCATTAAAGTGCTCAGCAACATAAAGGAGCAGTGATTAGCATTAAGTGTCCAAAACAATAAGGTGAAACCAGGAGTGATCAGGGTGATTATCATTAAAGTACCCAACTATTGAGGAGCAGATTAGCATTAAGTGTTGAAGACAATAGAGTGAAACTTGACCTAGTTAGGGTGATCATGTCAACCATTACAGATGTAGCATAACACAACAGTAGGATGAAACCAGACATGATTAGAGTGATTATCATTAAAGTGACCAGTGCTCAGTAAGGTGACTATCAATATGCATTAAAGTGTCCAGCTGGGGGCTGACTCTGAGGTCAGCAGTGCAGATGAGGAGTGAGAAAAAAAAGTGAAAAATGAGTCCAGGGATCACCGTGTGCTTCTTCCCTGCCGTGACAGTGACGTGTTGTACAGTCTTATGGCCTATAGGGGGACGAAAGAGTTCTTGAGTCTGTCCGTGGAGCACGACTGTGACAGCAGTCTGTCACTGAACATGCTCCTCTGCCCGGTGAAGGTGCTTTGCAGAGGGTGGTATGTGTTGTCCATGAAGGAGAGCATTTTGTCCAGAGACTTCCTCTCTACCACTGTCACCAGTGAGTCCAGCTCTGTACCCACCACAGAGCCGGCCCTCCTCACCAGTGAGTCCAGCTCTGTACCCCCCACAGAGCCAGCCCTCCTCACCAGTCTGTCCAGGCGTGCTGCGTCCCTCTTCTTGCAGCTTCCTCCCCAGCACACCACGGCATAGAAGAGGACGCTGGACACCACAGACTGGTAGAACATCTGCAGCAGCTTTTTGCAGATGTTGAAGGACCCCAGCCTTCTCAGGAAGTACAGACGGCTCTGTCCCTTCCTGCAGGTAGTGTCCATGTTAGGCGACCAGTCCAGCTTGTCATCCAGCTGCAGCCCCAGATACCTGTAGGTCCTGACCACCTCCACCGTCGACCCCCCGATGGAAACAGGTTCTAGATGTGGTTTGTTCCTTCGGAAGTCCACCACCATCTCCTTGGTCTTGGAGGTGTTTAGCTGCAGATGGTTGGCACTGCACCACGTCACAAAGTCCTCGATCAGGCTCCTGTAGTCCTCCTCCTGTCCATCCCTGACACAAGCAACTATCGCAGTGTCGTCCGAGTATTTCTGCATGTGGCAGAGCTCAGAGTTATACTGAAGTCCGAGGTGTACAGGGTGAACAGGACAGGGGAGAGCACAGTCCCCTGTGGTGCTCCGGTGCTGCCTGACCACAGTGTCAGATGTGCAGTCCTTCAGTCTGACGTACTGTGGTCTCTCTGTGAGGTAGTCCGTGATCCACCTCACCAGGTGCGAGTCCACCCTCATCTCGGTCAGCTTGTCTCTCAGTAGGAGGGGATGGATGGTGTCGAAGGCGCTTGAGAAATCAAAGAAAATGATTCTCATCACGCTGCTCCCTTTGTCCAGATGAGAGTAGGCCCTGTGTAGAAGATAGAGGATGGCATCGTCCACGCCCACCTTTGCCTGGTATGCAAACTGCAGTGGATCCTGTGCGTGTTGGACCTGGGGTCTGAGGTGTTGGAGTAACAGCCGTTCGAAGGTCTTCATAACGTGGGATGTCAGAGCGATTGGTCTGAAGTCGCCTGGCTCACTGGGGTTTTTCTTCTTGGGGACCGGGGTGAGGCACGAGGTCTTCCAGAGCACAGGAACCTTCCCAAGCCGCAGGCTCATGTTGAAGACGTGCTGAAGTGGCTCCCCCAGCTCAGCAGAGCAGGCCTTTAGCATCCTGGGACACACCTTGTCCGGGCCTGCTGCCTTCCTGGGACGGAGTCTCTTCAGCTCCTTGCTCACCTGGTCTCTGGTGATGGTGGGGGGGGGGGAGGGGGGATGGATTGTCTCTGGAGATTGTGTTTGTCCTGGTGGAGGTGTTGGGGGGAGTGAGAGGGGGGGAGGGGGTGTGCAAAGGGGTGCTGGGGGGAGTGAGAGGGAGGGAGGGGGTGTGTAGAGGGGTGCTGGGGGGACAGGCACTGGCTGCAGTGACGGGGCTGTTGAACCTGTTAAAAAACAAGTTGAGCTGGTTTGCTCTCTCAGGGTCCCCGTCTTCTGCGTTGTTATTTTTCTTTTTGCAGCCTGTGATGGTTTTCATGCCCTCCCAGACCTCCCTCGTGTTGTTCCGCTGCAGCTTCTGTTCTACCTTCCTTCTGTACTCCTCCTTTGCCTCTCGGAGTCTGACCTTGAGTTCCCCCTGCACCCGCTTCAGCTCTGCCTGGTCTCCCTCCTTGAATGCCCTTTTCTTCCTGTTAAGGATCTCCTTGACATCGCTGGTGATCCAGGGCTTGTTGTTCGGGAAGCAGCGCACAGTTTTAGTGGGAACCACAACGTCCATACAGAAGTTCATGTAGTCAGTTGTGCAGTGTGTGACCCCCTCAATGTCATCACCATGGGTCTCTTGCAGGGCACTCCAGTCAGTGGTCTCAAAACAGTCTCTGAGGGCCTCCTCTGCCTCAGGAGACCACTTTCTGAAGGTGCGTGTTGTTACCGGTTGTCTCTGGATCTTAGTCTTGTACTGTGGCTTTAGTAGGACCAGGTTGTGGTCGGACTTACCCAGAGGTGGTAACGGGGTGGCAGTGTAGGCGTCCTTCACGTTTGCATACAGGAGGTCTATTGTCCTATTCTTCCTGGTGGGACAGCTTACAAACTGGTGAAAGTCCGGTAGTGTGGAGTTCAATGTAACATGGTTAAAGTCATCTGAGATGGCGATGAAAGCATCCGGGTGCAGTGTTTGTAACCTCGAGACGTTCGAGTGGATGACGTCACACGCAGTCTCGACGTGTGCTCGCGGAGGAATGTAAACAACAACAACAATGGCGTGGGAGAACTCCCTCGGCATGTAGTAAGGACGGAGACCCACCGCCAGCAGCTCGATGTCTTTGCTGCACGTTGCCTCCTTCACAGTAACATGTCCATGGTGGCACCATCTGTTGTTAATAAACAGCGCGAGTCCTCCTCCTTTCCGTTTGCCGCTGCGTTTCATGTCTCTGTCCGCTCTCACTGTAGTAAAGCCCGGTAGATCCACGTTAGCGTCCGGGGTGTTTTGAGTCAGCCAGGTTTCTGTGAGGCACATTAAACTGCACTCTCTAAATGTCCGGTTGTTCCTCACGAGAGCAGCCAGCTCGTCTGTCTTGTTGGTTAGACAGTTTACGTTCCCCATAACTATCACCGGAACCGAGGGCTTGTACTTCCATCGTTTAGCCGCTAGCTTAGCCTTTAGCATATCCCCGGCTCGACAGCCTCTATACCGCCGCCTCAGCTCCTCTGGTATCGGGTGAACGATGCCGGCTTGTCCCGCTGACCGGAGTGAGAGCAGCGTCTCCCTTGAATAAGAAAGTTTTCCGCTGCTATTTCAACGAAAACACGAAAAAGTATCCATAGGCGATGGATTATTGATTATTATTAAACAGTTTGGACTGAACCTAGCCTGTATTTAGACAACCAACTCTGTATTTTATAAACACAGATATTTATGTGTCAGGATACTGAAAATGATTGATTAGAATCTAAATGATGAAACGTTCAGAAGATCAATAAGTGAGAATATAAAACGGACTCCTCTTCATCAAACTGTCATCTTCATCATCATCAGACATTCAAACAGTGTGAGGGATCAGACCTTCATCATCATCAGACATTCAAACAGTGTGAGGGATCAGACCTTCATCATCATCAGACATTCAAACAGTGTGAGGGATCAGACCTTCATCATCATCATCATCATCAGACATTCAGACAGTGTGAGGGATCAGACCTTCATCATCATCATCAGACATTCAAACAGTGTGAGGGATGATGAAGATGAAGGATGTATTGATAGAAGTTGTAGAGCTTCATATTTGGTTGTTAATCTTCATGTCAGACTCTTTTTAATGGCAGCTCATCACAGAGCGACTCTTTACAAACTCACTGATGTTCATCATCTGTTTAAATGTCCCACGCTCCGTTTAGCCTCTTTTTAATCTCCCTCTTTTCTCCCCTATTAAACTCTGTTTCACTGAAGTCTGATCCTGTGCAGCGTCCAATCACTGAGTGATATACGAGAAGGGGGCGTGTCTGTCAGTGAAAAGACTTCAGTGAAGTCAGCTCTCGTGTCTCCTCGGTCATCGCTCCTCGGATCAGCCTCCTCTCTCCTCCATCCTCTCTCCTCCGTTCGCTATAAGAGCTTTGATCCTCAACATGGCGGCTTTGGAACTACTTCCTGTTTGGCCGAGGACCGAGGACCGAGGAGG
>NC_136701.1:26178103-26195565 GCF_947650265.1 Symphodus melops | reverse complement strand
AACATGAGCGACGAGCCGACACGCAGCCAGGACAATTAAAAGCCAGTAAAGCTCAACACTGATTGGTCCGTTCACCTGTCAAACAACTAGCTGTGTGAGTGTGTGTGTGTCTGAGTGTGTGTGAGTGTGAGTGTGTCTGAGTGTGTGTGAGTGTGTGTGTGTGTGTGAGAGTGTGTGTGTGTGTGTGAGTGTGTGTGAGTGTGAGTGTGTGTGTGTGTGTGTCTGAGTGTGTGTGAGTGTGAGTGTGTCTGAGTGTGTGTGAGTGTGTGAGTGTGTGAGTGTGTGTGAGTGTGTGTGTGTGTCTGAGTGTACGTGGGTGAAAAGTTTGACTGCATGAAGTCTGACCAAGAATTGTCAGCACCACACACACACGGTGCCGGGTCTCAGAGGTCGGCCCCAGGTCTCAGAGGTCGGCCCCGGGTCTCAGAGGTCGGCCCCAGGTCTCAGAGGTCGGCCCCGGGTCTCAGAGGTCGGCCCCGGGTCTCAGAGGTCGGCCCCGGGTCTCAGAGGTCGGCCCCGGGTCTCAGAGGTCGGCCCCTGGTCTCAGAGGTCAGCCCCGGGTCTCAGAGGTCGGCCCCGGGTCTCAGAGGTCGGCCCCTGGTCTCAGAGGTCAGCCCCGGGTCTCAGAGGTCGGCCCCGGGTCTCTCTCAGAGGTCGGCCCCGGGTCTCTCTCAGAGGTCGGCCCCGGGTCTCTCTCAGAGGTCGGCCCCGGGTCTCAGAGGTCGGCCCCGGGTCTCTCTTAGAGGTCGGCCCCGGGTCTCAGAGGTCGGCCCCGGGTCTCGCTCAGAGGTCGGCCCCGGGTCTCGCTCAGAGGTCGGCCCCGGGTCTCAGAGGTCGGCCCCGGGTCTCAGAGGTCGGCCCTGGGTCTCGCTCAGAGGTCGGCCCCGGGTCTCAGAGGTCGGCCCTGGGTCTCAGAGGTCGGCCCCGGGTCTCTCTCAGAGGTCGGCCCCGGGTCTCTCTCAGAGGTCGGCCCCGGGTCTCTCTCAGAGGTCGGCCCCGGGTCTCAGAGGTCGGCCCCGGGTCTCAGAGGTCGGCCCTGGGTCTCGCTCAGAGGTCGGCCCCGGGTCTCAGAGGTCGGCCCCGGGTCTCAGAGGTCGGCCCCGGGTCTCAGAGGTCGGCCCCGGGTCTCGGCCTATCAGAAGATGTTTGATGATGTCACAGTGACAAAGAGGGAAAACAGTCTGAGCGTAAATAAAAACTTTTATTAAAAGACTTAAATAGAAGAGCAGCTGCAGGAGGGAGGGCGGACGAAGGGAAGTGGTCACAGTTCATGAGCCGGTTCGATTCCCTGGACTGAGTGAAGACATACAGAGGAATGCTCAGTCCTCCCTTTAGTAACCACTGTCGCAGTGCCCTCCAGCAAGGCACTTTACAGCAGGCGATTGATCCACATGACAAACATGGAGGAGTGAGAGAGAACAGGTTCAAACCGTCTGAAGCTGCCTGGACGAGTCTCACTTTAAATAACATTCAACATGAGCGTGTGTGTGTGTGTGTGTGTGTGTGTGTGTGTGTGTGTGTGTGTGTGTGTGTGTGTGTGTGTGTGTGTGTGTGTGTGTGTGTGTGAGAGTGTGTGTGTGTGTGTGTGTGTGAGTGTGTGAGTGTGTGTGTGAGTGAGAGTGTGAGTGTGAGTGTGTGTGTGTGTGTGAGTGAGAGTGTGTGTGTGAGTGAGAGTGTGTGTGTGTGTGTGTGTGTGTGTGTGTGTGTGTGTGTGTGTGTGAGAGAGAGAGAGAGTGTGTGTGTGTGTGTGTGTGTGTGTGTGTGTGTGTGTGTGTGTGTGTGTGTGTGTGTGTGTGTGTGTGTGTGTGTGTGTGTGTGTCACAGCCTGGTGGGCTCCTCGTCACTGTCGCTGCAGTTACCACAGCAGTCCTGCAGAGGGAGGCAGAGAGCACAGAGTTCAGCCTTCATGTTTACTCTCATAGAGGTTTTAATAAAATATAACTCACAGTGTACGCAGCACGGCGTACGTGGTACGGCGTACGTGGTATGTGTACGCAGCACGGCGTACGTGGTACGTGTACGCAGCACGGCGTACGTAGCACGGTGTACGTGGTACGGCGTACGCAGCACGGCGTACGTAGCACGGTGTACGTGGTACGGCGTACGCAGCACGGCGTACGCGGCACGGCGTACGCGGCACGGCGTACGCGGCACGGCGTACGCGGCACGGCGTGCTAGCTGAGGGAAAGACGCTGGGTGGCGGCAGCTCAAAGGAGGATTTTCTGAGGTGCGTTCACTGACCTGTCGGCCAAACAGCCGCTGCAGGAGGCCTTGTTTGGGCGGGGGGGACGGCTGTCCTCTCCAGTCCAGGTCAGCAGGAACCGTCCCGTCCTGGTGGAAAACATTCAGCTCCATGAAACAGTCGGTCTGGATCATCTGCAGGACAGAGACATGAAGTTCAGACACAAAGAGACGCTCCGTGCTCGTGTGCAGACAGAGCGCAGCGTCACCTCGTCCTGCCACGGGATGGACACGCTGCCCGTGGACACTTTGCTGTAGAAGGACTCGTCTTTTGGCTCCAGCTCGACTCCTTTCACCGTGGAGAACTGCTCGATGTCCAGCACGTCTTTACAGTAGATGGCCTGCGGCTGAAACACACACACACACACACACACACATTTCTACGTGAACATTTCCCCTCTTCAAGCTGCAGAGCACGTTGACAGGACCGCCTTCCTCATGTCCAGCAGGGGGCGACCTCACTGTAAAAGAAGCTCCCTGCTCTCTGAACGTGAACGTTGACAGGTCGGGCACTCACGTCAGGAATGAAGGGCGCCTGCAGCATGCCGGCCTCCAGCCGTTTGAAGTTGATGGATCTGAAGATGGGATGGGCTTTGACCTCTGAGGCGCCGTCTCCCTGACAGCCGAGACGCTCCGACGGCTCTTTGACCAGGAGCTGCAGGGTTTAAAACAGGAAGTGACCTCAAGTGAGACGTGTTGCTAAAGGTAAGTCAGGAAGATGTGCGGCGTGATCACGTCTCGTTTCACATCACGAGCTGGAGGAACGGAGACGCCAGTCTCAGACATCCACTCACCATTTTACAGAAGCTTTTGGCGTCCTCTGAGAATTTGCTGGAATATTCCTCGTCCACTTCCTTCACCAGCCGCTCCACTTCCTCCCTCTTGATCTTCTTCTTCCTCTGCTGAAAGGGAGACTGACCCTCGATCATCTCGTACAGCAGGCAGCCCAGAGCCCACCAGTCAGGGCTGAACGTGTACCGCTCGTTCTTCACCACCTCCGGAGCTGCACGCCAGCAGAGAGAGAGCTTCACTTCCTGCTGTCAGACTCATCCACATCCTGTCTGAGGACACTTACCCATGTACCCCACCGTCCCCACGCGGCCCTTGATGGTCTGGCCCTCGGGAACATGAACTGCTAATCCCAGGTCAGATATCCTGATGTGACCTGGAAACACAAAGCAACATGAGTCCAGCGCGTGAGTCTGCTTCTGATCAGCTGTGGAGTCAGAGCGCCCTCTGCTGGTTCACAGCAGAAACCCTCCAACAGACAGTTTGAGCGGAGGCTGCTGTACTCACCGTGGTCGTCCAGCAGGATGTTTTCAGGTTTCAGGTCCCTGCGAGGCAGACGGACACACAGTGAGAACACAGAACGCCGGCTCTACGGGGTTAAACTCTACACAGATGTGATTGGGACCTGTAGGCGATGCGTTCTCGGTGCAGGTCCTCCAGCCCGCAGCAGATCTCTGCAGAGTAAAACACGGCTCTCTCCTCATCGAAACCCGCCTCGCCCATGTGGTAGATGTGAAACTTCAGGTCTCCGCCGTTCATTAGCGTCAACACGAGGCACAGAGCGTCCTTCGTCTCGTAGGCGTACGCTAAACTCACCTGCAGACACACCAGGCTTGTTGTTGTTGACATTCAAAGAAAACAGGCGAAAGGTTTGTGTGGACACGACGCTCACCACAAATCTGCTGTTGACTTTCTCCAGGATCTGTTTCTCATTGAGCGCCATGGACTCTCCTTTCCTCTTCTTTATCCTCTTCTTCTCCAGTTTCTTGCAGGCGTACATCTTCCCCGTGGCTCGCACCTGACACGCACACACCTGAGGGAACAGGTGAAGATTCACTAAACAGGCGCTCCAATGCACCCTGAACTGCAGACGCCGCCGCCGCGGAGCTCCCGCCCTGATGTGTGTGTGCGCGTGTGTGCGTGCGGTTCTGTTGGGTCTTAATTGATGGTGTCGTCACACACTCACCTCTCCGAAGCCTCCTTTCCCTAAGACTCGATACTGTCGGAACGTGTTTTTGGTCACCGGCTGCCTGTCGGAAAAGAAAACAAGCTCACGTTTAAAAACACACATGAGACGAGTTAAAGGTCGACTTCTCCATCGCGTTCTCCTTTTTCAAGCTAACAACATAAAGGTAACCCCCTAGTGTTTAAAATGTGTACTGCAGTCTAAACTCTGATCATCACAGAGAGCTGGCTCCGCCCTCCTCTCACACAAGTCTGCATGTGGTGGACACTGTAGCTTCAGTGTTTAGCCAGCTCTGCATGTGGTGGACACTGTAGCTTCAGTGTTTAGCCAGCTCTGCATGTGGTGGACACTGTAGCTTCAGTGTTTAGCCAGCTCTGCATGTGGTGGACACTGTAGCTTCAGTGTTTAGCCAGCTCTGCATGTAGAGACACTGTAGCTTCAGTGTTTAGCCAGCTCTGCATGTGGTGGACACTGTAGCTTCAGTGTTTAGCCAGCTCTGCATGTGGTGGACACTGTAGCTTCAGTGTTTAGCCAGCTCTGCATGTGGTGGACACTGTAGCTTCAGTGTTTAGCCAGCTCTGCATGTGGTGGACACTGTAGCTTCAGTGTTTAGCCAGCTCTGCATGTGGTGGACACTGTAGCTTCAGTGTTTAGCCAGCTCTGCATGTGGTGGACACTGTAGCTTCAGTGTTTAGCCAGCTCTGCATGTGGTGGACACTGTAGCTTCAGTGTTTAGCCAGCTCTGCATGTGGTGGACACTGTAGCTTTAGTGTTTAGCCAGCTCTGCATGTGGTGGACACTGTAGCTTCAGTGTTTAGCCAGCTCTGCATGTGGTGGACACTGTAGCTTCAGTGTTTAGCCAGCTCTGCATGTGGTGGACACTGTAGCTTCAGTGTTTAGCCAGCTCTGCATGTGGTGGACACTGTAGCTTCAGTGTTTAGCCAGCTCTGCATGTGGTGGACACTGTAGCTTCAGTGTTTAGCCAGCTCTGCATGTGGTGGACACTGTAGCTTCAGTGTTTAGCCAGCTCTGCATGTGGTGGACACTGTAGCTTCAGTGTTTAGCCAGCTCTGCATGTGGTGGACACTGTAGCTTCAGTGTTTAGCCAGCTCTGCATGTGGTGGACACTGTAGCTTCAGTGTTTAGCCAGCTCAGCATGTGGTGGACACTGTAGCTTCAGTGTTTAGCCAGCTCTGCATGGGGAGGACACTGTAGCTTCAGTGTTTAGCCAGCTCTGCATGTGGTGGACACTGTAGCTTCAGTGTTTAGCCAGCTCTGCATGTGGTGGACACTGTAGCTTCAGTGTTTAGCCAGCTCTGCATGTGGTGGACACTGTAGCTTCAGTGTTTAGCCAGCTCTGCATGGGTCTGTAAAGCTTTCTGCGTTCTAACCTCTCTCCATGTTTCATCTCCAACATTGATCCTAGTTTGAGCAGCTTTCTGCTGCTGGAGCTTATTAGAAACATGCAGAGGCTTTTTAGCTCGGGTACAATCACTTCTATCTGAAGCAGTTCCACTGCCCGCTTCCATCGCTGCAACATCTGTTCACCTGATAACTGCTCTCATATCTGGCAAACGGAACAAACATGTAGACATGTAGGATGTCAGTTTTGTTCTTGCAGAATGTTTTTGTTGGAGTTTGAGGATGAAGTTGAAGAACTCCGTGATTTGTGAAAACGTCTCTAAACATCGGCCTGAGAAAGGTCAGGTCAGAGAAAGGTCAACGACCTCACACAGTTCCTGAAAAGCTGCCAAAAGACCAAAATATGTGTTTTTCCTTTTCATTTGATCAGAGACTGACGGAGCTGACTGGGTGTAAACATGGAGAAAAGAAGTCTAAACTTTGAACTCGTTTCTGTTGTATCTCTTCTCCTTCCTCTCCGGTCTGCTTTAACCTCAACTGGCTGCAGCTTCATCTGTTTCTGAGTCGTTCTTTTTCGCCCCCCCGCTGTGATGGACGTGTGAACAACCCGGAGCAGCCTGTGATCACTTCAGTGCACGTTTGAAACTTTACCATTGTGCAATTTAAGTGCTCGTCTGTCGCGCTCACTCAGACGCTGCGTTGGGTAACCTGAGGACAGCGAGGAGGCGTGGGAGTGAGGCAACTCACTGAGCGTGTTCATACTGGTCGCCTCTACATGTCAGGCTGTGTGTGTGTGTGTGTGTTGATGCAGCAGGAGGAGGATCGGTGCCACTGACCTCTCCAGCCACTTCCACTGGAGGAACCTGTTGTAGTACATGCTGTCGAGGTAGTCTGCGAACGGCGCCACGCTCAGGTAGTCGTGGATCAATCTGGAACAGACGGGGCACAGATTATTTATGTCTCGCTCATCATAGCAGTAAAAATGGGAGGAGCCTGATGATGGAAACATGCTTCAATTTCCCTGGGGATCAACAAAGTGTCTATCCAGCTTTATATTACAAAGCCCGTTTGAGCTGCAGAGCGTTCAATGGTGGACGCCACGATTCTAAACTCTCTATGACCTTCTATGACCTCGGCGCCTGTCATGTGACCGAAGGATGTGATTATATAATACAGATCGGTGATGGTAGTCTGAAGTGTTATTTCCTGTTACATCATGCAGTGAGAGAATTCTCACGTTTCCTGTGTGCTGCTGCACGCCGCCTCAACACGTCTGAGCAGAGACGCCACAGGAAGTTACTCAATGAGAGCGCTGAAAACTCGTCCTGATGTTTGATCTGCATCGTCCCAGCCGGAGTGAATGACCTCCATTAGAAGCTTCCTGATTGGTGAAGACACTTGCAGTAAAAGATAAAGCTGCAGCCTCCTGGACTCAGGCGTCTTTATGACGTCTATATCTCTCCATCTTTAGTTTTCAGGGACGATCAGAAACCTCTCAGAGCCTTTATGATCCCTTCTTTCACTTTTTACTTTTATTCCTCCACGCAGCCTGCAGATGTGTTCTGTCTCTCTGCAGATGTGTTCTGTCTCTCTGCAGATGTGTTCTGTCTCTCTGCAGATGTGTTCTGTCTCTCTGCAGATGTGTTCTGTCTCTCTGCAGATGTTCTCTGTCTCTCTGCAGATGTGTTCTGTCTCTCTGCAGATGTGTTCTGTCTCTCTGCAGATGTTCTCTGTCTCTCTACAGATGTTCTCTGTCTCTCTGCAGATGTTCTCTGTCTCTCTGCAGATGTTCTGTCTCTCTACAGATGTTCTCTGTCTCTCTGCAGATGTTCTCTGTCTCTCTACAGATGTTCTCTGTCTCTCTGCAGATGTTCTCTGTCTCTCTGCAGATGTTCTGTCTCTCTACAGATGTTCTCTGTCTCTCTGCAGATGTTCTCTGTCTCTCTACAGATGTTCTGTCTCTCTACAGATGTTCTGTCTCTCTGCAGATGTTCTGTCTCTCTACAGATGTTCTCTGTCTCTCTACAGATGTTCTGTCTCTCTACAGATGTTCTGTCTCTCTACAGATGTTCTCTGTCTCTCTACAGATGTTCTCTGTCTCTCTACAGATGTTCTGTCTCTCTACAGATGTTCTCTGTCTCTCTACAGATGTTCTCTGTCTCTCTACAGATGTTCTGTCTCTCTGCAGATGTTCTCTGTCTCTCTACAGATGTTCTCTGTCTCTCTACAGATGTTCTGTCTCTCTACAGATGTTCTCTGTCTCTCTACAGATGTTCTCTGTCTCTGTGCAGATGTTCTCTGTCTCTCTACAGATGTTCTGTCTCTCTACAGATGTTCTCTGTCTCTCTACAGATGTTCTCTGTCTCTCTACAGATGTTCTCTGTCTCTGTGCAGATGTTCTCTGTCTCTCTACAGATGTTCTCTGTCTCTCTACAGATGTTCTCTGTCTCTCTGCAGATGTTCTCTGTCTCTCTACAGATGTTCTCTGTCTCTGTGCAGATGTTCTCTGTCTCTCTACAGATGTTCTCTGTCTCTCTACAGATGTTCTCTGTCTCTCTACAGATGTTCTGTCTCTCTACAGATGTTCTCTGTCTCTCTACAGATGTTCTGTCTCTCTACAGATGTTCTGTCTCTCTACAGATGTTCTCTGTCTCTCTACAGATGTTCTGTCTCTCTACAGATGTTCTGTCTCTCTGCAGATGTTCTCTGTCTCTCTACAGATGTTCTGTCTCTCTACAGATGTTCTGTCTCTCTACAGATGTTCTCTGTCTCTCTACAGATGTTCTGTCTCTCTGCAGATGTTCTCTGTCTCTCTATAGATGTTCTGTCTCTCTACAGATGTTCTCTGTCTCTCTACAGATGTTCTGTCTCTCTACAGATGTTCTCTGTCTCTCTACAGATGTTCTCTGTCTCTCTACAGATGTTCTGTCTCTCTACAGATGTTCTCTGTCTCTCTACAGATGTTCTGTCTCTCTGCAGATGTTCTGTCTCTCTACAGATGTTCTGTCTCTCTGCAGATGTTCTCTGTCTCTCTGCAGATGTTCTGTCTCTCTGCAGATGTTCTCTGTCTCTCTGCAGATGTTCTGTCTCTCTGCAGATGTTCTGTCTCTCTACAGATGTTCTCTGTTTCTCTGCAGATGTTCTCTGTCTCTCTGCAGATGTTCTGTCTCTCTACAGATGTTCTCTGTCTCTCTGCAGATGTTCTGTCTCTCTACAGATGTTCTGTCTCTCTACAGATGTTCTCTGTCTCTCTACAGATGTTCTGTCTCTCTGCAGATGTTCTGTCTCTCTGCAGATGTTCTCTGTCTCTCTACAGATGTTCTCTGTCTCTCTACAGATGTTCTCTGTCTCTCTGCAGATGTTCTGTCTCTCTACAGATGTTCTCTGTCTCTCTACAGATGTTCTGTCTCTCTGCAGATGTTCAGTCTCTCTACAGATGTTCTGTCTCTGCAGATGTTCTCTGTCTCTCTGCAGATGTTCTCTGTCTCTCTGCAGATGTTCTGTCTCTCTGCAGATGTTCTCTGTCTCTCTACAGATGTTCTCTGTCTCTCTGCAGATGTTCTCTGTCTCTCTACAGATGTTCTCTGTCTCTCTGCAGATGTTCTGTCTCTCTACAGATGTTCTGTCTCTCTACAGATGTTCTCTGTCTCTCTGCAGATGTTCTCTGTCTCTCTGCAGATGTTCTGTCTCTCTACAGATGTTCTGTCTCTGCAGATGTTCTCTGTCTCTCTGCAGATGTTCTCTGTCTCTCTGCAGATGTTCTGTCTCTCTACAGATGTTCTCTGTCTCTCTACAGATGTTCTCTGTCTCTCTACAGATGTTCTCTGTCTCTCTGCAGATGTTCTCTGTCTCTCTGCAGATGTTTTGTCTCTCTGCAGATGTTCTGTCTCTCTACAGATGTTCTCTGTCTCTCTACAGATGTTCTCTGTCTCTCTGCAGATGTTTTGTCTCTCTGCAGATGTTCTGTCTGTAAAGGTTTGTTGAGGTCTTACTTGGTACAGTCGTTGAAGAGCTCTTTACAGGACTCGTGCTGCAGCCTCTCAGTGCACTGAGCCAACATGGCCTCCTCCACCTCAGGTACATGGTCCTCTGACTGCAACACACACACACACACACACAGACACACACACACACACACACACACACAGACACACACACACACACACACACAAACACACATGGATAGGAATGATTTTAAGTTTGGGGCTCCGATGGCCGAGTGGCTGTGCCGCCCCCGGCAGCACGGACCTTTGGGTTGAAGTATTTGTCGACGAGCTCCTGGCCGCACTCCTTCCTCCTCTCGTCCGGCGTCACCTCGTACTCCGCCTGAAAGACAGAAAGAGAGAGAGGACGATCAGCTGCTGCATCAGAACAGTACACACACACACGCACACACACACACACACTCTTCTTACCACAGCATCCAGGAACTTCACGCAGCGTCTCAGCTCAGCCCGCGTCTCACAGAACTGTCTGAAGAGTAAACGTCCGATGGGCTGCCGCTCACACAGGCTGCTGTAGTCCTTCTCTGCGCACACACACACACACACACACACACACACACACACACACACACACACACACACACACACACACACATTAGAGGGTTTAATTTACAATCACACTTTAAAGCCTTTCTGGTGTTTCACTTCCTGCCGGGCCTTTGACTGACTCTTGGCGGAGAGTGAGCGGTCAGTGAAGTATCTCTTCCTCACACGGACGGCAGGACGGATCGCCTCATGACCCCCAGGTGGGGCCGCGACCCGACCTCGGATAAGAGAAGATGGATGGAGGCGTCATGGTGGAGCCCCTGTAAGAGGCCCTCACAGATTCACAATTGACCTTCAGTTAAATGAATAAATGAACTGAGGAGGTCTGGAGTCTTCTTAATGAGCTCAGCCTGACCACGTCGTCTCTCTGTCGGCGCCACGTCGTCTCTCTGTCGGCGCCACGTCGACCACGTCGTCTCTCTGTCGGCGCCACGTCGACCACGTCGTCTCTCTGTCGGCGCTTGGCCTCGGGGAACGTTGATTTGCATCCTTCATGTGATGCAAATGGAGGCAGGAAACCAAACAAATGATTCAGAGGAGGGAAAGACAAAACGCCACGGAGATCGAACCACTCACCATTATTCACAAGTCCTGGTCACAGCGACACGCTGCGTCCTCTCAGGACATTTGCATCTCTCGAAATGTTTTGAATATTTTATGAGTCACATCGTTTGTTTGTCTGTTTGTAGCGACAGATTTGCATCTCTCAGGTCAGAAATAGACTCGTTCGTTTACCTCCAAGCTGAAATCGAAGTTCATCATCAAACTCATCTGCAGCGTTAGCATAAGATCCCCGAGAGCACGGAGCTGTAAACAACAACAACAGGACTGATCTTTACTGTAAACAACAACAGGACTGATCTTTACTGTAAACAACAACAGGACTGATCTTTACTGTAAACAACAACAGGACTGATCTTTACTGTAAACAACAACAACAGGACTGATCTTTACTGTAAACAACAACAGGACTGATCTTTACTGTAAACAACAACAGGACTGATCTTTACTGTAAACAACAACAACAGGACTGATCTTTACTGTAAACAACAACAACAGGACTGATCTTTACTGTAAACAACAACAGAACTGATCTTTACTGTAAACAACAACAGAACTGATCTTTACTGTAAACAACAACAGGACTGATCTTTACTGTAAACAACAACAGAACTGATCTTTACTGTAAACAACAACAGGACTGATCTTTACTGTAAACAACAACAGGACTGATCTTTACTGTAAACAACAACAACAGAACTGATCTTTACTGTAAACAACAACAGGACTGATCTTTACTGTAAACAACAACAGAACTGATCTTTACTGTAAACAACAACAGAACTGATCTTTACTGTAAACAACAACAACAGGACTGATCTTTACTGTAAACAACAACAACAGGACTGATCTTTACTGTAAACAACAACAACAGGCCTGATCTTTACTGTAAACAACAACAGAACTGATCTTTACTGTAAACAACAACAGGACTGATCTTTACTGTAAACAACAACAACAGGACTGATCTTTACTGTAAACAACAACAACAGGACTGATCTTTACTGTAAACAACAACAACAGGCCTGATCTTTACTGTAAACAACAACAGGACTGATCTTTACTGTAAACAACAACAACAGGACTGATCTTTACTGTAAACAACAACAACAGGCCTGATCTTTACTGTAAACAACAACAGGACTGATCTTTACTGTAAACAACAACAACAGGCCTGATCTTTACTGTAAACAACAACAGGACTGATCTTTACTGTAAACAACAACAACAGGACTGATCTTTACTGTAAACAACAACAGAACTGATCTTTACTGTAAACAACAACAGGACTGATCTTTACTGTAAACAACAACAGGACTGATCTTTACTGTAAACAACAACAGGACTGATCTTTACTGTAAACAACAACAGGCCTGATCTTTACTGTAAACAACAACAGGCCTGATCTTTACTGTAAACAACAACAACAGGACTGATCTTTACTGTAAACAACAACAACAGGACTGATCTTTACTGTAAACAACAACAGAACTGATCTTTACTGTAAACAACAACAACAGGACTGATCTTTACTGTAAACAACAACAACAGGACTGATCTTTACTGTAAACAACAACAACAGAACTGATCTTTACTGTAAACAACAACAGGACTGATCTTTACTGTAAACAACAACAGGACTGATCTTTACTGTAAACAACAACAGGACTGATCTTTACTGTAAACAACAACAGGACTGATCTTTACTGTAAACAACAACAACAGAACTGATCTTTACTGTAAACAACAACAGGCCTGATCTTTACTGTAAACAACAACAGGACTGATCTTTACTGTAAACAACAACAACAGGACTGATCTTTACTGTAAACAACAACAACAGGACTGATCTTTACTGTAAACAACAACAACAGAACTGATCTTTACTGTAAACAACAACAACAGGACTGATCTTTACTGTAAACAACAACAACAGGACTGATCTTTACTGTAAACAACAACAACAGGACTGATCTTTACTGTAAACAACAACAGGCCTGATCTTTACTGTAAACAACAACAGGACTGATCTTTACTGTAAACAACAACAGGACTGATCTTTACTGTAAACAACAACAACAACAGGACTGATCTTTACTGTAAACAACAACAGGACTGATCTTTACTGTAAACAACAACAACAGGACTGATCTTTACTGTAAACAACAACAGGCCTGATCTTTACTGTAAACAACAACAACAGGACTGATCTTTACTGTAAACAACAACAGGACTGATCTTTACTGTAAACAACAACAACAGGACTGATCTTTACTGTAAACAACAACAGGACTGATCTTTACTGTAAACAACAACAGGACTGATCTTTACTGTAAACAACAACAGGCCTGATGTTCTTCAGGGTGCATGATCTTTATGCTGAGTCATGCTTGGGGGAGGTCAGCGTGGTGGGAGTTCCCCGTGCTGGTGGATCGGTGGACTGGAGGTGTGAGGACAGAGCTGCAGGACGGGACAGAATGTGCTGTACATCATGAACCTCCACAAAGAGGAGTCTGTGCAGGCTTCATTGAGCCGTCACATCACGGCCTGTGTGCTGCTGGTCTTTATGTAAGAACCAGAAGGCCGGCTTGATGTGAGCCTGCAGCTCTGAGCAGGACGGCTCTCTGAGCTCTCCTTTGTTTCACTCATGTGTGTGATGCTCCACGTTTATCTCTCAACTCATGATCAATGTTGTTATCAGAGCTGAGAGATGAAGCAGCACGCATGCACAGGTCTGCTGCTCCAGCCGCTGCGATGGAAGCTGATCAGACCGCTCAAAGTAACGCTGAAGGAAAAGTTCCCGTCTGTCCGTTTGGAAACGATCATGCCTGGTGCTGAACGCTTCAGTCCTCGTGTTTTCAGAACTACAGGAGGTTCAGGTCCAGACGCACGGGCGGACCTCGTGTGCACCGTGGCAGTGATCAGACGGCGTGCGAGAGAGATAAGCTGCATGTTTCGTGCACGCTTCGTGGTAACGTGCGAGAGAAGAAGGAAAGAACACGTTGCTGACAAAAGAGGAAGTTGACGGTTTCCTTAAAGTCTCCAACTCGACGCTTTCTTCTTCTGCTTTCATAAAAACCGTGCTCAGTGACGGTTGGTTTAATCGTCCTGCGCTCAGCTTCTCGTCCGTCTTTATCCTCAGGTTTCACGTCACTCTGTCACGTGTGTGTGCAACTTCCTGTCTGTGTCGCTGTGTGTGTGTGAGACGCCGCGGTTGACTGAACTCGTCAGAATCTAAACGTATTACATCGCTCTGACTGTGAAGAACGCTCGAATAACTGCAGCAATGAGAACTCTCATATTGGACTCGCACACACACACACACACACAGACACACACACACACACACACACACAGACACACACACACACACACACAGACACACAGACACACACACACACACACACACACACACACACACACACACACACAGACACACACACACAGACGCACACACACACACACACAGACACACGCACACACACACACAGGCCCCAGGCGTGACCTTCTCCTTGGTCACTCTTCTTCTACAGTTATAAAACGATCCTTACAATGAGAGGAGTCATTCTGCTGCTTCCTCTTTCTGCAGCCGCCACAGTTTCCTCTGTGAGCGTTTACTGTTTTTTTAATATTCCGCCGTGCTGCGTTCAGAGATCACCAGCTTTTTCTAAACTGGATCCGTGCTTGATATACAAAGAGTCATGAAGGACACTTTTCACTGCACGCTGACAAACAGAAGAGCATCTAGAACAACATGAATAAGGAAAAGTGAAGTTACAACAGCTGTCTGTCCTTCCGTCCACGCGTTGATCAGGAAGCGGTGCAATCCTCATGATTACAAAACTCAACAGTTCAATCATGATGACAAAAAGAAAAGTTCTCTCTGTGAGAAACATACAGAGACAGCTCAAAAGTAAACAATTAAAAATACGTCTTTGAAAGTTTTTCTTTGAGATGGTTTGAGTTAGTCGACCTATTTTAAACACCACATGTCCTCCTCCTCTTCAGGTGAAATCAGTGTCCTCGCTCCTCTTCATCATGTGTGTGAAGTGTGTTGTTGTAAATCCACTCTGATCCTGTATTTGATCATGTCTATAAACCCCTCTATTTCAGCCCTGCTCAGAACAGGCTGTTTCTGTGTCTGTAGCTTTAAATATGTAAATGAGCTGTGTCTGACCACGCCCCCTCTCTGGAAGGGCTCGGGTGTACTCGCTGCTTTCTGGCTCCATGTCCTATTGTTTACGGTGAGAAGGCAGACTCAGAGGGCAGAACAAACACCTAGCTGTGGGAGTGTCACCCACCTGGGGGAGGGGCTACTGCCCTTTGTGATGAAGGGAAAACTTTCTGAAAAGTGGAGCAGGCAGAAGACGGAGAGGATGGACTTTGGTTTCAGAGACACGCAGAGTCACAGACAGAAAATGTCAAACTTTTCTTCATCCTCCAAATAAACGACCAGAACAAGACAGGAAATACAGAAAGTGCTTTGATTTATCTCCTCTTAATGAGAAAATATCATTTCAATGATTCCAATCTCTGTCCATTATAAGGCCTGACACACTAACTGCCAATTTCCACATTGTCCTAGCACGCTGCTTTCCATCAGCGCCAACGTTTTGCTCTGTCAGGCAGCGTGCACCCTTCACCACTATAGGTTAGCTTCTGTAGCGTGAGCACTGCCATGAGCAGGTGTACACACACCTCAGGAGAACTACAAGATCACAGGAGAACTACAAGATCACAGGAAGAACTACAAGATCACAGGAAGAACTACAAGATCACAGGAAGAACTACAAGATCACAGGAGAACTACAAGATCACGGAGAACTACAAGATCACAGAGAACTACAAGATCACAGAGAACTACAAGATCACAGGAAGAACTACAAGATCACAGAGAACTACAAGATCACAGAAGAACTACAAGATCACAGGAAGAACTACAAGATCACAGGAGAACGACAAGATCACAGAGAACTACAAGATCACAAAGAACTACAAGATCACAGAGAACTACAAGATCACAGAGAACTACAAGATCATAGGAGAACAACAAGATCACAGGAGAACTACAAGATCATAGAGAACTACAAGATCATAGAGAACTACAAGATCACAGGAGAACAACAAGATCACAGGAAGAACTACAAGATCACAGGAAGAACTACAAGATCACAGAGAACTACAAGATCACAGGAGAACTACAAGATCACAGAGAACTACAAGATCACAGAGAACTACAAGATCACAGAGAACAACAAGATCACAGGAGAACAACAAGATCACAGGAAGAACAACAAGATCACAGGAAGAACTACAAGATCACAGAGAACTACAAGATCACAGGAGAACTACAAGATCACAGAGAACTACAAGATCACAGGAGAACTACAAGATCATAGAGAACTACAAGATCACAGGAGAACAACAAGATCACAGGAAGAACAACAAGATCACAGGAAGAACTACAAGATCACAGGAAGAACTACAAGATCACAGAGAACTACAAGATCACAGGGGAACTACAAGATCACAGAGAACTACAAGATCACAGGAGAACTACAAGATCACAGAGAACTACAAGATCACAGAGAACTACAAGATCACAGAGAACAACAAGATCACAGGAGAACAACAAGATCACAGAGAACTACAAGATCACAGGAAGAACTACAAGATCACAGGAGAACAACAAGATCACAGGAAGAACTACAAGATCACAGGAAGAACTACAAGATCACAGAGAACTACAAGATCACAGGGGAACTACAAGATCACAGGAAGAACTACAAGATCACAGGAAGAACTACAAGATCACAGAGAACTACAAGATCACAGAGAACTACAAGATCACAGGAGAACTACAAGATCACAGGAGAACTACAAGATCACAGGAGAACTACAAGATCACAGAGAACTACAAGATCACAGGAGAACTACAAGATCATAGAAGAACTACAAGATCACAGAGAACTACAAGATCACAGAGAACTACAAGATCACAGGAGAACTACAAGATCACAGAGAACTACAAGATCACAGGAGAACTACAAGATCACAGAGAACTACAAGATCACAGGAAGAACTACAAGATCACAGGAAGAACTACAAGATCACAGAGAACTACAAGATCACAGAGAACTACAAGATCACAGGAGAACTACAAGAATACAGAGTAGTGTGCAGCGCTGATGAACATTGGCCGTCAGATGAAACACTTCATTTTAATGATTTAATGTTTGTTTCTGAAGTAGCTTCTTAATGTGACTCAAACACACACACTGTTATGTTCTTGACTTGGTTTGACCCTCCAGGGCCGCCATAACAAACCATGACCATCACAGATGAATGGCTCTCTCAGTTAAAGGGTCTTATGTGGGTTAATAATAAGAGTGTGATGGAATAAGAGCCTTTGATGTGCCGTGTATACATCATGTCCTGACTTTTACATTCATCGCCTCGAGGGCGTGCGCCGACCTTCAGATATGATTCATGTCTGTGTGTAATAAAGCTCTGTGTACATCAGAGATAGAGATGCTTGTTCAGGCTTTCCTTACCTCGGTACCCTGACACCATGAGGGGTCACATGGCTTCACTATTTATTGATCAAGCACAAATATGGTGTTTATTTAAATACCAGCCTAAATGCCAGCCTTCCTTCTTCTGTGATTGGGTTGTCTGGGGACGCCACGGTGTGGTCACGAGCTGAAAGAGGTTGGGAACCACTGCGCCCTCAAACACAGCTGACGGACACTACTGAGGGAAGCACGAGTTCA
>NC_136701.1:26148103-26173103 GCF_947650265.1 Symphodus melops | reverse complement strand
ACTTAAAAAGATCTGAAGGGCCCACGGGTATCCGAACAGAACTCCCAGAATCCACACTTCAGAGCAAACAGCCATCTGAACAGGAAGACATTAAACGCAATTGCAACACAGCGCACAGTGCAGGCGACCAACCAGCGCTGCACAAATGTGCCTCAACATCCTGTTTCGCAAAAGTCAGGACGATGCTGCAACATGAGCGAAGGGAAGCCCTGTGTGTCTGCAGACACATGTCATAGTCTCAACCCCTTCCGGACCCCGAACACTCCACGAAGCTTCACCGAACCGCTTTTTACAGCGCTGTTCAACCATACTGATAACAGTTTACACATCTCTGGGACCCCCTCTGTCATTCGGCACCAACACATCTCTATAAGATCTTCTTCTGCTACCGGGAACTGTTACTGAGCAGCGTCAACCAGGAAGGATGAGACATACTGGACTCATCTCCAGGCCGAACCTGTCCCCACAGAGACATACTGGACTCATCTCCAGGCCGAACCTGTCCCCACAGAGACATACTGGACTCATCTCCAGGCCGAACCTGTCCCCACAGGCTGAACCGTTTGGACTCATCTTCGGATGTGTTTGAGTTTGTCGGCACACTCACCGATAACCCGGAAAAGTTTAAATAGTCGAAGTTATAAACGGAGTTCATGACGTTGTTTCATCAAACCGAGAGGATGAACTCAGCACCGGTCAACAGGAAGTCTTCATTAAAGCATTCACCGGGACATCCCCGGGTCTGTTACCGGAGCTGACATCTTCATCCTTACCTTCCCGAGCTTTCAGCAGCACCGTGTTGGCGACGATGTTCTCCAGCTCCATGTTGACGCTGTATGGGGGTTACAGTCTCCCCCCCCCAACCCCCCCAACCCAGCCGGCTTCAGTCACAGTTTATCCTCCTTAAACACCGACCTCCTCCTCCTCTCACTCCGTGTCTGCTCGGTCCTGTCCGGTAACAGTCCGCACCCCTCTTCTTTCTCCTCCTCCCTCCGCCCCGGAGCTGCTGTCAGAGAGGAGGAACAACTACAGACATCTCACTCTGTCGTGAAATAACTTCGAGGAAACACGGAACGTGCGATCGTAAACACAGACAGACCTCTCACTCCGCTCATATTTTCAATCTTTGTTTAGCGCCATACTTCCCGCCTCTTTTTTTAAGCTAGTCTCTTGCTAGCTTCTTTTGCAAGAAGCCAAAAACATAATTACCCACAGTTTTCTCAAAATTAAAAAGTGCTGTTTTTTAACCAGGCTGTAAACATGTTCATGTCTGCTGTAAAAACAGGCTTTTGAATGGGTGTGTCTGTGACTTCCTGTGCTTCTGCTGCCGGCCTCTAGTGGACACTCCAGGAACTGCAGGATTGTACACTTAAGTGTCAGCTTCATGTTTTAACACTGAAGGTGTCTGCTTGGTCATTCCCTCGCTCTCTGTCTCTCTCTTAGTTTTATATGCCATCTTCTTAGCTATATTATTATAAGCACATTTTCTGTTCTTTTAGTTTGAAGACGTTATTTATCTCACAGTGATGACGTCAGCAGGAAACTGGCAGATTGAACTTGAACACCAGTGGAAATATGTTCAGAGACATCATTTAGTCCGGTCTCAATAATTGAATCGATACACTATAAATAAGTTCAGCTCCTCAGCATCGATGCACTGTAACAACTGCGGCTCTCTGTGCAGATCAGTGAACGCACCGCGATGCATTAAGGTGCATTAAGAAAGACTGTGATTGATATAGATCAGCTTCAGTCACCTTCCTCGTCCTTCAGTGTCTTCAGCTGATGAGGAGTGCCGAGCGACCTGAACTGAACACCAATCAGGAAGGAGGAGGACACAACCAGCGCTGTTCAGACAGGTAAACAACACCTGACAGGACATTCTGACCTGACCTCTCTCTCTCTCTCTCTCTCTCTCTCTCGCTCGCTCCCTGGTTTCTGACTCTATCCACCTATCTCCAAATAATGAAATAAAGCCAAAACACAAACCTTGAAAAGAAGGAGTGTGAAACATGAATAAACATGTTACGTACTGTTTGTTTATTAGATCTCAGTGATACAGATAATATCCAGGTAACTGCAGAAACTTAGAGACTTTATTTTGCTCTGTAATATTCATATGTGATTGGTTGAACACAGGAGCCAATCCCGTACCACCAACCACCGTTTTTAAATACTGCAGTCAACATGGCAAATAAGAGTCTGTAAAAGCTCTTAAAGAATTAAAATGAAAAACCTTAAATGGATCAACAATGGAGTCCAGACATCACTGAGTGTTTATGTGACAGGAAATAGGAAAAAGTCAAATCTAAACAGAACTTCCTGTCAGATAGCCACGTCAAGTATCCACCATGCAACAGCGCAAGAAGAAGAAACTGAAACAAGAACACTAAATCAGTGTCGGCCAGCTGTGGTCACTTTCAGGTTTGTATCAGCCGTCACCATGGCGATAAGAATGTGTGAAGTTCTCAAGGAACCCCCCCTTCATTCTCAAACGGTGGTACGACGGCTCCCTCCAGTGGTGACCAGGGACATATTTAAAGAAAGATGTGAAAAGTGGTCTCAGGGTCCTGGAGGTGTACAGGTGGTGGTCTCAGGGTCCTGGAGTTGTACAGGTGGGGGCCTCAGGGTCCTGGAGGTGTACAGGTGGTGGTCTCAGGGTCCTGGAGGTGTACAGGTGGGGGCCTCAGGGTCCTGGAGGTGTACAGGTGGGGGCCTCAGGGTCCTGGAGGTGTACAGGTGGTGGTCTCAGGGTCCTGGAGGTGTACAGGTGGTGGTCTCAGGGTCCTGGAGGTGTACAGGTGGTGGTCTCAGGGTCTTGGAGGTGTACAGGTGGTGGTCTCAGGGTCTTGGAGGTGTACAGGTGGTGGCCTCAGGGTCCTGGAGGTGTACAGGTGGTGGTCTCAGGGTCCTGGAGGTGTACAGGTGGTGGTCTCAGGGTCCTGGAGGTGTACAGGTGGTGGTCTCAGGGTCCTGGAGGTGTACAGGTGGTGGTCTCAGGGTCCTGGAGGTGTACAGGTGGTGGTCTCAGGGTCTTGGAGGTGTACAGGTGGTGGCCTCAGGGTCCTGGAGGTGTACAGGTGGTGGTCTCAGGGTCCTGGAGGTGTACAGGTGGGGGCCTCAGGGTCCTGGAGGTGTACAGGTGGTGGCCTCAGGGTCCTGGAGGTGTACAGGTGGTGGTCTCAGGGTCCTGGAGGTGTACAGGTGGGGGCCTCAGGGTCCTGGAGGTGTACAGGTGGTGGCCTCAGGGTCCTGGAGGTGTACAGGTGGTGGTCTCAGGGTCTTGGAGGTGTACAGGTGGTGGCCTCAGGGTCCTGGAGGTGTACAGGTGGTGGTCTCAGGGTCCTGGAGGTGTACAGGTGGGGGCCTCAGGGTCCTGGAGGTGTACAGGTGGTGGCCTCAGGGTCCTGGAGGTGTACAGGTGGTGGTCTCAGGGTCCTGGAGGTGTACAGGTGGGGGCCTCAGGGTCCTGGAGGTGTACAGGTGGTGGTCTCAGGGTCCTGGAGGTGTACAGGTGGGGGCCTCAGGGTCCTGGAGGAGGAGAGGATGGACTACATGATGGTGTAGAAGCGCTCCATCATTGTCTTTTGCAGGTCTGAATACTTCACATATACATCAGTTATATTTATATGAACAGCACCGAGAGACTGAAACGTCTCTTACAGGACGACAGGTGGCGGTAACGTGACCATTATGGCTGCCAACCACCATTAAACACAAGAAGAAGAAGAAGAAAAAGACCGGAACACAACAAACTCCTTCTTCCGGTTTCTGCACGTTGCCTGGCTCGGTTCTGACCCGGACTGCTGTCGGTGTGAAACTCAGAGAACATGCCGAAGACGAAGCAGTCATCGAGGAGGAAGAAGTTCGACTACACCCAGGACCGGAAGAAGCTGAAGAAGAAGTTCTTGAAGAAGAGCAACCCGAGGATAGAGAAGTGAGTTAGCATGGGAGCTAACGGGGGCACGTGAGCTTACCGGAGTACACCGGGTTTATAAAGAGCGCGAGCCCTTATTTAAAACCTTTATTAACCCGAGAGCTGAACACAGAACAGTCTGAGGGAGAACACGCTAATGCTAACTAAAGCTAACGGTCACATGATCTGTGACGTCAGTGGGTGTTAAACATTTAAAGCTAATAAGATGTCAGATTTCCTGTTTGTCATCATTAGAGGAAGGGTCGTACTGATCCAGATCCTCCTGGGGGATTCTGAGCTGTATCCAGACCAGATCTTAAAGGTTCCCCCAGAGAGGTCTGGGTCAGACCGGGTCTCCTCCCAGTGAACTGGCTCCTGACGCTGTGAAGGATCAGCGCCTGGTCTCTTTCTAAAGGTCTACAAGGTTCTGTCGGCTGTGCGAAGGAGCTTAACACAAACCAGCTCAAAGCAGAGAGACCGTGATGTCACTGTGATGTCACCGCGTGTGTAACACGTTCTGTCTGTCAGTCGTCAGATTCGCCATGCGTGGGATGAGAGGAAGTCCACGGCCAAGAACCTGCAGGAGATGGGTCTGGCGTTTGACCCCAACCGAAGTCTGCCCATCCACAAACAGAAAGTGAGTGTTTCTGTAGGAAGAGGGGGACTGCAGGGGTGCTGGTTCAAGTCTGGGATTCAGAGAGGTGCCAGTCCTCCAGCTCAGCAGCTCCCCCTGCTGGCCGCCCGCTCACTCTGACATGTGCCCACTAGGCCACAGGACCCTGTTAGTGTGTCTCAGTAAGTTAAAGGACAAGTCCTCTTTCTGGGACGGTTTCAGACGTCTGTCTCCTGTAGGAGTCATGTTGTTCCAGCAGGGGGCAGCAGAGAGTTAGACCAGCAGAGATTACTGAGCTTTCTCGAGGCTCTCGCCCTCTCAGCTCGTGATGTCAGAAACAGCCACTCTTTATCCCACGCCACGTCCCAGACCACGAAGGACGAGACGCCACGGTTACCCAGAATCCCTCACTGCCTGTCTTCTTCTTCATGTGATTTTGTAGCTCCTCAGGGACAACAAAGAGACGAATGCTCCCGGCGGCCTCGTGATCAAACCCTACGTCCTGGACCGTGAGTTTCTTTCTTTGTCATTCTGCAGTTTGAACTGGGTCGGGTCGGGTCGGCCCGGTTCTCCCATCTATCAATGTGTTCACCTCGAGTCTTTCTTCTGATCTGCAGAGCTGCAGCAGGAGGCGGACCGTCCAGAGAAGGACACCAAGACGCTATCCTCGGACCTGATCGAGTACGCTCAGTACATGATCCGAGAACACGCCGACGACTTCAAGGTAGGAGCGTCCGTTTAGTCTCCTCGCATCGATGCACGCGCTGATCCGTCTCGCCTTTAACGTCTTTACTGCACGCTGTGATGAGAATAACAAACTCTCTGTTCACTCAGAAGGTCGTTTCACTCCATCGAGATACGACCTTCACTGAGCGTGTCCCTGACGGTGCATTCAGGGACACTCAGACATCTGAGGTCTGACTGTGACCTCGATGATAAGAGTTCGACCGTTGACGTTCACCTCGTGTCCGCTCAGTCGCTGATTTCTGTTTTTCTTTGGACTTATTCAAACGTAAAGGCGAGACGTTAGCGTCTGCTCTAACAGGAAGTGAGTCATCTGTGGAGCGCCGCGGGGCTCAGAGTCCGTCAAGATTCTGTCCGTTCATTTTGAGTGCTGCAGGACGTTATCAAACCGCCTTCTGAGCGTGGTGGTCTGCACGCCACGCGTCTGCGCTGGTTCCTGTCTTTGCTGACTGTTGGTTCTGTGCTTCCTGCAGGCGATGGCCAGAGACGAGAAGAACTACTACCAGGACACGCCCAAACAGATCAAGAGGAAGATAAATGAGTACAAACGCTGCCACTCGCAGCACTACGACGCCTTCATCAGCTCGCTCGCCGCTCCCAAGCCCATGGACCAGTAGAGACTGGTACTGACTTTTATACGGCGTCCCCGTGAGGCGGACGTCGACCTGGAGAGACAGGAAGTGGAGACGTGCAGGAGCTCGCTGTCTCGTTACGGACCCTTTGTTGTTTTTAGTCGTGATGTCACGAATGTTAAAGACTCGGCTGTTTTTTATTGTTTGTTTTTCGTTTCACAGGATGAATAAAAATGTTCAAGTTTAAAAATTAACTTCTTGATGTCGATAAAACTTCGGTCCGTTTTTTAAAGTTGTTAAACACTTGAAGGATTCACGAGGCCGTCTGACCAGCACGCGGCGGCGTGCTCGCTCGTCCGTCGAGGCGGAGCAGCAGCGCCTGGAGTCAGGAGATGAAGTGTGAACACGCCGGGTCACGGTGGTGAACGTTTGAACGTGTCGTCGGGCGTGTCCACAGCGGCGGCGTTCTTTACAGTTTAAAGTACGAATGTAAACGTGCGCCATCGACGTGAAGAGGAATACTTCAGTGACCATTGACCGGGCTGAAGGCCAATCACAGGGGAGGATTTCTGGGGGGCACCGACAGTACCTGTGGACACGCCCCCTACGGGTGTGACAACACAGGAGACGGATGTTTATCCGTTTAACCCCGCGTGTTTCCCATCGTCAGCATCAAACCCGGACGTTTGTCTCGCTCTAAAATTCAGAGATCCTTTCGTGATCCGGGTAACCTGCGACCTCTGACCTCTGACCTCCGGTCCAGCCAACAGGAAAGAGTCATTTTCTGAGAACGTTAAAAGTCATGTAAAGAAACTTCTAACAGCTGATAACTTTCAGCAACACTTGGATGAAAGACACGAGAAAGGAGACACCGGACAGAGCGTCAGAGGATCTTTGAGCCGGTCTGTTGAAATGCGTCTCTGCAGGCAGTGAAAGCACCTGGTCCAGTATTTAACCTGCTAACACTGTTCAAAATGATGCTAATCTCCACCATATGCTAGCTTAGCTAAAAGAGTCATGAGCTAACGGGCTACTCCGTACGAGTCGATTGCAGATGTTGATTCTCACCGTAAACAATAGGACATGGAGCCAGAGAGGGGGCGTGGCCAGACAGCTCATTTACATATTTAAAGCTACAGACACAGAAACAGCCTGTTCTGAGCAGGGCTGAAATAGAGGGGTTTATAGACATGATCAAATACAGGATCAGAGTGGATTTACTACAACACACTTCACACACATGATGAAGAGGAGCGAGGACACTGATTTCACCTGAAGAAGAGGAGGAGGTCATGTGACCTGTAATACAGGCAGCAGATTGACTCCACTTCAAGACTTCAGAATAGCAACAAACTCTTTTAATCTTCATCAGAAAACACCAAAACAGAAGAACATGCACGAGTTCTGTTATATCTTTAACAAACATGAAACAAACTATGACGACACATTTCTGCTCACAGATAATCAGAAGAATCAAACTTCACGTTCTTTAAAAACCATCATGGCTGCATGGAGCTTATAAAGCTGTCTTCATGTTTGTCCACGCTCAGAGAATCTATCCGAGCTGCGCCGTGTGGCGGCCTGATGTGGTCCAGAGTCACTCAACTATCCACCTTCTTTTAATCACTTTGGACCTGCGATGATCGGGGAAGATCTCCTCGGGGCCAAAACCAGAACTTTGATTGACTGACAGGAGTATTAGAATGCTGAGCAGAAATAACACTGAAAACTGTCAGATGGGGCCCCTTAGGGGGGTTTCCCACTGTCATTGTCAGATTTGCATTTTCTGATCCGCTGCTACAGTTTGTCTCGGAAGACCCCCTACAGGCCAGGAGCCCCCCTACAGGCCAGGAGTCCCCTACAGACCCCCTACAGGCCAGGAGCCCCCCTACAGGCCAGGAGTCCCCTACAGATCCCCTACAGGCCAGGAGTCCCCTACGGGCCAGGAGGCCCCCTAGAGGCCAGGAGCCCCCCTACAGGCCCCCTACAGGCCAGGAGTCCCCCTACAGGCCAGGAGTCCTCTACAGCCCAGGAGTCCCCTACAGACCCCCTATAGACCAGGAGGCCCACTACAGGCCAGGAGCCCCCCTACAGCCCCCCCTACAGGCCAGGAGCCCCCCTACAGCCCCCCCCTACAGGCCAGGAGCCCCCCTACAGACCCCCTACAGGCCAGGAGCCCCCCTACAGGCCAGGAGCCCCCCTACAGGCCAGGAGCCCCCCTACAGACCCCCTAGAGGCCAGGAGCCCCCCTACAGCCCCCCCTACAGCCCAGGAGCCCCCCTACAGACCCCCTAGAGGCCAGGAGCCCCCCTACAGCCCCCCCTACAGCCCAGGAGCCCCCCTACAGCCCCCCCTACAGACCAGGAGCCCCCCTACAGGCCCCCTACAAACACAAAGAAGTCTGAACCTCTCACATAGTGTGAAAAACGTCCTCACTCCACTCGAGTGAATAAGAAACGTTGTTCAGTGTCAGCAGATCAAAGTGACTCATTAAAGTTATTCATCATGAATCTTAAACTGTCGAGGAGTATTTGACCAGCCGCTCATGTTCGTTAGCATGGGAAGCTAACGGAGAGTTTTTGTAAACATTCAGGTCGCTCTAAAGCTCGAGTCTTTAATTCAAGAACCAAACTTATTTCAACAGTCCTGAAGACAAGAATCGAGTCGTGAGAATAAAAATAAAATCCCAGATAAACTTCAGTGTAGGAGTCAGCAGAGGCCAGAACTTCATGTAGGTGGTGCGTTTTCAGTCTCCAACCTGGCAACCCGGAATATTCTGTTTCCCTGACGTCAATAAACACGTAACGGAGAAAAACAGCGAGGCCGTTTCTGTATAAATCTACAGACTTGACTTGTACACATGCTAGTCTACATGCTGAGTCACTGACGCAGGAGGTGAGTCATCCTCCTCGCTCTGCTCCTCCTCTTCATCGCTGAGTCAGAGTACGAAGACGAGGAATCTTTAATAAAGTCTTTAAACGGTCCAAAGGAAGACGAGGCTTCTCTCACGCCCCCCCTCCTCTGGGAGCTGGGATCAGACCAGCTGGAGCAGGAGGTCCTGGAAGGTGTCCAGACCCCGGCAGGAGTTCCTCAGGGTCCCGTCAGAGCCCAGCTGGGCAGCCAAGAGGAACAGCTTTCTGTGCTCTGTCACGGCGCCCAGAGACAGGGCGTCACGCAGCTCCGACACGCTCACGGCGTTCGGCTTATCCTGCAAAGAGTTCAAAAGACAGTTTAAAGGAACAGTGACTGACTGGATGGAGATGAACACGCTCGAACACGAATCACAGAACATCAGTGAGGCTTCTCGTCTCCGTGTTACCGACAAGACAAAAGGTGACTAATTACGACACGCACAACGCCGTTTAGGGTTACCTGTTTACAGGTCTCTTTTAACCAACACATGTTTTTCTCTCCTTCACAGGTTATGTACATTATGCTATATAAGTTTAAGTCTAATGCTAATGCTAACTGCACAGGTTATGTACATTATGCTATATAAGTTTAAGTCTAATGCTAATGCTAACTGCACAGGTTATGTACATTATGCTATATAAGTTTAAGTCTAATGCTAATGCTAACTGCACAGGTTAGGTACATTATGCTATATAAGTTTTAGTCTAATGCTAATGCTAACTGCACAGGTTATGTACATTATGCTATATAAGTTTAAGTCTAATGCTAATGCTAACTGCACAGGTTATGTACATTATGCTATATAAGTTTAAGTCTAATGCTAATGCTAACTGCACAGGTTTAACCTGTAATTATGTTTACTCTTAGTCACATAGGGGCTGCTAAATCTTGTGTGGGGGATTATTGTATACAGAGGGGGGGGGGGGACAGCGGGTGTGTATTGTAACTAATGTCTTGTGTCCTGCCTGTCTGTATACTGCTACTGGATGCCTTGAATTTCCCTCGGGATCAATAAAGTATCTATCGATCTATCGATCTATCGATCTATCTATCCATCTGTAAACACACAGTTTTAAAAACAGGTTGACGAGTGCAGACTTGAAAACGGCGCCATCTCCTTTTAATATTGTGAACTGCAGTTCCTTTGAAAACAGACCGATGGAGACATGAGCTAATCACACCTATTTGGTTTTTTGAAGCAGGCTGTAAACATGTTCATGTCTGCTGTAAAAACAGGCTGTTTGAATGGGTGTGTATGTGACTTCCTGTGCTGCTGCAGCCAGCCTCTAGTGGACACTCCAGGTACTGCAGCCAGCCTCTAGTGGACACTCCAGGAACTGCAGCCAGCCTCTAGTGGACACTCCAGGAACTGCAGGATGTCACTGCTTGCTGATTTTTGAAAACTCAAAGCGTGTGTTTTCAGTGGATGTTTAATCGCCTGATGTCAAACGCTCGTCAGATGTAGCGATGAAAACAGGAAGCAGGCGTGCGTCACATGTTCCTCCGCTCCCTCAGAGGCTCATGAATAATTTGACGAGCGCGAGGTGAAGAAATATGAGCCGAGGAGGAAGTGTAGAAATGTTTATGGATCATCCGTCTGACACTTCTTCTCGACTGCAGGGTTTGACCGCCATTTTAACCACGAGAGAGGACCGGCAGTCTAATCACACGCTCACATAACTGCGTTCTAGGTTTGCCTTCAGGGATCCTGAACTCTGATCCGCCATCCCGTAACATGGGGGGGGTGGGGGGGGTGGGGGGTATTTTTATTGAACACTTGTTTAAGGTATGAAAATGGTTTACCTGCTTGTTTCCCAGGACGACCACAGGCAGCTGAGGCTCCACCTTTAGCAGGCGGTGAAGTTCCGCTTTAGCTAACGGGAGGCGACTCCTGTCCGATGAGTCCACCACGTAAACCAGAACGTGAGTCCTCCTCAGGTAGTCTGACCAGTACCTCCGCAGGTCCTCCCCTCCCCCGACTGCAGAAAACACGAATAAAGAAATAATCTGATCAGAAAAGGAAGTTAAATAAAGGAACGTACGCCACGTGGACGGCGTCTTTCGTTTGGTCGTTTCTGCTTTCATACATGAAAGTCTTGTTTGTGTCATGGCGTGTTCTTTGATTCTTCTATTGAGCCATAACATGACACACGGCGTGCCGGCCTCATCGTCACATGACATCAGCAGTTTGAGTCCCTCCACGTGTTGTTCGTCTCCGCACTGATTGAAATCACGACTCTGTCGTGTCGAGGGATGAAACAGATTTGTCATCAAAGCGTGCAGAATGAATTCTTTTTTTTGTTGATTCAGATTTTCTTCCCAGAGATCCTGATCGACGACGTTCAGAAGGAGTTCAGCTTGTTTCTGAAGTGTGGAGGAGTCGGAGAGCGGGAGGACGCTGCACGCTTGTGTAACTCCAGCCTGCTTCATGTGACTGATGGATTCAAAGTGTGGTGACGTTAGGATCTGAAAAACAACATCTGCGTGTGGCTTTTAGATCCACTGATTCCATGTTGAGTGCCGAGCTGAGACGTTAGCGTATCTGCACGGGGCCGGATGAAGCAGCCGAGACGTGATGGTGATCAAACTGCGAACAGAACCAGAACACGCCTCAGGCTACAGCGTGAGTCTCCCCGTGTAGAGGAAGTCAGCTTATCAAATCTCTTCAGTCGTCACACATTCCTGCGAGCGTCTCGCTCCTGTGGCTGAATCACGTCGCTGGGTTTGACTTCGTCACTGCCTCCGAGAGCAGCACACAGCCGCTCAGCAGGAATCCATGAATGCCAGACTTAACGGAGGATGTTGCTAGGCAACAGGGCCGGGATCAGGCAGAAATAAATACCTGTTTACCTGCTGGGGGAGCGGACGCTCAGCTGTTTTAAAGGGGGGGGGGGGCTATGTGCCCGGTCTGTCCTGACCCTCTGCAGAGCGCCTTATTAGACACACACACACACACACACACACACACACACACACAGTCATAAAGGTGTGTTAGTGTGTGTGTTTTGTATTCTCAATGAAGATGTGGTGACGTCGTCGTTTTGAACAACAAGGCTCATTCTAACCAAATCACCTGATTGGACAAGAGGCAGCATGTTTCCCACCAAGCGCTCCAGTTTGGTGCAGTAAACTCTGATTCTGTTTGAGCTTCAACAGCCAATCATAGTAAGCCGCATTATGATGTCACTTCATTGTGTAAACACGTCACCATCTTCCTCTAACATGTGTCTCTAGTCTGTCTACAAACAAACAGGCCGTTTGGAGATGTTCCCTTCATGACATCACAAAGGGCAGTAGCCCCTCCCCTTCATGACATCACAAAGGGCAGTAGCCCCTCCCCCAGGTGGGTGACCCTCCCACAGCTAGGTGTTTGTTCTGCCCTCTGAGTCTGCCTTCTCACCGTAAACAATAGGACATGGAGCCAGAAAGCAGCGAGTACACCCGAGCCCTTCCAGAGAGGGGGCGTGGCCAGACACAGCTCATTTACATATTTAAAGCTACAGACACAGAAACAGCCTGTTCTGAGCAGGGCTGAAATAGAGGGGTTTATAGACATGATCAAATACAGGATCAGAGTGGATTTACAACAACACACTTCACACACATGATGAAGAGGAGCGAGGACACTGATTGAAGAGGAGGAGGTCATGTGACCCTTACGTCTAATCCATATCTGATGCATGTTTGTGAGCTCGAGTTGAGGCAGTTCATCAAATCAGATAAAAAACAAACTGGAACAAACAGTTCCTGCACCAGAAGAAGAAACAAACATGAGGCACAGCACAGTTTGTCTGAAGCATCAGGACCTTCTCTCTGATGTTGTTTTTCACTTCCCTTCTGCACACGCTCAGATCTGAGCAGCTCAGAGCGTGGTGTGTGCATCTTTTCATTCAGGGTTTAAAGGCGTTCAGCTGGATGTCCCTGATGGACTCTACAAAGAGATCTCTCCCGTCCCTGAGCACTGTTCCACTCCGAGCTGTCAACATGCCTCTGCATCAACGTCAGACAAAGACTCCGACTTCCTCGGCACAGAGACAGTGAACCTGACTGAGTGGGCGCTGACGTCTGCTGCTTTCACTTTCAGAGATGAGAGATCTGAGGCGCTCTCTGTGTTCACCTCGTGAATGAATCTGCTGGCGAGCGTGACGCGTTCATGTGCACACGCCTGCAGAAGCTCAGTCCGAGGCGCTCTGCAGCTGACAGCAAACAGACGAGCGTTTCGTTTGATGGATTTGTTTGTCTTCTGCTCCTTTTTGGACTCGCCTGATTTGATTAGCTTCGTTTGCATTTGAGAGAAAGTGAATGATATCAGTGAGAAACAGTCAGAAGGTTCTCTGTCATAGTCTCAGGTTGATAGGGGGCGTTCATCCTGACCAGCTCTACGCACGTTTATACACGAGCTAATGGAGGAATCTGCACCAGCATCATTTTAATGCTAACCTGTTAGCTCGTTAGCTATGGTGACCATATTCTCAAAAACAGTTCTACTTCCTGTCTCTTCCCACCGCCTGTTTGCTCGACTTTGTATGTCGGCATATCCACCATGGACGATGACTTCCTGTTCAGTATTACAGCACGCCAACCTGCTGTTACGCAGCAGGTTCTGTTAGCATGATGAGCTAGGTTAGCTTGGCAACAGATTGACTGACACATGAACAGACCAATCAGCGATGTTAGCATGGTGATTGGACCGAGCGGGGGATCGGTGTCTCCCTACGCTAACTGCTCGCACTTTTATTCAAGTAGTGTTCATATGAAGACGTCTTCCTGCACGGCCGGCTGCAGCCGCATGCAGCACTTTGTTCTCATCTAAAGACGAGTTCTGTTTCTGTCCGCTCGGTCAGCGTCTGAGTCGAGGAGGAAAAAGAGTCTTACTCTCCAGGAAGTCCAGCTGACAGGCCGGGGCGTTCAGGCTCATGAAGTTGAAGCCTCGAGTGGGCCGGCAGCGGCCTCTTTTAGCCGCCGACTCCCCGGGGGTCAAACCCTGCAACATGCTGCTCTTCCCGGCCCCGTCGAGACCGAGGACCAGGACCTGCCGCTTCCCCCGCTCCTCCTCCTCCTGCAGGAAAGATCAGAGACATTAAGACATGGAGGGATCAGGTTTGAATCATTACTCATGTGACACACTCTCTAGAGTCTTCAGGTCCTCGAGAGTCTGAAGGAAGGTCAGAGAGTCAAAGACCTGCATGGATCAGAGAAACGCTGAAAGAAGTGTTTTCATTTTTCTATAAGGATTCAGTGAAGTGTCGATCGTCAGACCTCCAGAGGTGAAAGTCCTGATATCCATGGTTTGGAGAGCGTCACAGAGCAGCAGCATGCTAGCTGATACCTGCTCAGGTCAGATCTGAGCGAGGACACCAGGGTCTCCTCTGTGCTCGCCCGCTCTCTCTCTCTCTCTCTCTGTTTCGCTCCTGCACACGGCCTCCGAGCTCCCGGCAGGTTAGCCTTTATTCATGAACTGAGCTTCTGCAGAGTTTAATTAGCAATTCATATGAGCGCCTTCAGAGCTGCAGCAGCATCGCTTCTGAGTTTCTTATTCAAAAACATCACATTTGTCTTCACTCTGCTGAGGCTTGCAGACGACTCGGCCTGTTTTTAGAAACCACCCTGAGACTCTGCTTCCTTGAAGCCAGCAGTCAGAGCTCTCTGCTGATGACTGTGGTTCTAATCACACGGATGCTGTGACGGATCCGCAGCCTGCTGGGAGCTCCGAGCCGCTCTCAGGCTGCTGAGCTTTGACTTGATCTCTGGTCACAGCGGAGTCAGCTCGCCTGCAGCGCCTCAATGAGAAGGAAACTTTAATCTTTAAACAGCCCATCACTGCAGAACTACATTACCCATAATGACCTTCAACCCTGTTATGTGTTATGAGCCACACATTACGCAGTCAGCAGCAGAGAGGGTGATCATGTCTCAGGGATATTGATGGTCTTGATTTGTCAGACTATCTGATCAGAGCTGATCCAGCTCAGCTTCATACAGAGACCGAGGACAGCAGGGGGATGTTTGGAGGAACTCACAGATTAGTCGAGGTGGGTCAATGTGACCCTGATAATGATCGTATCTGTGTGAATACATGCAGAGCCAGTCTGACAGTTCTGTGTGAGCATGAATCAGGATTCATCTGATGTATAAGAGTGTGTGGACTCAGGTCTGGATCAGGTCTGGATCAGGTCCTGCAGGGAGGTCTCAGTTAGTCTGGTCTTGACTAAAACACCTGCACACTCCTGTGCTTTAAGATCACAGCACATCTGAGGGCCCCAAGGAGGGACCCTGTGACGTCATCAGAACGCGAAGCTCCTCACAGAGACGACAGCTCATTACAGACTTTCATCTTCATCACTCCCGTCATAAATTCATCTTCATCCTCACCCTCATCTTCATCAATAAAAGCAAGTCAACCTGATATTTCCTTTTGATGACTAATATCTTCAAGTTAAGAAGCACCCCCCCCCCCCTCATCTTCATCTCAGCTGTATTTATCAGAGCTCTGCGGTCCTCCAGGTGTTCCGTCTCCTCTTCTTCACCTTCCTCTCCAGGTGTCTTAAACATTAAAAAAAACCAGTCGCTGTCTCACCTCTTTGATGGTGCAGTACTCCGCCTGTGGAGCCCATATCCTCCTCTTGTAGAACAAGTTCAGAGCGAGGAAGAGCGCGGAGCCGAGAGCAGCCACGGCGGCGGTCAGGGCGATGGAGATGTGCCGGAGCAGAACCATAGAAACCGGCGGCGGACACTCGCTGCGTCCCGGACACGGACCAGACTCACTGCTGCTTCTTTCTCTGTGTGCGCGTGATATCTCTCTCTCTCTCTCTCTGTCTCTGTCTCTGTCTCTCTGTCTCTCTCTCTCTCTCTCTCTCTCTCTGCTTGTTTTTGTTTTGAGACGCCCATGAGGAAAAAATGGTGCATTCAGTGCCGCTCAGAATTTTGCCTGTCAGCTCTGCATGGGTCTGTAAAGCTTTCTGTAGCTTCAGTGTTTAGCCAGCTCTGCATGTAGAAACACTGTAGCTTCAGTGTTTAGCCAGCTCTGCATGTGGTGGACACTGTAGCTTCAGTGTTTAGCCAGCTCTGCATGTGGTGGACACTGTAGCTTCAGTGTTTAGCCAGCTCTGCATATGGTGGACACTGTAGCTTCAGTGTTTAGCCAGCTCTGCATGTGGTGGACACTGTAGCTTCAGTGTTTAGCCAGCTCTGCATGTGGTGGACACTGTAGCTTCAGTGTTTAGCCAGCTCTGCATGGGTCTGTAAAGCTTTCTGCGTTCTAACCTCTCTCCATGTTTCATCTCCAACATTGATCCTAGTTTGAGCAGCTTTCTGCTGCTGGAGCTTATTAGAAACATGCAGAGGCTTTTTAGCTCGGGTACAATCACTTCTATCTGAAGCAGTTCCACTGCCCGCTTCCATCGCTGCAACACCTGTTCACCTGATAACTGCTCTCATATCTGGCAAACCCAGGGGCGTCCAAAACGGCCTTCAAAGCCCCGCCTACCTTCTCTGGTCCAATCACATCCAGAGCAGAGAAGCTTCAACACAGCAGGTTTCCTTCATGATCACAGAGGAAGAGAGCAGCTCTCTGATTGGCTGATTGATCACACAGGAAGAGAGCAGCTCTCTGATTGGCTGATTGATCACACAGGAAGAGAGCAGCTCTCTGATTGGATGATTGATCACAGAGGAAGAGAGCAGCTCTCTGATTGGTCCTTTACTCTGCACAGTACATAATGAAACTCTGGAGCACTTTGAGATTTTAAAAATGTAAAGTGCTTTACAAATAAAATGTATTATTATTATTATTATTAATATTATTATTATCAATGAAGACAGTCCTTAGTTCGTCCTTTGACTCATGGACAGGACTCTAAACCTCACTCTGTTTTCGATGTGACGGTTTAAACTTTGAATGAAGCGTTTGTTTGTGACTCATGACGATGAGGTCATAAAGAAGCTGTGTTGTAAACTACAGGCTGCTCAGTCTCGAGTTTAGAAAGTTCTAGAAAGTTCCTCTCATGCTCTCTAAACTGTGAAAAACAAAACCTAATTGTCAAGCTCCATTTACAAAACCTCAGACTTAAAACCAAACTTTCACCTCAGTCTGTTATTTTCAAATTGTGCCCCGAGTCAGTGTCAATAAAACCCCACTGAGCAGTCACTAAACCCTCCAGGACACAGTGCTGTACAAATGAACCTTGTTCACTGTTGGCTGTAACCTGCATTTAGCACCTTTAGGGGAACAGCATCTTCTGCCTGTAAACTGATTCTGATTGGCTGTGCATGAAGTCAACATGCTGCCTCACAAAGAACAGACGCAGGTGAAGAGCTCCACCTAGTGTCAGCTTTTAGTATAGTTCCTCTCTTTTATTTCTTCTTCCACCTTTTGTCGTTCCCTCGTTCCTTCTCCCTCCTCCTCTTCCCTTTCCTCTTCTTCCTCCCGTCTCCTCTTCATCTCCTCCTCCTGTCTCCTCTTCATCTCCTCCTCCTGTCTCCTCTTCATCTCCTCAACCTGTCTCCTCTTCATCTCCTCCTCCTGTCTCCTCTTCTTCCTCCCGTCTCCTCTTCATCTCCTCCTCCTGTCTCCTCTTCATCTCCTCCTCCTGTCTCCTCTTCTTCCTCCCGTCTCCTCTTCATCTCCTCCTCCTGTCTCCTCTTCATCTCCTCCTCCTGTCTCCTCTTCTTCCTCCCATCTCCTCTTCATCTCCTCCTCCTGTCTCCTCTTCATCTCCTCCTCCTGTCTCCTCTTCATCTCCTCCTCCTGTCTCCTCCCGTCTCCTCTTCATCTCCTCCTCCTGTCTCCTCTTCATCTCCTCCACCTGTCTCCTCTTCATCTCCTCCTCCTGTCTCCTCTTCATCTCCTCCACCTGTCTCCTCTTCATCTCCTCCTCCTGTCTCCTCTTCATCTCCTCCTCCCGTCTCCTCTTCATCTCCTCCTCCTGTCTCCTCTTCTTCCTCCCATCTCTTCTTCATCTCCTCCTCCTGTCTCCTCTTCATCTCCTCCTCCTGTCTCCTCTTCATCTCCTCCTCCTGTCTCCTCTTCATCTCCTCCTCCTGTCTCCTCTTCATCTCCTCCACCTGTCTCCTCTTCATCTCCTCCTCCTGTCTCCTCTTCATTCTTCCTCCTGTCTCCTCTTCATCTCCTCCTCCTGTCTCCTCTTCATCTCCTCCTCCTGTCTCCTCTTCATCTCCTCCTCCTGTCTCCTCTTCATCTCCTCCTCCTGTCTCCTCTTCATCTCCTCCTCCTGTCTCCTCTTCATCTCCTCCTCCTGTCTCCTCCCGTCTCCTCTTCATCTCCTCCTCCTGTCTCCTCTTCATCTCCTCCTCCTGTCTCCTCTTCATCTCCTCCTCCTGTCTCCTCTTCTTCCTCCCATCTCCTCTTCATCTCCTCCTCCTGTCTCCTCTTCATCTCCTCCACCTGTCTCCTCTTCATCTCCTCCTCCTGTCTCCTCTTCATCTCCTCCTCCTGTCTCCTCTTCATCTCCTCCTCCTGTCTCCTCTTCTTCCTCCCATCTCCTCTTCATCTCCTCCTCCTGTCTCCTCTTCATCTCCTCCTCCTGTCTCCTCTTCATCTCCTCCTCCTGTCTCCTCTTCATCTCCTCCTCCTGTCTCCTCTTCATCTCCTCCTCCCGTCTCCTCTTCATCTCCTCCTCCTGTCTCCTCTTCATCTCCTCCTCCTGTCTCCTCTTCATCTCCTCCTCCTGTCTCCTCTTCATCTCCTCCTCCCGTCTCCTCTTCATCTCCTCCTCCTGTCTCCTCTTCTTCCTCCCATCTCCTCTTCATCTCCTCCTCCTGTCTCCTCTTCATCTCCTCCACCTGTCTCCTCTTCATCTCCTCCTCCTGTCTCCTCTTCATCTCCTCCTCCTGTCTCCTCTTCATCTCCTCCTCCCGTCTCCTCTTCATCTCCTCCTCCTGTCTCCTCTTCTTCCTCCCATCTCCTCTTCATCTCCTCCTCCTGTCTCCTCTTCATCTCCTCCTCCTGTCTCCTCTTCATCTCCTCCTCCTGTCTCCTCTTCATCTCCTCCTCCTGTCTCCTCTTCATCTCCTCCTCCCGTCTCCTCTTCATCTCCTCCTCCCGTCTCCTCTTCATCTCCTCCTCCTGTCTCCTCTTCATCTCCTCCTCCTGTCTCCTCTTCATCTCCTCCTCCTGTCTCCTCTTCATCTCCTCCTCCTGTCTCCTCTTCATCTCCTCCTCCTGTCTCCTCTTCATCTCCTCCTCCTGTCTCCTCTTCATCTCCTCCACCTGTCTCCTCTTCATCTCCTCCTCCTGTCTCCTCTTCATCTCCTCCTCCCGTCTCCTCTTCATCTCCTCCTCCTGTCTCCTCTTCTTCCTCCCATCTCTTCTTCATCTCCTCCTCCTGTCTCCTCTTCATCTCCTCCTCCTGTCTCCTCTTCATCTCCTCCTCCTGTCTCCTCTTCATCTCCTCCTCCTGTCTCCTCTTCATCTCCTCCACCTGTCTCCTCTTCATCTCCTCCTCCTGTCTCCTCTTCATTCTTCCTCCTGTCTCCTCTTCATCTCCTCCTCCTGTCTCCTCTTCATCTCCTCCTCCTGTCTCCTCTTCATCTCCTCCTCCTGTCTCCTCTTCATCTCCTCCTCCTGTCTCCTCTTCATCTCCTCCTCCTGTCTCCTCCCGTCTCCTCTTCATCTCCTCCTCCTGTCTCCTCTTCATCTCCTCCTCCTGTCTCCTCTTCTTCCTCCCATCTCCTCTTCATCTCCTCCTCCTGTCTCCTCTTCATCTCCTCCTCCTGTCTCCTCTTCATCTCCTCCTCCTGTCTCCTCTTCATCTCCTCCTCCTGTCTCCTCTTCTTCCTCCCATCTCCTCTTCATCTCCTCCTCCTGTCTCCTCTTCTTCCTCCCATCTCCTCTTCATCTCCTCCTCCTGTCTCCTCTTCATCTCCTCCTCCTGTCTCCTCTTCTTCCTCCCATCTCCTCTTCATCTCCTCCTCCTGTCTCCTCTTCATCTCCTCCACCTGTCTCCTCTTCATCTCCTCCTCCTGTCTCCTCTTCATCTCCTCCTCCCGTCTCCTCTTCATCTCCTCCTCCTGTCTCCTCTTCTTCCTCCCATCTCCTCTTCATCTCCTCCTCCTGTCTCCTCTTCATCTCCTCCTCCTGTCTCCTCTTCATCTCCTCCTCCTGTCTCCTCTTCATCTCCTCCTCCTGTCTCCTCTTCATCTCCTCCTCCTGTCTCCTCTTCATCTCCTCCTCCCGTCTCCTCTTCATCTCCTCCTCCTGTCTCCTCTTCTTCCTCCCATCTCCTCTTCATCTCCTCCTCCTGTCTCCTCTTCATCTCCTCCTCCTGTCTCCTCTTCATCTCCTCCTCCTGTCTCCTCTTCATCTCCTCCTCCTGTCTCCTCTTCATCTCCTCCTCCTGTCTCCTCTTCATCTCCTCCTCCTGTCTCCTCTTCATCTCCTCCTCCTGTCTCCTCTTCATCTCCTGCTCCTCCGACACACCATCAGATGTTTAACCTGGAGGCACTTTGGGTGACGCTGCAGCCATAAATATGCAAAGTGTGCAAACATGTGTGATAAACCAGTAACATCCAGGAGCGTCTTCAGCTCGTGCAGGATGAACGTGCTTTTAACTCTTTTATTTAGCCTCCTTAAAGTTCCAACAGTAATCAGCATGTTCATGTTGGCCTGCAGGGGGCGCTGTGGGCTTGAATGTGAGATCTGCAGAAGCCTGGGGAAGTAACTGAAACACAAGAAGCAACATTATAAAAACATATGGATAGTAAACAAAGAATGAAACAGATATTAATGGACAAAACAAGAAAGGAATGTGATGAACGAGAGATGATGTATTCATGTTTTTACTGTATTAAAATGTGGATTACTGTGAAAACAGTGAATTTGCATTCTAAATATTTGTAGTCTGTTTGTTCTGACAGTTTATGTGTATTCTGTTGTTGGCATCCTGACGTCCTGCCTTTGGTTTGTCTGTCACACAATTTGTAAACATCTTTTTTAAAGGGGTTATTATTATGAAATAGCAAATGGACCTGAGTATACTGATGGTAGAGGCTGCTGCAGAGTGAAGAGTCCATCAGTATTAACTCATCCATTCAAACACATTCACACACTGATGCGTGTATACTTTTTGATGCATTTAATGGCAGCACACTGAATCTGTCGTGGCTTTAGTGTGCAACAATTCACTGAGGTCATTTTAAGTCAGAATAATGGAAAAGAAATTCCCACGCTGTGTTGACAGAAAGGCATCTGAAAAAGATAAGATAACATATCTTTATTGTCACTGTACAAGTACAATGAAAACCTGCTGGACTCCTAGAAAGTAAATAAATATACAAATACTAAACCTGTCGATTTACAGAATATACTCAGTTCATAAAATAACAGACTAAAATATAGAATACGGCATTTTAATCTTCTAATAAGCATCTAATAAGTGCACATAAGAGGATGTTGGTGTGAGTAAAAGTTTTTATTATTATTATTTTACTTTTTTGGACTTCAGGGGCTCCATAAATTTAAGTTTTATTCATATATTGTAATTTTAGTAAATGATCATATATGAACAATAACATAAAAGTACTTTTTTGAATTCATTTTTACATTAAATTAAAATAATTTATTTATTCATCATTGCTATGATAGCAAAATGTACATAAAAAATATATTAAAAACAAAAATAAAAGTTTAATTCAAACCGGAAGTCTACCTATCGCTTGCGGACTTTCCGTTTATTTTGAAGTCCCAGCCGGAAGCTGCAGTAATCATCGTTAGCTTGACAGCAGTAGACCCGGCCGAAGTGATCGGGACTGAGGACAGACTTTACCGCCGCTTCTCTCGCGTGCTGTTTTTAAAGAAGGATAACTACACCAAACTACACACAAGTTTGTGTCGGAGTTCCCGGATGTTACCGGCTGTGAGTAAGCCGTTACTTCCTGCTCACCGCGGCTCTCAGGACGGCTCGTCCCCGCGCTGCTGGCGGCTAGCATCGGTTACTGCTGCTAACATGGTGGCCTGTAGGCAAGGAGACGAAGAAGAAGCAGCAGCCAGCACAGTTTGAGGAGACGAAGAAGAAGAAGCAGCAGCAGCCAGCACAGTTTGAGGAGACGAAGAAGGACCTGTCCCGGTCACCGTGGACCGGTGTTGTTCACTTTAAAAGTGTCCCTTGAAGTTGAGCTCCGGGAGAAGTTCACTGTTTATATCACGGATGAGTTCACTTTGAGATGAACTGGTGCAGCCCCCCCCCCCACACACACTCTTTATTAAGTTTGGTTCGTTGCTGATCTGTGGATTATTATGGGTCATTATGATGGACTAATGCAGACCACACCGGGATCTATGTATGAATAAGAGCTGATGGTGATGAAGATGGTGGTGAAGATGATGAGGGAGAAAATCGATGGTTTTCCTTCGCTGTGATTTTGAGTAGAGAGGAGTTCATTACATGGAGACTCGCCTGACATGCCAAGGAAGGAGTTGCCACTACCTGAGGGCTGGGAGGAGGCCAGAGACTTTGATGGCAAAGTCTACTACATCGACCACATTAACCAGTGCACGAGCTGGATCGACCCTCGAGACAGGTAGGACTGCGTGACGTGTGACAGGTGTTGCACTAAAGGCAGCAGGTGCACATCATGAGTCATTCAAGTCTGTTACTACCTCTGTTACCCCTCTGTTACCCCTCTGTTACTACCGCTGTTACTACCTCTGTTACCCCTCTGTTACTACCTCTGTTACCCCTCTGTTACTACCTCTGTTACTACCTCTGTTACTACCTCTGTTACCCCTCTGTTACTACCTCTGTTACCCCTCTGTTACTACCTCTGTTACCCCTCTGTTACTACCGCTGTTACTACCTCTGTTACCCCTCTGTTACCCCTCTGTTACTACCTCTGTTACCCCTCTGTTACTACCTCTGTTACCCCTCTGTTACTACCGCTGTTACTACCTCTGTTACCCCTCTGTTACTACCTCTGTTACCCCTCTGTTACTATCTCTGTTACCCCTCTGTTACTACCTCTGTTACTACCTCTGTTACCCCTCTGTTACTACCGCTGTTACTACCTCTGTTACCACCTCTGTTACCCCTCTGTTACCCCTCTGTTACTACCTCTGTTACTACTTCTGTTACTACCTCTGTTACCCCTCTGTTACTACCTCTGTTACCCCTCTGTTACTACCTCTGTTACCCCTCTGTTACTACCTCTGTTACTACCTCTGTTACCCCTCTGTTACTACCTCTGTTACTACCTCTGTTACCCCTCTGTTACTACCTCTGTTACTACCTCTGTTACCCCTCTGTTACACCTCTGTTACCCCTCTGTTACCCCTCTGTTACTACCTCTGTTACTACCTCTGTTACTACCTCTGTTACTACCTATGTTACTACCTATGTTACCCCACTGTTACTACCTCTGTTACACCTCTGTTACCCCTCTGTTACTACCTCTGTTACCCCTCTGTTACTACCTCTGTTACTACCTCTGTTACCCCTCTGTTACTACCTCTGTTACCCCTCTGTTACTACCTCTGTTACTACCTCTGTTACCCCTCTGTTACCCCTCTGTTACTACCTCTGTTACCCCTCTGTTACTACCTCTGTTACCACCTCTGTTACCCCTCTGTTACTACCTCTGTTACCCCATCTGTTATTACCTCTGTTACTACCTCTGTTACCCCCTCTGTTACCCCTCTGTTACTACCTCTGTTACCCCATCTGTTACCCCTCTGTTACTACCTCTGTTACCCCTCTGTTACCCCTCTGTTACTACCTCTGTTACCCCTCTGTTACTACCTCTGTTACCCCTCTGTTACCCCTCTGTTACTACCTCTGTTACCCCTCTGTTACTACCGCTGTTACTACCTCTGTTACCCCTCTGTTACTACCTCTGTTACCCCATCTGTTATTACCTCTGTTACTACCTCTGTTACCCCTCTGTTACTACCTCTGTTACCCCTCTGTTACACCTCTGTTACCCCTCTGTTACTACCTCTGTTACCCCTCTGTTACCCCTCTGTTACTACCTCTGTTACTACCTCTGTTACCCCTCTGTTACTACCTCTGTTACTACCTCTGTTACCCCTCTGTTACTACCTCTGTTACCCCTCTGTTACCCCTCTGTTACTACCTCTGTTACCCCTCTTTTACTCTCTGTTACTACCTCTGTTACCCCTCTGTTACTACCTCTGTTACCCCTCTTTTACTCTCTGTTACTACCTCTGTTACCCCTCTGTTACCCCATCTGTTACCCCATCTGTTACCCCATCTGACTACCTCTGTTACCCCTCTGTTACTACCTCTGTTACCCCTCTTTTACTCTCTGTTACTACCTCTGTTACCCCTCTGTTACTACCTCTGTTACCCCATCTGTTACCCCATCTGACTACCTCTGTTACCCCTCTGTTACTACCTCTGTTACCCCATCTGTTACCCCATCTGACTACCTCTGTTACCCCTCTGTTACGGGGCGGCAGTAGCTCAGTCTGTAGGGACTTGGGTTGGGAACCGGAGGGTCGCCGGTTCAAGTCCCGGCACGGACCAAGTCCGGAAACTGGTCTGGTAACTGGAGAGGTGCCAGTCCATTTCCTGAGCACTGCCGAGGTGCCCCTGAGCAAGGCACCGAACCCCAAAACTGCTCTGGAGCGCTCGCTGTGGGCAGCCCCCTCACTCTGAGACCTCTCCATTAATGCATGTCACTAGAACCCTGTTTGTGCATGAGTGTGTATCTCGGCCTGTGTGTGTGTTAGACAGAGTGTAAAAACTGAATTTCCCCTCGTGGGATTAATAAAGTGTAAATTATTATTATTATTGTTACTACCTCTGTTACCCCTCTGTTACCCCTCTGTTACCCCTCTGTTACCCCTCTGTTACCCCTCTGTTACTACCTCTGTTACCCCTCTGTTACCCCTCTGTTACTACCTCTGTTACCCCTCTGTTACCCCTCTGTTACTACCTCTGTTACTACCTCTGTTACTACCTCTGTTACCCCTCTGTTACCCCTCTGTTACTACCTCTGTTACCCCTCTGTTACCCCTCTGTTACTACCTCTGTTACCCCTCTGTTACCCATCTGTTACTACCTCTGTTACCCCTCTGTTACCCCTCTGTTACAACCTCTGTTACCCCTCTGTTACCCCTCTGTTACCCCTCTGTTACCCATCTGTTACTACCTCTGTTACTACCTCTGTTACCCCTCTGTTGCCCCCTCTGTTGCCCCTCTGTTAGCCCTCTGTTAGCCCTCTGTTGCCCCCTCTGTTGCCCCTCTGTTAGCCCTCTGTTAGCCCTCT
>NC_136701.1:26118103-26143103 GCF_947650265.1 Symphodus melops | reverse complement strand
ATGTAACCTCTTCTAGATTAGCATCAGTTTCAAACCTTGAATTATCTCCAACATGTTGAAAACTCAATCTGAGGTAAAAAAGCATCAAATAGAAAACAGGAAGTGGACTTGTGTCCTCGGAGGGTTTTGCTGAATAATCGGTTATTGTTGAGGATGAGACCGGTTTGTGCATCAGCGTGGTCCTGCAGCCCCCCCCCCCGAAGCAGCCAGGCATGTGAGGCGCTCTACAGGTGGCTTTTAATGGCTGACAGTGAAATGGAGGCTGGTCCTCGGCTGCGAGGGAAGCGTTGGCGGCGATGGGAGCAGTGTGGGTCAGCAGCTCGACTCGCCGCTTAACGGGCGCCAGAGCACAGAGAATGAAATAATGGGACGTGCTTACCCAGCCAGCTTCTGCGTGGCTGTTTGGCAGAAGCCTCCCCGTCTTCCTGAGCTAAATTTAGAGCGGCGCTGAGGGGGTCTCCTGCGGGTCCCTTTCATTATTCATCCGCTGAAAAAGGAGCCCGTTCAGTTTCCCCTTCAGCAGCCAGCAGCCGCTCACTGTTTGTCTGAAACAGCCAGCAGCTTGTAAGGCCGCTGCAGGACCCGGGTTGCCCCAGAAACCTCCAGGCGATGCGTCAGCGTGGCCTGTGGAATGTAACGGGCCGGTTTCCTTCTATTGTGATGGTCTACAGACCCCCCCAACACTTCTCCCCTCTCCCCCCTCAGAGGTGAATAGAGGACTCAGACGACCCACCCCCCATTCCCTCCTCTCACACTCAGTCCTCCTGGTGTTTAGAAACCTTCTTAGAACATGATCCCACCAACCCTTCAGGACCGGAACCAGGACCAGGACCGGGACCAGGACCTCACACTGCATGTTGGGCCTGTTCCAGCCAGTGTTTGTCACTCTGTGGTTACTACTGTTCTCCCTCTCTTCAGTCAGTGACCCCGCCCCCTGAGTTTTCCCAGCATACATCACTCCTTCACTCGAGAGAAGGCTCAGGCGGGGGGTGGAGTTATTAGAATCCCACTGTGACATCACAAGGAGGTGTCACATGATGTTAGCCTCTCATGTTACCAGATGAACTTTAATAAACTTAATCACCTGTCCCCTTGAACATAAACAGATGAGCAGGTCGTCATGGAGACGGGTTCTGACCTGCTTCCTGGTTCTGTCTCCTCAGGCACACCAAGCCTCTGACGTTTGCTGACTGTATCGGCGATGAGCTGCCGGTCGGCTGGGAGGAGGCGTACGACCCCGGCGTGGGATCTTACTATGTCGACCACAACACCAGTGAGTTTCCTGTTTGTTCATAACGTTCCTGAAGTGAACTTCCTGTTTCCCTCGGCAGCGTCCGTTAGGTGTGTTTCTTATGAGCTTTAATTAACCATGAAGACGATGTAAAGGAGGCGTGTCCTGACATCAGACCGGCGCCATAGCTGATGTCAGAAGTCCCGCCCCTTCTTTGTGACATTAACGAGCATGTTCTGAAAGTTTTTAACGTTGAAGGCGGCGAGCGCTGAGATGAATGATTGATGTCTCTGTCTCCTCCAGAGAGGACCCAGCTGGAGGACCCGCGGGCGCAGTGGCAGCGGGAGCAGGAGTCCATGCTGCGGGACTACCTGGCGGTGGCGAGCGACGCCCTCAGCGCCCAGAAGGAGATCTACCAGGTGAAGGAGCAGAGGCTCCGCCTGGCGCAGCAGGAGTACCGGCAGCTCAACGACGCCTGGAGAGACAAGTCCACGTCCCAGACCAGCTGTGAGTACGGAGCGCTCGCTCTCTTTTACTCGCCACGCCGTCTCTTTTACGTCTGTGCTGGATGACCATGATGACGCACACGCCTCGCCTTGACCCCACGTAGACGTTAAAGATAAATCAGATAAATGGAGCGAGAATCGTGTCGTGAGTTGACTCGCTCATAACCTTTGACCTCCATCAGTCAGACCAGAACAGCGAGCCGCTCTCACGGTTAGAGCGCAGGGCGCCACGTGACAGGAAGCACAGGATGTGTCCTTTAACATGTCTCTGTTCTCTCTCCTGCAGTGAATTCAAGATCCTCGTCCTCCAGCAAGTACGACCCCGACATCCTCAAAGCAGAGATCGCCACGGCCAAAAGTCGGGTAAGAGCCTCTGACGGGTTCTGTGACGTGACTCACACGGCGTGCGGTTTTAAATGATGTGTCTGGTCTGCGTGTCTCAGGTGAACAAACTGAAGCGGGACCTGGCCTGTATGAAGCAGGAGCTGCTGTGCAAAGAACAAGGCTACGAGACCCTCAAAGAGTAAGTGCTGCACGCTGAACACCTGACCTCCGGCCTTCAGTCCACGATGGACCGGGTCCTCACAGGAAGTGACCTTCTGAAAGGATGAGGCGTGTCAAAGTCAGCAGCCTGTGATCTGTGTGAATCTTCTCTGCTTGTCTGTGCTCAGGAAACCGTGGCGGCTGAAACGTGGCGTTGAGCTCGTCTGGTCTGCGTCAGCGTAAAAGTCTCGACTCCACACCTGAAGCCCGGCTCTCTCTTTTTTTAGGATTTATGTAAATGGCGTTCGATGACATTTATGACATGGCGACCGACACAACCGTTAGGCCGCCCGGCGCCCTCTTCAGCTCGGTTTCAAAGAGTCTTGAATTAAATGTTCTGCAAAGTTTTGCTTTAGATGAAATTGACCCGAGTTGACCCAAACTCCTCCGTCTGTGGTTCAGTTTCTCCGGGTCGGCGTGTGAGCGCCACCTGTGGACCGTTGTCACGTGCACTGACTCGGGATCAGCTGAGCGATTGGCTCATTAGCGTTTTCACACATTCCATCCCGTCGTTTCAAACCGCCGCCGCTTTGAAGGACACGCTGAAAGAAACCACAGAAGAAGAATGTGGACGGGAAACACTCCTTCTTTCTGACCTACTTCTCGTGCTGAGGACGGACTCAGGAATGTTGTGGTTCTCTTCCCTGTCATTTTTCTGTGTTTTGAAATCCTCCACGCCGCGCAGCCTCCGTGCCGCTAGGACGCCGCTGGATGTTGAATTAAACAGGAATGTCCGGTCTGTTTGTCTTGTCTCTCGCGGCTCAGAGAGAGAGAGAGTGTCAGAGGATTAGTGAGCGGTCCGACAGCATTCCTCCGTGACTTTCCTCTCCTCTTACAGTCATCAGGCGCCGCTCAACAGCCAATCGCTGTTTGCAGGAATCTGGACGAGCTTTGGCTGGAATGCAGCCGCTCGTGATGAGAGCGAATATTTCTCCACCAGAGTTTAAACAACTGAGCGCAGTCAGAGGTCTGAGGGCAGTGATGGGGTGGGGGGGGGGGGGAGACACTGATGTCGTTTTTCTTCTTCACGACCTCAAAAATAAAACATCTGTTTTCTACAGATGTCTGGTTGCCATGGCAGCTGGCTGAGCAAGTCGCCCCAGACATCATTAAATAATAATAATAATAAGATCTTGATTTGTAGCGTTTCTCACTTTGAGTCTCTTTCATTGTGTTGTTCAATGTTCAGAGTTTTTCTGTATGTTACAAACTCAGTGAGGATGTTTACCTTCTCTTCCCTCTCTACCTCGCTCACTTCCTCATTCCCTCAGCACCTTGTTTTCTCTCTCTCTCTCTCTCGCTGTGTTGGTCGTCCCTCCCCCTCTGAAGAATGTGGACGGACCTGTTATACAGACGCATGCATGACTGGGCAGCCTGCTGCTGCCTCTGATGGCTGTTCTGTGCAGCGTCTCTCTGTCTCCCTGCAGCGTCTCTCTGTCTCTCTGTCTCTCTGCAGCGTCTCTCTGTCTCCCTGCAGCGTCTCTCTGTCTCTCTGTCTCTCTGCAGCGTCTCTCTGTCTCCCTGCAGCGTCTCTCTGTCTCTCTGTCTCTCTGCAGCGTCTCTCTGTCTCCCTGCAGCGTCTCTCTGTCTCTCTGTCTCTCTGTCTCTCTGCAGCGTCTCTCTGTCTCCCTGCAGCGTCTCTCTGTCTCTCTGTCTCTCTGCAGCGTCTCTCTGTCTCCCTGCAGCGTCTCTCTGTCTCCCTGCAGCGTCTCTCTGTCTCTCTGTCTCTCTGTCTCTCTGCAGCGTCTCTCTGTCTCCCTGCAGCGTCTCTCTGTCTCTCTGTCTCTCTGCAGCGTCTCTCTGTCTCCCTGCAGCGTCTCTCTGTCTCTCTGTCTCTCTGCAGCGTCTCTCTGTCTCCCTGCAGCGTCTCTCTGTCTCTCTGTCTCTCTGTCTCTCTGCAGCGTCTCTCTGTCTCTCTGTCTCTCTGCAGCGTCTCTCTGTCTCCCTGCAGCGTCTCTCTGTCTCCCTGCAGTGTCTCTCTGTCTCCCTGCAGCGTCTCTCTGTCTCTCTGTCTCTCTGCAGCGTCTCTCTGTCTCCCTGCAGCGTCTCTCTGTCTCCCTGCAGCGTCTCTCAGTCTCCCTGCAGCGTCTCTCTGTCTCCCTGCAGCGTCTCTCTGTCTCCCTGCAGCGTCTCTCTGTCTCCCTGCAGCGTCTCTTTGTCTCCCTGCAGCGTCTCTCAGTCTCCCTGCAGCGTCTCTCAGTCCCTCTGTCTCCCTGCAGCGTCTCTCTGTCTCCCTGCAGCGTCTCTCAGTCTCCCTGCAGCGTCTCTCTGTCTCCCTGCAGCGTCTCTCAGTCTCCCTGCAGCGTCTCTCAGTCTCCCTGCAGCGTCTCTCAGTCCCTCTGTCTCCCTGCAGTGTCTCTCTGTCTCCCTGCAGCGTCTCTCAGTCCCTCTGTCTCCCTGCAGTGTCTCTCTGTCTCCCTGCAGCGTCTCTCTGTCTCCCTGCAGCGTCTCTCTGTCTCCCTGCAGTGTCTCTCTGTCTCCCTGCAGCGTCTCTCAGTCCCTCTGTCTCTGTCTCCCTGCAGTGTCTCTCTGTCTCCCTGCAGTGTCTCTCTGTCTCCCTGCAGCGTCTCTCTGTCTCCCTGCAGTGTCTCTCTGTCTCCCTGCAGCGTCTCTCTGTCTCCCTGCTGCGTCTCTTTGTCTCCCGTCTCTTGTCTCTCGTCTGCGGTCTCGCGGTCAGAAGAGTGTGTTCCAGTTGTTTGCAGTAAAAACCGTCCTGACTCCTCCTCCAAACTGAGCGCCATCGTCTCTCTGTCCTCCTCTCCTCCAGGATCGACCAGAAAGTGTCCAACAGTCCGTATGGCTTCAAGCTGCAGGAGGCGCAGGCCATCCTCAGCGAGGTGCGCTCCATCCGGGACGCCATCAGCTCCGGGGAGAAGGAGAAACAGGAGCTCATGCAGGTAGACATCAAGTGACCAAAGCAAAGACGCCATCTTCTTTTACAAACACTTATTTATAACACCTTCCATCACAGTTGCATGATGGGATTTGGAGGCTGCAGGTGTGCAGTAGTCACACTGACATATATACTTCTGATGGACGTGGTTACACGCCGACAGTCAAAGAGTGCTGTGACATCAGCAGCGTGTTCTGAGCACGTGCAGCAGGTAGAGAGAGCACCGTCTGCTCCAAGGACTCCCTCTCTCCTGTCTCTCCCTCGCCCACTACCATCTGCAGCTGACAGCTCAGTGTGTGTGTGTGTGTGTGTGTGTGTGTGTGTGTCCGTCCAGCACAGACCTGACACGCCTCCTGTCGGACGGGGACACTTCCTGCAGTGGGCGAGCACATGTGGAAACAGCTGGCTGAAATGAGTGATAGGTGTTCACTCGAGCTGTGTCCCATTCCAGAGGTTGCAGCCTTCGGAGGGTGTGGCCTTCGCGGTCCACGAAGGCCACACCCTCCGTGGACCGCGAGGGCTGATCCACGCGGTCTCCGAAATGAGATGGTCTGGTCTTCCTACTTGCGTCACCAACTGTTCGGTCTCCTAGCAACCCTGAGAGTGTCCGTTTTTTGATTGCACCGTTTTATCAACACAACTCAACCGCAAACACCTAATTTTTATATTTATTTTATATTTACAATGGAGCCTGGAGATATAATTAATTTATTTATTTTGATAGTACAGTTTTTTATGATTCTGAAAAAGAGAGAGAGGGAGAATTATATGTGCCGACGTGTGAGTCAGCACCACGGACAGGTGAGTTTACCTTCAGATTGGTTAACGTGTTTGTACTTTAGCTTTCATTTGATCATTAACTTTAAGCTTTGTTAGTTAACTTTGAGCCAAACGTTGAAAAATGTTTAAGCAAAAATAACGTTAAATTATGCTTCACTATAACAAACGTTTGAGCCAAACGTTGAAAAACCGTTTGGCTACTGGAGTAATATTCAACTGAGTTCACAACCTGTCTAAATGTTTTTAACTTGTTAAAGTTAACTCAAACAAAGGAAGTTAAACTAATGTTATCTCAACAATCGTTCGGTCGAGTTGATAGTTTAACGTTATGTAACGTGTCCAACCTTACAGCATTAACGTTACAGCTCCCATCATCAGTGAATCAACACTTATCAGGCTTTTGAAATAAATTAGAAGAAATAAACCCCATCACTTGCATTTAAAAGGAAAATTTGTATCAGCTGCGGAGGTCTGGGTTGGGTTCACCGTGGATGCCATTGTTGATGTTTACCGTTGCGCGCAATGCATCTTGGGAAGGGAAGGCTGCAAAGGATCCAACCGCTGAAGCCTCCAAAATCGGGGAAAGGAAGGCTGCATGTCTCGGCTGCATTCGAAGGAGCCGCTGAATTGGGACAGAACTCGTCGCGCCGTGTAATCGGTCTTAAAATGCAGCCCAGGAAGGCTGCAGCCTCTGGAATGGGACACAGCTTAAACCAGTCTATACCAGAGCTGCCAGTCTATACACAGCCTGGGTCTGTTGGCCACCTCTGGACACATGACACGTGACCTGTGAGAGAAGCGTCGCCGGCAGCGTGCTACCAGGGCGCTACCAGGGCGCTACCAGGGCGCTACCAGGGCGCTACCAGGGCGCTACCAGGGCGCTCTGGTCTGCTGCTGAGCAAACGCCTTGGTTTTCACTTTCAGCTCCTCACTCCCTCCTCGCTCTCTGTTCTCTGTCCCCTGAGAGTCTCTGTCCCCTGAGAGTCTCTGAGAGTCTCTGTCCCCTGAGAGTCTCTGAGAGTCTCTGTCCCCTGAGAGTCTCTGTCCCCTGAGAGTCCCTGAGAGTCTCTGTCCCCTGAGAGTCTCTGTCCCCTGAGAGTCCCTGAGAGTCTCTGTCCCCTGAGAGTCCCTGAGAGTCTCTGTCCCCTGAGAGTCTCTGAGAGTCTCTGTCCCCTGAGAGTCTCTGAGAGTCTCTGTCCCCTGAGAGTCTCTGTCCCCTGAGAGTCCCTGAGAGTCTCTGTCCCCTGAGAGTCCCTGAGAGTCTCTGTCCCCTGAGAGTCTCTGAGAGTCTCTGTCCCCTGAGAGTCTCTGAGAGTCTCTGTCCCCTGAGAGTCTCTGAGAGTCTCTGTCCCTGAGAGTCTCTGTCCCCTGAGAGTCTCTGTCCCCTGAGAGTCTCTGAGAGTCTCTGTCCCCTGAGAGTCCCTGTCCCCTGAGAGTCTCTGAGAGTCTCTGTCCCCTGAGAGTCTCTGTCCCCTGAGAGTCCCTGAGAGTCTCTGTCCCTGAGAGTCTCTGCACCGTGTCCTTAATCCTCTTTTCCGTCTCTGGGTTTGTCTCCTCCCTGCTGCAGTTTGTCCGTGTTGTGATTCCTGTTTGTCTCGTGCAGAAACTGGCCGTGTTGAAGGACGGCTTCCAGCTGGACTCGGGCTCGCAGCAGGAGCTGTGGGGCAGCAGTCCCTCGCTCGCCAACTCCGAGCTGTCCATCCCTCGACTCTACTCAGACGCCGGCTCCCAAACCGACATCCCAGCTGAGGTACGCTTCCTCCACTTTAAACGAAGGACAGAAACTGTTAACTTTGAAAAGAAGCTCTAACAGTGAGACGTGTGAAACGGGTTTTGGTTTTGTGGTTTTTCACATCCTTCCTCCGTGTTGCTGATTTTTGTTCAGTTCATGACGAGCAGCAACAAACTGGCGGAGAAGGTTCGTCTGAGTCTGAAGTACGAGGAGGCCAAGAGAAGGTTCGCCACGCTTTTCATTGATCACATTTAGGATTGTTTGATTGTGACACTTTCAATAACTGCCCCTCGCCTTCTCAGGATCGCCACCATCGAGGTCCAGATCGCCAAGCTGGACAGCGAGGCGTGGCCGGGACTGCTGGACCCGGAGCGGGACCGCCTGATCCTGATCAACGAGAAGGAGGAGCTGCTGAAGGAGCTGCAGTACGTCAGCCCGCGCCAACGCCTGCAGCCCAACGACGCCGAGAAGCTGGAGTCAGAGAAGAAGCGTCTGGAGAGAGACCTGCAGGCGGCGAGGGACAGCCAGAGCAAAGCTCTGACCGAGAGGTGCGACTTCAATCTGATGCTCCTCTAACGGGACGCCATGACTAACGTTTGAACATCATCAGAGTCGCGGAGAAGGTCACGCCGCTGACCACAGCAGCGTGACGTGTTGAACTTTCTGCACCTGCTGACCTTCAGCGTGTGTTTGACCTTCAGAGACGCTTCTCCTCCTCTATTTACCATCCTTATAACAAAGACCCGCTAACATCCTGAATCCCCCCCCTCCCCCCTTTGCTCTGGCCCCGCCCCCTTTCTGACCCCTGTAACAGGACTGTCGTTGTTCTGTGTTCAGCTCAGTCTCTCTCGTTCAGGCTCGTGTTCCTGAAACCTGAGAGACTCACAAAACCTCCTGTAGTCCTCCTACACACACACACACACACACACACACACACACATACACATATATAGACACACACACACACATACACATATATATAGACACACACACACATACATACACACACACATATACACACACACACACACACACACGTTGACACTCACACACACACACACACATACACACACACAGACACAGACACACACACAGACACAGACACACACAGACACACACAGACACACACACACTGACACACACACAGACACACACACACACACACACACACACACTGACACACACAGACACACACACACTGACACACACACAGACACACACACACACAGACACACACAGACACACACACACAGACACACACACACTGACACACACACACACACACACACACACACACTGTAGAAACATCATGGTCTGTTTGTCAGCTCAAACTGTACCAGTCCAATCAGGACTGAGGATCCTGTCAGTAAAGCAGACGTGCCTGCTGTTGCCATGGTGATTTATAATGCAGTCTGTTAGTTGAGGAAGCAGGATCAGGAAAGGGAAAGGTTTGGGATCAGCTCAGCTCTCACTGTGTGAGATTAACAACACACTAAATCCTCCTCGATATCGCTCGCAGCGAGCCGTGAACACCTGGTTTACATTTAACCATCGATAGCTGTCTCCATTCATTCATCACCGTGAGCTGGAGGACGTTAAACATGTGACCTTCTGTTAGAACACTTCCTCCTCTTTGGCCAGTTTCCACCCAAGCCACAGCTCCCAGTCACGCCTTCAATGGACCAGTTTCCTCCCAGACAGAGAAATGACATCATACCACACCTGACCACCTTCTCTCTTCTTAAAGTGCCCTCGTCTCATTTCACACCTGCAGGACTGAACAGAGCTCCGCCCCCTCGTGTCTCCTGATCAGCTGTTTGTCTCTGTGTGTTTCAGGCTCAGACTTCACTGTAAGAGGAACAAGCTGGTGAGGGAGCTGGAGGAGACGGTTCGACTCGCCTCGTCACTGCACACGCAGCTCAAGAGGTTTGTTCATCTCTGTCTGTTTAACCTTCAACTTATTCAGCTCCGCCTCACGCTTAGCCCCGCCCCATGCTTAGCTCCGCCTCATGCTTAGCCCCGCCTCATGCTTAGCCCCGCCCCATGCTTAGCTCCGCCTCACGCTTAGCTACGGCCCACGCTCAGCTCTGCCCCATGCTTAGCTACACCCCACGCTCAGCTACGCCTCACGCTTAGCTCTGCCCCACGCTTAGCTACACCCCACGCTCAGCTACGCCCCACGCTTAGCTACGCCCCACGCTTAGCTCCGCCCCACGCTCAGCTCCGCCCCACGCTCAGCTCCGCCCCACGCTTAGCTCCGCCCCACGCTTAGCTACGCCCCACGCTCAGCTCCGCCTCACGCTCAGCTACGCCTCACGCTCAGCTACGCCTCACGCTTAGCTCCGCCCTCTCTGTCTCTTGCCTCACGCTTAGCTCCGCCTCACGCTTAGCCCCGCCCCATGCTTAGCTCCGCCTCATGCTTAGCCCCGCCCCATGCTTAGCCCCGCCCCATGCTTAGCTCCGCCTCACGCTTAGCTACGGCCCACGCTCAGCTCTGCCCCATGCTTAGCTCCGCCCCACGCTTAGCTACGCCCCACGCTTAGCTCCGCCCCACGCTCAGCTCCGCCCCACGCTCAGCTCCGCCCCACGCTTAGCTACGCCCCACGCTCAGCTACGCCCCACGCTTAGCTACGCCCCACGCTTAGCTCCGCCCCACGCTCAGCTCCGCCCCACGCTCAGCTCCGCCCCACGCTTAGCTCCGCCCCACGCTTAGCTACGCCCCACGCTCAGCTCCGCCTCACGCTCAGCTACGCCTCACGCTCAGCTACGCCTCACGCTTAGCTCCGCCCTCTCTGTCTCTTGCCTCACGCTTAGCTCCGCCCCACGCTTAGCTACTCCCCACGCTTAGCTATGCCCCACGCTTAGCTCCGCCCCACGCTTAGCTACGCCTCACACTCAGCTCCGCCCCACGCTTAGCTCCGCCCCACGCTCAGCTCCGCCCCACGCTCAACTCCGCCTCACGCTTAGCTACGCCTCACACTCAGCTCCGCCTCACGCTTAGCTCCGCCCCACGCTCAGCTCCGCCCCACGCTCAGCTCCGCCCCACGCTCAGCTCCGCCCCACGCTTAGCTACGCCTCACACTCAGCTCCGCCTCACGCTTAGCTCCGCCCCACGCTCAGCTACTCCCCACGCTTAGCTACGCCCCACGCTCAGCTACGCCCCACGCTCAGCTCCGCCCCACGCTCAGCTACGCCCCACGCTCAGCTCCGCCCCACGCTCAGCTCCGCCTCACGCTTAGCTGGCAGGAGTCTCAGCTTCCTGCATCCAGTCTCTCCCTCTGCAGATATACAATAAAACAAACTGATTGTCCCTCCCTCACGTCTCACGAGGGGACGAGGTTCGTCATCTTTTTAAATTGACCATTTGTTGGCCCTCTGATTGGCCTGCTGACCCACCAATCAGAGAGCTTCCTGTGCTGTGGTCATTATTTCAAAGGGTAAAGAGCGTTTTGATTAAACTTCGCTCTCTCTCCCTCAGCCTCTCGGCGAGCACGCTGTCCTGTTCGTCCGGCAGCAGTCGCGGCTCCCTGACGTCCAGCCGTGGCTCTCTGGCCACCACCTCCAGCTTAGGCTCCACCTCCTCTCTGAGCTTCACAGACCTGTACCTGGAGCAGCCGGAGCTCGCCGACCCGGACTTCCAGAACAAGCTGGACAGCCTCCTGGAGGGCGGCCAGGCCGGCTACCGGCCCTCCAGCTCCATCACCACCATCCACGAACACGAGGTGGTGACGGGCAGCGGGGGGAGGGACGCCGGGAGACTTGAGGAGAACGCCAGCGGGGTGGGCGGAGATTCCACCGGAGGAGGTGCAGGAGGAGGAGGTGGTGTCCTAATGGAGTCGGGGTCTTCCAGGATCCAAGCGCTCAGACTGTCAGAGACTCCTCGCTCGATGAGCTCCCTATCCCCGCGCTCCTCTCTCTCCTCGCTGTCCCCGCCATGCTCGCCGCTGGTCACAGACACTAGCTTCCTGTCAGGGGAGACGTTCGCAGGTCAGACCGGCGGCCTGAGCTTGGACCTGGAGCTCCACAGCAGGCTGGCAGAGCTGGAGCTCGGTCTGGACTCTCAGGAGGAGCAGCAGGAGGAGCAGGGGGGTCGCAGGAGGCTGGAGGAGAAACAGAACCACAACACGTCGCCGAGCGAGGACGCCAAAGGTAAACAGGAAGTATTCTTTGATTACTCTTCATGCATGAGTCCAACTACAGGAATCCTGAGAGGTAAAGAGGACACATGTGGAGAGCTGCTAAACACGAGACAACGATGCAGCGCTAACGACACAAGCTAACCACGCAAGCTAACGTTACGTCTCAATCAGATGGTCACTCTGCGTCGCTCTCCTCTTCCTCTCAGTCATATCAAACAGAGACGAGCTAACGAGCGCCGTAAAGACGTTCACACTGCTCAGCAGACGACCTCGAGCGGGCGCTCTGTGGATACGAGAGAGAGAGACGCCATGTTCGAGATTGTTGTTCTGTTAGGTCGACTTAGAGACGACTGAAGGGGGAGGAGCTACAGGTTGATGTTTTAAATCATAGATGTGGACTGTCTCTCACGCTTCGGTCCCGCTCGCCGTATTTCCCCTCCGTGGTTAACTTGTAAATCAGTCAGGTGTGAATGTAGTCCCAGTCCTGATGAGCTGGATCGTAGTGAACTCCTCCAGGGCTCAGGTTGCAGCTCCAGGTGAAAGGTGGACGGCGTGGTGTCTGGTTTCCTGTTCACTCTCCATCACAGAGCCGAACGTGTCATCGGAGCCTCGGCGGGCCGAGACGTCTGGTCGAGTTCTTCTCCTGTGGACAGCGAGCGAATATAAAGTGCTGTAATACTCAGAGTGACCGAAGCTTCACTAATAAACATGTTTGTTTGTTTTCATTCAGATTACAGATTAACTAAGATGCAGGAACCTGACACACACTTCCTGCCTTCACTTCCTGCCATCACTTCCTGCCTTCACTTCCTGCCATCACTTCCTGCCTTCACTTCCTGCCATCACTTCCTGCCTTCACTTCCTGCCATCACTTCCTGCCTTCACTTCCTGCCTTCACTTCCTGCCTTCACTTCCTGCCTTCACTTCCTGCCTTCACTTCCTGCCTTCACTTCCTGCCATCACTTCCTGCCTTCACTTCCTGCCTTCACTTCCTGCCTTCACTTCCTGCCTTCACTTCCTGTCTTCACTTCCTGCCTTCACTTCCTGCCTTCACTTCCTGCCTTCACTTCCTGCCATCACTTCCTGTCTCTCCTCAGCTGGCGGTCATGAGGGAGAGATTAAAGCAGCAGGAGGCTGAATTATCTTTTATCTCCCTTTATCGTCTGCAGACTCGACTCCACAGCTTCGAGGGACGGCGACGGGGCCGAAGAAAATCGGCGTGACCTCGGCGGTGTCAGACGAGTCGGTGGCTGGTGACAGCGGCGTGTATGAACCGTCGGTCTGCAGGCCGGGCCTCCCTGCAGACCTCGTCCTCAGCGCCTACGAGGAGCGGTTGGCGTTGGGCTGCTCTCAGGTTCAACTCGGCTTCCGCTACGAGTCCAGAGACCAGCGCTTCACCATCTACGTCATGCAGCTGTCCAACTGCAGCGCCCTCTGTCTGCCGGCTGACCAGAAAATGTACGTCCTTTTATCCTCCTTGATGTTAGTGTGAAGTCTGACGGTCTGTCAGAGGTCAAAAGGTCGTCTTGCGTGTTGATCTCCACCGTGTTCGGTCAGTTTAGTGAGCAGCTGTGCAGCTCTTTCAGTACCATCTGTGTCCACCAGGTGGAGTTGGTAGTCCCGCTAGCTTCCTGCACGCTGGTCGAGCTCTCAGCCTGCGGTAACGTTGTGCCCCGCCCACCTCCTCTGCTCACCTGCAGTCTTTGCATCAAACCTTCACTCCATGAGCAGGATCCAAACACACACACACACACAGCGTGTCTCGTAAGGAGCGGCGTGGTGCTGCGGCGAGCGGCGTGGTGCTGCGGCTGGTGGTTGGCTCATTTCAAACGTGTTAGGTGTGAAGCAGCTCACTGGGAGGATGACTGAAGTGTGAAACATTCAGACTGTGTGTGTTTGGGTGAACAGGTGATGGCGTTGACGTTGTTCCGGCGCCACTCGTTAGGCGTTGGCTCCTCCTGTCCGTGTGCCGCTGACTGTTTGGAACCTCTGTCCTGCAGGTATGTGCGTGTGGTGGCGCTGCCCTGCGTGGAGACGACACGCTGCCTCTTCCGAACACGCGGCGCGCTGCCTCAGGATGTCGTGGAGGTCAACGAGGTCTTCGGCATGCAGATATCCCACAATGCATTGCGACAGAAGACGCTGCGGGTCGACGTGTGCAACACCAGCAAGTCAGGCCATGAAGACTGTCTGGTTAGTGTGTGTGTGTGTGTGTGTGTGTGTGTGTGTGTGTGTGTGTGTGTGTGTGTGTGTGTGTGTGTGTCTGTGTGTGTGTGTGTGTGTGTGTGTGTGTTACCTGACCGTCTCTCTCTCTCTGTGTGTGTGTGTGTGTGTGTGTGTGTGTTACCTGACTCTCTCTCTCTCTCTGCAGGCTGGAGCTCAGATCAGTCTGGCTGCCGTCAGCTGTTCAGAGGAGCGATGCTCCAGCTGGTACAACCTGCTGAGCCGAGCAGCCGGCGGCGCCCAGCAGGTACGGACCGGGTCGGTTCCACCTGTCAGACTGCAGAGGTGGTTCTGTTGGTACCTGTGTTGTCTGTCGGCCTCACAGGAGTAAATCTGGTGTGTGTGTGTTTCAGACTGCTGTGATCTCCAGCGTGTCCGGAGGCGGAGCTCCCGAGGACGTGGAGTGGTAAGTGTTTCTGCTGAAGAGGACATGAGGACATGTGTCCTGTCCCTCCCTGAACCTGTCTGTGCTCCATCTTTAGGCGCGGGGACGTCCTGGAGGCAGACAGCTTCCACCATGAAGAAGGAAACAGCGATGAAGGGGCGGGGCCTCTGGAGGAAGAGGAGGGGTTCTACCCCGACAGCTGCCAATGGGAAGCAGAGGAGGGGGAGGACGAGGAGGAGCATGTGACCAAACGTCCTCCGCCTCCTTTTCCAGCAGCAGCAATCACAGAGAAGGTGAGTGATCAAGGATGAAAGTCCGTCACAGACAGAAACGTCTTCATCGACTGGAGCGCCGCGCCTTTTCTTCTTCTACGTTTTAATAAACGCTGCAGTGTGTGCACCAGGCCAGCAGGTGGCGTTGTGACTTTATGTTGGTTCTTCAGTGAGGCGTAAACAAACTGACGATGATGAGCAGGACTAGAACATGAAGCAGTCCTCCGAGTCTCTGTAACCATAGTAACGGGGTGTTTGACGCTGCTGCTGACACACGGCCTCACCTCGTCCTCGTGCTGCTCCGATGAAGCGTTCAGTCACCTTTCCTTCAACACTTCCTGTGCAGGTGAACAAGGAGACGAGCACAGGCGGCTCGGCGCAGTCACGCCACCACTCGGTGGTCCGACCGAAGGAACGCCGCCCGGACGTCCGACAGCAGAACCCGTTCATGAGGGGGAACACCATCATCCGGTCCAAGACCTTCTCCCCTGGTCCTCAGAGCCAGTACATCTGCCGGGTAACAGGACGCCATGAAGCGCCATGGAAGCAGGAAGCAGCTGGGAGCCAGTTAGTAACGCCTCTCTCTCTCTCTCTGCTGCTCTCCACAGATAAACCGCAGCGACAGCGACAGCTCCACGCTCTCCAAGAAGTCTCCGTTTGTCAGGAACGCCTCGGAGCGACGCAGCATGCGCATGAAGAAGGTAAAGCTGTGTTCCTCTTTATGAGAGACAGGAAGTGAGGGAGGAGAGACAGGAAGTGAGGAAGGAGAGACAGGAAGTGAGGGAGGAGAGACAGGAAGTGAGGGAGGAGAGACAGGAAGTGAGGGAGGAGAGACAGGAAGTGAGGGAGGAGAGACAGGAAGTGAGGGAGCACTGATTCAAACCCCGCACTGTCACTTTATTTACTGCCAAGCACGACCTGAGAACACAGCGCCCCCTGCTGGCCCTTTGTGTCATCTTCTCTTCATCCTGTTACACTGATCTGGAGAGTCCTGAGACTTTATCAGCTCCCCTTTGAGACTCGGTCAGATGCAAACTGGCGGGCTGGAGGGAGCAGACGATGGTTGGTTCTCCTGCAGCTCACACTGTCAAACACTCAGCTTAAAGTCACATGACTGACAGCAGATCACTGAGCGCAGGAGGCTTCATGTCTGCGACACACCATCATACTGTGTTTCCCCCTCAGCCTCCTGTGCAGGTCAAAGGTCTGGACGGGCTGCTGCGGACCTCCCTGGACTTGGAGCTGGACCTGCAAGTGTCCCGGACTCGGCAGGCCCGGCTGGATCAGGAGCTGCAGGTGCTGCGGGAGCTGAAGACGCAGCTGGAGGCAGCGAGACAGCAGGGCCGCAGAGAGCTGCCTGCCTGGGTCCAAGAGGACGAACGCTTCCGTCTGCTGCTCAAGCAGGCCGAGAAACAGGTGAGAGAGCAGGTCTACGTGAAGGTCTTCAGAACCCCCGTCTTTAGGCCTCTAGAGTCTGAACTCCCGTGTCTCCCGTTCAGACCCGAGAGGAGCAGCTGCAGGAGAAGAGGGTGGAGAAGATGATGAGAGCAGCAGCGAAGGACGTCCACAAGATCAGGGGCCAGAGTCGCAAGGAGGTCCCTGAAGTCCAGACCTTCAGGTGAGACCAGCTGGTGTTTTACCCGGCTTCAATCATGTCGGCCATGTTCAGCACCAAGTAAAGGCAGGAAGCGTTTGACCCTCACAGCTTCCTGTTTCCTGTTTGTGTGTTTGCAGAGAGAAGATGGCGTTCTTCACACGGGCAAAGAGCAGCATCCCCGACCTGCCGGCTGACGACGTGTAGAGAATCATTTCAAAGTATTTCCCTCCTCCTGAGTCTCGGCTGCTGTTCAGACGGGCGTGAAGCGAGCGCTCTGCGGTGACATGAAGAACGCCGCGTTGAAGTAGAAACCATGAAGGAAGCGCTCAGCGTGTTTGTTTGTTAGTGATAGCACTGTTAGCTTCTCTTCCTGTTCCTGTTACTAACCGGCTGCTGATAGGCCCGTACGTGTTTCCAATCATTCCAGAGTCACGCGTGTGCAGAGCGTGTTTTTATACTGACATGACTATAAATATATAAATATGATATTTGTATAACGAAGGCACAAACGAAGGTACTGAAGAAACATCTAACGTACAGATGTTTCCTTTTCATCTCTTTTTTAAACTTTATACGTAGAAAAACTGGAGCACAAACTTCTCCTGACTCCCAACTTCCACATCCTCTGTGAGCGCCGCGCTCGCTCAGCGCCGTGCACCACGCCGCGCTCCCTCAGCGCCGCGCTCCCTCAACGCCGTGCACCACGCCGCGCTCCCTCAGAGCCGTGCACCACGCCGCGCTCCCTCAGCGCCGCGCTCCCTCAACGCCATGCACCACGCCGCGCTCCCTCAGAGCCGTGCACCACGCCGCGCTCCCTCAGAGCCGTGCACCACGCCGGCGCTCCCTCAGAGCCGTGCACCGTGCACCACGCTGCGTCAAGATGAACAGAATAGAATGATCCCAGACAGGAAGTCAGACAAGAAACCACGCGGAGCGTTTGGTCCATTTCAAAATAAAACAGAAGAAACAGACTTTATCAACATGACGTCAAAACAGAATGAACAACAAATCAACTTCAGAGAGACAAAGACACGTTTCAACGTTTTCTATTTTTCTTCCTGTGATCTTGTAGTTCTTCCTGTGATCTTGCAGTTCTCTGTGATCTTGTAGTTCTCCTGTGATCTTGTAGTTCTTCCTGTGATCTTGTAGTTCTTCCTATGATCTTGAAGTTCTTCCTGTGATCTTGTAGTTCTCTGTGATCTTGTAGTTCTCTGTGATCTTGTAGTTCTCTGTGATCTTGTAGTTCTCTGTGATCTTGTAGTTCTCTGTGATCTTGTAGTTCTCTGTGATCTTGTAGTTCTTCCTGTGATCTTGTAGTTCTCTGTGATCTTGTAGTTCTCTGTGATCTTGTAGTTCTATGTGATCTTGTAGTTCTTCCTGTGATCTTGTAGTTCTTCCTGTGATCTTGTAGTTCTCTGTGATCTTGTAGTTCTCCTGTGATCTTGTAGTTCTATGTGATCTTGTAGTTCTCTGTGATCTTGTAGTTCTCCTGTGATCTTGTAGTTCTTCCTGTGATCTTGCAGCACTCATGTTCTAGAAACAGACCCGGTGGGGTCGGGCGCTGACGGACCGCAGCGTGCTCGGTGTGTGGAAGTTGGGAGTAATGGAGGAAAACTGGAAGTGTTTGCTTCTTGTTCAGGACACTAGAAGATGATCTGAGGTCAGGTGGTCTCACGTGGTCAGTGTATGGTAGGATCAGCACTAACTCACTAACACTCAGGTAGATGTTCGTTAGTCTGCACTTTAACAAACGTAGGCGGGAAAAGCTCAAAATAAAAAAAAGCTTAAAAGAAACTCGATGTGGGTTTTTAAAAATATAAAAAAAGAAACTTCACACGAAGGCTTCCTGTCCACACAGGAAGTGAAGATGAAAATGTATTTTTCCTGACTGTGACCTGATTGTATGACTTAAAGGAAGTGACGTCACCCCCCCCCCCCCCCCCCAACACACACACATCCCTCCCACCGCAGACAAGCAGCTGCCAGCCAATAGGAGAAAAGCACACCTGTGATTGGTCTGAACCATGATTGATTCGTGTCTCATGTATTATTGAACGTTTCCTGTTTCCTGGATATTTACCGCTCATATCTCGCCGTCATGGAGGTCATTCCTTCCCGTGCTGACGGTCTCTGAAATTTTGGCGTGTTGTGGCGATCGGGGCGTTCTCAATCTGCGAAACGTCGCTTCATGTTGCCATGGTGACCAAGCGAGTCTCTGAAACGCAAACGCACTGACTTTAAGATCTTTAGTAAATGACTAAAGAAAGACAAACTGATGACCCTCGTCGGGCTCCGTCGCTTCACGGCCCGGTTAGAGAGCGCCACCAAGATGGCGGCTGCTAAAATCAAAGCGGAGGCTCCAATCATTGTTGCTGCGTTGAGCCTCGTGTTGGCGAGTGAAGCAGCTTCATCAGCAGTGCTCCCCTTATCTCAGAGGTCGTTGACCTTTTGCTCGCCGCGCTGCTTTTGGATCAAACTGTCGTCCTCGCCGAGCGAGCTCTGAGCACAGCCGTGTTTCCACGTGGACGCCGTCGTCTGATCCGACAGCAGACGGTTAAACGTAACGCCACAATCGTCCTCTCAGTTCTTTGTTTTGAAACATCTGGATGAAGGAGCGTCGCTCCTCGCTCGTTCAGAGAGGAACGCCGCTCGTCTTTTCTTGGGATGTGAAATGTTTCTGGTTTGTGTTGTGATTGTTTTTCTAATGAATCTGTTTCTATCTCGGCCGCAGAGACGCTGACAGCTTGTATTTATTGCACTTTGTGATTTGGGTGTGCTTCTCCTCTTTTATTTTGTTTTATTTCTTTTTATCGCGAGAGTCCCGAAAAAGCTGTGAATTTTATTCTCAGACACTGAACTGTCGACCAGAGCTGTAAATATTTCACCAGCACAAAAAACAAACAATATGTTTTGTAGTTTCACAACAAATAAAAAACTTCTCTTCTTCTATCCTCCGACTCGTTTTTCTCCAAGTGAAGAAATCAAGTGTTTTTTTAAAGTGAGGAGACTTAACGGTCCAATCAGATAAGTTATCTTTATGTCGCTGAACAAGTCAAACTAAATGCTGTCAGGCTGGCTTCTCTTCAACAGTGCAGCAGCCAGTCTGTCCTCCTTCTAACTTCTGCACTGCAGTACCCATTTTAAACACTAGGTGTCAGAGTTACATAATGCTCTTTTAATTACAAGTTTAGTTCATTAAATCCAAATAAAAGATATTTCAGGTGAAAGTAGAGTCCAACACATTCTGCCCCAGCTTCACCTGCTGCCTCCTGTCAGACAGGAAGTCTGTGATCCACCTGCACGTTCAGCTGAGAGAGCTGGTCCTGGAGCAGGGCTGAAGTCCACAAACAGGATCCTGACCTAGGTCCCTGTGTGTCCAGATGCTTGAGGATGGAGTGGAGGGCCAGGTGGACAGCTCTGAAGGTGGTCCAGAGGTCACAGAGGTCAGGGCGACTGTGGTCTTTGGTCTTCTTTGATGCATTAGTTTTTTTACTTTGCTGAAATAGTATTAGATGCCAGAAACATCAGCTATCATTTAGTGTCTTTATTGTATTTTGTTTATTATAATAATATGAAAATAAAAGTAAACACTGGAAGTTATCCAACCAATAATGATCGTTTAAACTAATGTATATATGTGCCATCCAGGCCGCAGGTGGCGCTGTCCGCCTCCCGCTGATGGTTTTAGGCTGAAGACACGAAGAAGAAAAAGTTGACGTTTCGAGCAGCGGAAGTACAATTAGAAAGCGACGGACTACTTCCTGTCTACAGTTTAGTTTCATCATCCACGAGATTCCACGTTGATCTCACCTGAGAGTCCACGTTGATCTCACCTGAGCAGAGATGGGAGACTCTTTATCTGAGCACACCGGCCGGCTGCTGCGGCAGGTAAGAGAGCTAACACGAGCTAACAGGAGCTAACAGGAGCTAGCAGGTTAAAGCAGAGTGACCGGTGGGCGGAGCCAAACCTCATTCAGAAAACCGTCAATTGAATGTGAGCGAGTTCAAATAGAAACAACAAAAACATCCCAAGTAAAGAGTGTGTAACAGTGAGACTCTTCTGTTAAAGTCTTCTTCACTTGAAAACGTTGAGTTTATTATTAGACTGAGCTGTTATCAGTCAAACCGCTTTAAATCAGTTTAATTCAGTTTATGAGTGAAAATAAATCACAGAATAAAATCCAACATCTTTACAGTTTAAGCTCTTAGTTTACCACCAGTCTGTAACTCAGCTGTAACCTTTAACCCGGATTATTTGACATTATTATTATAATATAAGGTCAAATCAAACTTTGACGGACAGGTGAAACTATCTCTGCATTGATTTTATTTCTGATTATCAGTTAAAATGTCTCTACAAAAGAATAAATCATAAAACAGTTGTAGCAATAGAAGTCACCTCTCATCATTTCACTCCAGTCACCATTTAATGATTATATCTACACACTTCCGTTTATAAAGAGCGTCTACCTGACAGGTGACTGATGACGTCATGCTTTACAAACTTACTTCAATAATCACTATATCTTTACAAACAGGAGAACATGAAGGTAATCTAACTTAATGATGGTGTTAGGCGCCATCTGCTGGTGTTCAGTGAGGACTGCAGCTCCAGCTGATAAAGACTAAAAACACATCAGTGTTTAGAGAGAAATTTGAAGCATTTGATTGGTTGTAAAAATAAATTTCTATAAAAGCTAAAAAATGCTGATTGATGAATTTCCTGCAGTTTCATTGGACCGTTTAAATCTGCTCGTTTTAACAAAATGCAGAATCGCTGAAACCGTTTTCATGCATGATGAATAAACGGTCAGTAATCCAGGTGTGATGTGTTAATGAAACCTGTCACGCTGAAGGAAAGATCCAGAGACGCTCAGTCGTTCGTGGAGTGGCGGTCAGAAAGCGTCCTGCCAGCTGGACGAAACGTGAAGTCACAATTAAATGAATGTTCGAGGTGGCTTCTCCTTCCACACCGATGTTTTTGGTTCAGATTTTCCAAACTGCATCGTCCAAGTCAGCGTGCTGGCCTGAGAGGGCGGAGTCACACTTAGTTTTAGGGCCAGTGAGTCTCTGAGGGAGCGTTTGTCTGTTGACATGAAATCCACGGCGTTTGGAGTCGGCGTGTAATTTGGGGGTTTGTTGCATCATTTCCTGGAAAAAAAGGAAGTTTTCACTTTCGCTCTGACTCTTTACTGTCGACGCCGTCCTGACAGGAAACCAGCAGCTTCACTCATTTATACACCGCCGTCACGGACGCTTCACGACGTGCAGGGACCAGACAGACAGGTGACGAGGGAGGGAGAGGCGGAGTCTCACCAGGTGTGTCGTGGCGAGCAGGCCCTGTGTCCGAGGATCGGTGGGTTCATGTGGTCAGACGGCGTGGAGGACTTCAGATGAATCTTTATGAACTCATCCTAAAATCGACCTCCGTCATTGGTCGAACCGGTTGTGTGTTTGAGAGTTTTTAAAAGAAAGTGAAACGTTTGATTTGTGTTTGAAGGTCGTTTGCACGGCGCCGTTATCACATCAATCATTCACTGAGTCTGTGATAAGTCTAATCAGGACCCATCGAGGGGTTAATGCAGCCAGGAAGTGTGCGTCTCTGACAGGAAGTGGAAGCTGATTGGTTGTTTGGTTGAGCAGCAGAGCTGCCCTCGCTGCCCTGTACTAAAGGGGGCGAGCGAAGCAGAGAGAGAGACAGAGTCAGCGGCGGAGAGAGAGGCGCTCACAGGTAAAACTTCTTTTGTTAGTCACAGCTCGCTTTTAGACCTGTTGTCAGATTACTCATTCCAGAGACTTTCAAAGTAAAAGCCTCCACTCTTTGTCCCGTTATGAGAACAATGAGAATAACTTTTTTATTTCATCACAATAAACGATGGATTTCTGTGTTTTTGAAAAAAGAGAAGAAAGGAGCTGTTGATGATGAATCTTCTTCAGCTAACTTTCTCTGTTTCCTACTTTTAAAGTTAAATTCTGACAGACTCACTGAACGTCCGGCTTTCTGTTTTTTTTTTACTTTTGGAGGTCGTTCTGAAACTTGGTATGTTGTTGCATCATGCTGAGGAAGCTTTCTGTTTCATTCTTACTCCCACTGCTCCTCCTGTCTTTATGAGCTGCTGATTACAACAAGGTTTAAAGTCACATTTCATTTTCTGTTTTCTCCCTCCTGATTGGGCGTTGACCGTCTGAGTGTTCCCGTGATTGATCGTTCTCCGAGATAAATCAGGTTTTATTGTGAAGTTCATTTGAACACAGCAGAAACATGTTGCTAAACTAGGATGACGTCATAACCATCCCAGCAAGGATCCAGGAAGTGAAGGAGGCGTGTCAGTGAGCTGTGTGTGTCAGGAGATGTCAACATGCTGACATGTTGTGTTTGGACTTCTGCAGGAGCAGGAAATCAGGAGTCTGTCTGCAGAGATCCAGAGTCTTCAAAACCCACAGAACCAGAGTCCGTCTCCCCGTCTGGAGGAACTACGAGACGAGAACGCCAAACTGAAATACCGCCTCAACATCCTGAAGAGGGTGAGTCACACGGACTGTACAAAGTTCACGGGGGGGTCATCTTTTGTTGTTGTTTTGGTTGAGCGCCCCCTGGTGGTGAGTTCACATACTGAGCCTTTAATCCAAAGATAATCACTGAGTCATCACAGCGTGTCCTCAGACGACCCTGACCTCTTCACTGGAACGATCGTCTGCTCCAAAGTTCACCGTTAGCCGTTAGCTGTTAGCTGTTAGCTGTTAGCGAGTGATTGTTCACGTCTCGTATCTGTAGATGGATCAATTATCACTCAGACACTTTAAAGTTAAAAAGTTTAAATATGACACTGAATTAAGTTTGATGCGTTCATGTGAGAAAATAATTTACATGACGCCACTGCCTCCCTTCAGCCAATCAGAGAGCAGGGATGTCAGAACATGTGATCTCGTCTGCAGCTCGGTGTAGAGACGACTTTTTGGAGTCAGATGGATTTATTGATTTCTTCATATCAAACCTGAAAGATCCTGTTAGACGACTTCCTGCAGCTGCTAAGATGACACCGCTAACGACGCAAGCTAACGTTACGTCTCAATCTGATAGAGATGATTAGTAAACGAGAAAAAACACGCCGAAAACAACAAACAAGATGTTGCTGTTAGTCAATAGGCTCAATATGTTCTTCCTGTGTCGTGGTTGGTCGATGCTCTTCCTGTGTCGTGGTTGGTCGATGTTCTTCCTGTGTCGTGGTTGGTCGATGCTCTTCCTGTGTCGTGGTTGGTCGATGCTCTTCCTGTGTCGTGGTTGGTCGATGCTCTTCCTGTGTCGTGGTTGGTCGATGCTCTTCCTGTGTCGTGGTTGGTCGATGCTCTTCCTGTGTCGTGGTTGGTCGATGCTCTTCCTGTGTCGTGGTTGGTCGATGCTCTTCCTGTGTCGTGGTTGGTCGATGCTCTTCCTGTGTCGTGGTTGGTCGATGCTCTTCCTGTGTCGTGGTTGGTCGATGCTCTTCCTGTGTCGTGGTTGGTCGATGCTCTTCCTGTGTGTCCTGCAGGAAAGGAGCACTCACTGCAGTAAAGCCATGTTGAACATTAATCAGCGGCTCCAGGAGGTTTTCGGCGTGGCCATCCGGGCTTCCTGCCCCGAGCTGGACGACCCTCCGCTGGCCGTGTCGCCCAACCAGCAGGCCAAGTTTGGAGATTACCAGTGCAACAGTGCAATGGCCTTATCCCAGGTACGTGTCTCCATCTTCAACATTTATATCGGGCCTCTCTCACTGTAAGGAGGTCAAAGGTCATGGATCGCTCTGGAATAAACCGTGTCGCTCTGCAGCTGCTGAAGGCGAAGGGGATGAAAGCCAACCCGAGAGAGATCGCACAGAAGATCATCGAGAACCTTCCAGCCAATGAGCTCATCCAGAAGACTGAGATCGCAGGACCAGGTACACACACACACACACACACACACACACACACACACACACACACACACACACTGACACACTGACACACACACACACACACACACACACACACACACACACACACTGACACACTGACACACACACACACACACTGACACACACACACACACACACTGACACACACACACACACACACACACACACTGACACACACTCACACACACACACTGACACACACACACACACACACTGACACACACACACACACACACACACACACACACACTGACACACTGACACACACACACACACGCACACTGACACACACACACACACACACACTGACACACACACACACACTGACACACACACACACACTGACACACACACACACACACTGACACACACACGCACACACACACACTGACACACACACACACACACACACACACACTGACACACACACACTGACACACACACACACACTGACACACACACACACTGACACACACACACACACACACACACACACTGACACACACACACACTGACACACACACACACGCACACACGCACACACACACACTGACACACACACACACACACTGACACACACACACACACTGACACGCACGCACACACACTGACACACACACACACACACACACTGACACACACACACACACACACACTGACACACACACACACTGACACGCACGCACACACACTGACACACACACACACACACACATGCACACACACACACACTGACACACACACACACACACACACACACACACA
>NC_136701.1:26110603-26115603 GCF_947650265.1 Symphodus melops | reverse complement strand
AGACAGCGGACAGGTAGGGTCGAACACGCCGCGAGCTCGTTCTTTAATGAACGATGGAACATCCTTTAAGTGTGTGTGTGTGTGTGTGTGTGTGTGTGTGTGTGTGTGTGTGTGTGTGTGTGTGTGTGTGTGTGTGTGTGTGTGTGTGTGTGTGTGTGTGTGTGTGTGTGTGTGTGTGTGTGTGTGTGTGTGTGTGTGTGTGTGTGTGTGTGTGTGTGTGTGTGTGTGTGTGTGTGTGTAGGCCACACACTTCCAGGTGGTGTTTGCTGCGGCTCAGATGATTGGCTGGTATGACCCCAAGGTGACCCGGGTGGAGCACGCAGGATTTGGAGTGGTGCTGGGAGAGGACAAGTATGTCACTCACACACACACACACACACACACACGATGAACTCTTTGTCTTTCTTCTGATTCTTCGTGTTTCCTGAAAAGCAGAAGACATCCAGTGTCCTCATCAAGTGTCCTTGTGGTGTTCCCTTTGCAGGAAGAAGTTTAAGACTCGGTCTGGAGAGACGGTGAGGCTGATGGACCTGCTGGACGAGGGGCTGAAGAGGTCCATGGACAAACTGAAGGAGAAGGAGAGAGACAAGGTGAGAGAGGCCACGCCTCCCGCTCGCCGACTGACTCGCTGCTGGTCAGGACTGAATCCATGACTCCGTCTTAAAAGTCCAACCCAGCTGGAGTCCTTCTTGGCGTGTTCCACTCGTCTTCACTTCGTGTCCTGTGTTTGATCCGTTTAGTCCGGTTCTGTCCAATCAGCTCATTATTTCTGCTCTGCGCTCGCCGTCAGCTGGAGCCGCCTGACGAGCCCCCCCCCCCCCTCTACATCCTGGTCATCAGTCTCTGTCCTCGTCACTCGCAGCTTTGCATGGAAATAAAAACAAAAGGAGCGGGCGCTGGCCTGGTTCCGTCTCATGTGGATCCAGTTGGGCTCACGTCGGTGGTGTGAGCAGGATGACAGAACACTCTCTGGTCCGGCTCGCTGTCTGGGTCGGCGCCCACGTTGACCATCTGCTAACACGGCCTCATTAAAACAAGCCCCGCCCCCGGCCTCCGTGCACTTCAGTGTTTCTGAAGCTTGTCGTCTCGTTCACTCGCACGCCGCCCAGCTGTCCCGGACCGTGCTGACGCGTGACTGCACGCCACACTGGGTTCAAGCACGGGGACCTCAGTACATACTTAGGCTGTGGCCCAGTGGACGGCATCGTCTCTTGAAGGTCGGGGGTTTGATCCCCACTTTTTTAGGTCCAATGTGCACACGCACACACACACACACACACAGACACACACACACACACACACACACACACACACACACTGACTTGCAGAGGTGTGTGTGTGCAGGTCCTGACCCCGGAGGAGCTGGCTAAAGCTCAGAGGTCGGTGGCTTTCGGCTGCATTAAATACGCCGACCTCTCCCACAACCGCATCAACGACTACGTGTTCTCCTTCGACAAGATGCTGGACGACCGCGGCAACACGGCGGCGTACCTGCTCTACGCCTTCACCCGCATCAGGTGAGTTCCCAGCAGACACATGGCACATGTGCTTCCCTGAGTGTCCACTAGAGGCTGGCTGTCTGGCCTGAGAGGATTTAATGATCCGACCTCAGAGGGGGGGGGGGGGGGGTTACCTGAGCTGTATCAACGAGCTGTCTTCCTATAGGTCCATCGCTCGTCTGGCCAACATCGACGAGGCGACCTTGAAGAAAGCTGCAGAGACCTCTGAGGTGGTGCTGGACCACGAGAAGGAGTGGAAGCTGGGGAAGTGCATCCTCCGCTTCCCCGAGATCCTGCAGAAGATCCTGGACGACCTTCTGCTGCACACGCTCTGCGACTACCTGTACGAGCTCGCCACCACCTTCACCGAGTTCTACGACAGCTGCTACTGCGTGGAGAAGGACCGACAGACAGGTACGCCCCGGCTTTAGGGGAGTCAGGACACGCGGAGGTCAAAAGGTCAAGAAGACGATAAAGAGCAGACGTTTGTTCTGTCGCTGTGTTAGCGCTCTGTTAGCGCTCTGTTAGCGCTCTGTTAGCTAATGTTCCGTTAGCACAGCGCCAGTACACTGTGTGTGTGTGTGTGTGTGTGTGTGTGTGTGTGTGTGTGTGTGTGTGTGTGTGTGTGTGTGTGTGTGTGTGTGTGTGTGTGTGTGTGTGTGTGTGTGTGTGTGTGTGTGTGTGTGTGTGTGTGTGTGTGTGTGTGTGTGTGTGTGTGTGTGTGTGTGTGTGTGTGTGTGTGTGTGTGTGTGTGTGTGTGTGTGTGTGTGTGTGTGTGTGACCTCCGACCCCGCCTCTCTGACCCGAAATAAACAGACTTCCTGTGTTGGTGTCTCTTGTCTAACTTCACTGTGAGACATTTGATATAACGTGTGTGTGTGTCTCTGTGTGTGTGTGTGTGTGTCTCTCTGTGTGTGTCTCTGTGTGTGTGTGTGTGTCTCTCTGTGTGTGTCTCTCTGTGTGTGTCTCTGTGTGTGTGTGTGTCTCTGTGTGTGTCTCTGTGTGTGTGTGTGTCTCTGTGTGTGTCTCTGTGTGTGTCTCTGTGTGTGTCTCTGTGTGTGTGTGTGTGTCTCTCTGTGTGTGTGTGTGTGTGTGTGTCTCTGTGTGTCTCTGTGTGTGTGTGTCTCTGTGTGTGTGTGTCTCTCTGTGTGTGTGTGTGTGTGTGTGTGTGTGTGTGTGTGTGTGTGTGTGTGTCTCTGTGTGTGTGTCTCTGTGTGTGTGTCTCTGTGTGTGTGTCTCTGTGTGTGTGTGTGTCTGTGTGTGTGTGTGTGTCTCTGTGTGTGTGTGTGTGTGTGTGTGTGTGTGTAGGAGAGGTGCTGAAGGTGAACATGTGGAGGATGCTGCTCTGTGAGGCCACGGCGACCATCATGGCGAAAGGCTTCGACATCCTGGGCATCGTGCCCGTCCAGAGGATGTGATGTCACAGGGAGAAGACCCGCCTCTCTGATGACTTTCCCGCTCTCATCACCAGAGATGATTCTACGACGTCCCAGCATCCCGAGCTTCTCCTGTATCATTTTTAATAAAGAACCAATCGCTACCCTGTGTCAGCTGTCAATCATTCTCACCTCTCTCTCTCTCTGACGGACGGGCGAGTGTCGACTCCAGCTGTTGTCACACTATGTTTAGCTCCGCCCCTCGAATCTCAAAGTGTCCTGTCCCAGGACGTAGAGCACAAAGTAAAGTGAACACGGTGGCGTGTTTGAGACCACGTCACCATAGAGACGGAGGGGCGGGGCCTTTTTAAGGCCGCAGGTTCAAGTCCTGATGTGGACCAAAATATGGAAGTTGGTCTGGTCGCTGGAGAGGTGTCAGACCACTTCCTCGAGCACTGCCGGGGTGCCCTTGAGCAAAGCAGCAAATCCCACAATAAAATCAGTACTGTTCTTCATGAAACGGCCTCATCCTTCAGAATAAAAGCTCGATGGACTCTTTGATAAAAGTGGATTTATTCTGAGGTTTTACTGTCTTCAGCTGTGATCGAGATAAACTACGTTAGCTGAGATCGCCACTTGTGAATTTTGACATTTTTACACAAACTTAAAATGGCGGTTGCTAACTGAGTGGTTGTCATGGAGATGTTAAATGTCATCACAACGGGAACTCTCTCACTAATCCTCTCATGTGAGGTTCATCAGTTCTTAAGCTAACGTTTAGCTAGCTTGTTAAACCGCTGATTAGATTGATGAAGCATAACGGTCACTTCAAATATCAACCTGAACCTGAAGAAGTGAAGCTCAGGGTTAAATCACCTGACCTGACCTTTGACCCCAGGTTAGTTCCTGGTGTTTAGGCTCCATGATGAAGGAACAGATTGTGAGCGAGACGCCGCAGAGCTGCTGGTTTTTATCGTTAGCATGAATAATTCCTACTTTTTATCTGATGAGTCGATCCGATCTGTAACTCAGACTGAGGAGAGAGGAAGTGAGCACGCTGCCAGCTTCTCTGCAGCAGCGCCGTGAGTGTGGCGCCTCGTCTCTGCCACGCCCCCTCTGACATCACAGCCAGCTCTGCTTGGCATCAAGTGGAAGAAACGAGAGGAGACGAGAGATCAACATTTTAATGAAGTGTTTTCAGCTCGCACACGAGGACATTAACCACTCATCGCTTTCTACACGTGGCCATAAATCATGTGTAAGGGGGCGTGGCGAGCACGCCGCGCTGCCATGACACATGCAGGACGAGCAGAACTGAAACGCCACGCTCAGTGACGTGAACACAGAATAAACACAACGCGTCTGCTCCCCCGCTGCGTCGCTCGTCCTGTGACGGGGAGAGGTGTCAGGGCGCCGTTCGTCTGGATCACTGTCTGCTTCCTGACGTCTCTCCGTCCTCGTCTGCTGCGGCGTGTTTCTCCTGACACGAGGAAGATGTTCTCATCATCCTCCCGTCACGTCCTGCTCCGTCTCGGCCCTTTCATCAAAACGTCCTCTGGCACAGCTCGCCACGGTCGGCGTTTATTTGAGTGAGGAGCGTATCGGGCGCAGTGAGGGAGCGCAGAGGTGCAAAAGAGCGAGCACACAAAAGGAAACCAGCGAGGGAGGCGGGCGGCGTCACAGGTGACCTTCAGTGCTCCAGTTCCACTGTGAAAAAGCGTCTGCAGCCGCCGCTGGTCAGTTCACGATGAGTCGAACATCCGTATGTCCTCGTCTGCCCTCGTTCATATTTCAGTCTCTTTGAGCGCCGCTTTGAACGAGTCCCTGATGGCGGTGAGACCGGACGCCAGAAGATGTCCGCTCACCCGGCTGTGCCACTCCTGCGAGCGTCCTCTGAAAGACAAACAGACGTTAGAGCTCAGAGACGTTTGACAGGAAGTCTTCAGCTCCACTTTTCCTGACAGCGAGGAATGAAAGAAGGCGACGGCGAGTCGCTGGTGGAGGAAGAACCCTCACTGAGGAGAAGCTTCGGAGACAGGATGTCGTTTCCTCACATGCAGCTCGTTAAGAGCACGCCGACAGAACCGAAGAAGAACCTGAGGAACGAACACTTCAAACACCTGCA
>NC_136701.1:26102952-26110403 GCF_947650265.1 Symphodus melops | reverse complement strand
TCATTCTGCAGCAGGGGGTGAAAGGGTTAACTCATTCTGCAGCAGGGGGTGAAAGGGTTAACTCATTCTGCAGCAGGGGGTGAAAGGGTTAACTCATTCTGCAGGTTAAGTCATTCAGAGGGCTCTAAAGCAAACATGATGTCACAAACAGAGAGACAGCTTCTATCAATATATCATCTGTTGTTACCATGGCAACTAATACAGGAGATGATGTCACGCTCAGTGTACTCGGTGTGTGTGGATTCATCCACTGCAGAAAGTAGTTCCCGTCACTCGTCCTGTTACACTCCTTTATGACCTCCCTGCCGTCAACACAGGAAACTCAATATCAGCTGACAGGAAGTCAGACGGCGTCTATCTATCTATCAACTGGTATTAATATTGTTAGTTTTGATGACCTTGACTTGAACTTTGACCTGTGGAAGCTGAGTCTCTACACTCTGACCTTTGACCTGTGGACTCTGAGTCTCTACACTCTGACCTTTGACCTGTGGAAGCTGAGTCTCTACACTCTGACCTTTGACCTGTGGACTCTGAGTCTCTACACTCTGACCTTTGACCTGTGGACTCTGAGTCTCTACACTCTGACCTTTGACCTGTGGAAGCTGAGTCTCTACACTCTGACCTTTGACCTGTGGACTCTGAGTCTCTACACTCTGACCTTTGACCTGTGGAAGCTGAGTCTCTACACTCTGACCTTTGACCTGTGGAAGCTGAGTCTCTACACTCTGACCTGGGACCTGTGGAAGCTGAGTCTCTACACTCTGACCTGGGACTTGTGGATGCTGAGTCTCTACACTCTGACCTTTGACCTGTGGACTCTGAGTCTCTACACTCTGACCTTTGACCTGTGGATGCTGAGTCTCTACACTCTGACCTTTGACCTGTGGAAGCTGAGTCTCTACACTCTGACCTTTGACCTGTGGAAGCTGAGTCTCTACACTCTGACCTTTGACCTGTGGACTCTGAGTCTCTACACTCTGACCTTTGACCTGTGGATGCTGAGTCTCTACACTCTGACCTTTGACCTGTGGAAGCTGAGTCTCTACACTCTGACCTTTGACCTGTGGAAGCTGAGTCTCTACACTCTGACCTGGGACTTGTGGATGCTGAGTCTCTACACTCTGACCTTTGACCTGGGGAAGCTGAGTCTCTACACTCTGACCTGGGACTTGTGGATGCTGAGTCTCTACACTCTGACCTTTGACCTGTGGAAGCTGAGTCTCTACACTCTGACCTTTGACCTGTGGACTCTGAGTCTCTACACTCTGACCTTTGACCTGTGGATGCTGAGTCTCTACACTCTGACCTTTGACCTGTGGAAGCTGAGTCTCTACACTCTGACCTTTGACCTGTGGAAGCTGAGTCTCTACACTCTGACCTGGGACTTGTGGATGCTGAGTCTCTACACTCTGACCTTTGACCTGGGGAAGCTGAGTCTCTACACTCTGACCTGGGACTTGTGGATGCTGAGTCTCTACACTCTGACCTTTGACCTGTGGAAGCTGAGTCTCTACACTCTGACCTTTGACCTGTGGAAGCTGAGTCTCTACACTCTGACCTGGGACTTGTGGATGCTGAGTCTCTACACTCTGACCTGGGACTTGTGGATGCTGAGTCTCTACACTCTGACCTTTGACCTGTGGAAGCTGAGTCTCTACACTCTGACCTTTGACCTGTGGATGCTGAGTCTCTACACTCTGACCTTTGACCTGTGGAAGCTGAGTCTCTACACTCTGACCTGGGACTTGTGGATGCTGAGTCTCTACACTCTGACCTTTGACCTGTGGAAGCTGAGTCTCTACACTCTGACCTGGGACCTGTGGACTCTGAGTCTCTACACTCTGACCTTTGACCTGTGGACTCTGAGTCTCTACACTCTGACCTTTTACCTGTGGAAGCTGAGTCTCTACACTCTGACCTTTGACCTGTGGAAGCTGAGTCTCTACACTCTGACCTGGGACCTGTGGATGCTGAGTCTCTACACTCTGACCTTTGACCTGTGGAAGCTGAGTCTCTACACTCTGACCTTTGACCTGTGGAAGCTGAGTCTCTACACTCTGACCTTTGACCTGTGGACTCTGAGTCTCTACACTCTGACCTTTGACCTGTGGACTCTGAGTCTCTACACTCTGACCTTTGACCTGTGGAAGCTGAGTCTCTACACTCTGACCTTTGACCTGTGGAAGCTGAGTCTCTACACTCTGACCTTTGACCTGTGGAAGCTGAGTCTCTACACTCTGACCTGGGACCTGTGGATGCTGAGTCTCTACACTCTGACCTTTGACCTGTGGAAGCTGAGTCTCTACACTCTGACCTTTGACCTGTGGACTCTGAGTCTCTACACTCTGACCTTTGACCTGTGGAAGCTGAGTCTCTACACTCTGACCTTTGACCTGTGGAAGCTGAGTCTCTACACTCTGACCTTTGACCTGTGGAAGCTGAGTCTCTACACTCTGACCTTTGACCTGTGGATGCTGAGTCTCTACACTCTGACCTTTGACCTGTGGAAGCTGAGTCTCTACACTCTGACCTTTGACCTGTGGAAGCTGAGTCTCTACACTCTGACCTGGGACCTGTGGATGCTGAGTCTCTACACTCTGACCTTTGACCTGTGGAAGCTGAGTCTCTACACTCTGACCTTTGACCTGTGGAAGCTGAGTCTCTACACTCTGACCTTTGACCTGTGGAAGCTGAGTCTCTACACTCTGACCTGGGACTTGTGGATGCTGACTCTCTTGCGGGTGTTGTCGCTGCAGCGCTCTAAGATGAGCTCGGCACTCGGTCGAGGAGGGACGACCGGAGCCTCCTTCTTCAGCTCGCCCTCTGAGCCGGACGCCGCCTGCTCGGGAATGTTTTCTGTGGGTTTAAAAAGACAGAAGTTTACAGATCTGTGACTCCTCCCCCTCCATCACGCTGTTTTCAAACCTGACACCACAAACTGATGTTGATGTTTACGGAGACTTTGATATAGTCAGATTGGTTCATCCCACAGGTGCAGTCGCCCCCTGCTGGCAGTCAGAGTGTATGACTTGTTAATCAATGAGATCAGTGTTTTTATTACCCTGGTTCTTTCTCTCCCTCAGCGGCGACTTGGCGGCGTTCCTGGAGTTCCTGTTCTCGGCTCGGAGGCCTCCTTTCTGCTGGAGGTACCTGCGGCTGTTCCTGCGGTAGGTGTCCTGGCTGATCCTCTGGCGAGCCTTGTTGTGGATGCTCTTGGCGTTGCTGATGGACGACCTGAGACACAAAGGTTGAGCGGTCAGGAACGGGGAAGTAAAAAAGTTGAGTCCAACACAGGTTTCCACTGGAAGTGTCAATAACCAGACCATTTGAGATAAAGGAAGACACGTGTTAGTGTGTAGACTCACTTTCACCACATTTAATCTCAACCATGAATATGAACACATTCTGCAGAAACAAGAGTTTCAGTTCCCAACAAAGACACTAACTTCTCCCCCCTCACCACAGCGAGGACAAACATTCACTTTATGAAACAGCTGTTCAAAGTTATTTAAAGAACACCACTGTCAGCGGAGACGTACCTGCGAGGCGGGAGTTTCTGTCTCTGCAAGTTCAGCCGTTCAGCTTCATAGATCTCCTTCTTTCCCGCCTTGTGCAGAAACATGGAGGGAAAATGGCCGGTCTCGTCGCCTTTCCTGTTACACCCAGGTTACAACAAAAAGATTAAAGTCCAGGTCCAGTATCTTTAAACAGGGACCTGTTGTCACATCCGTTTGCTCTTAAATCTGATTTTCAGGTGTCAAAGTGTTGGAGTGGCTCTCGTTCATTTTCTGGGCCTGCAGCCTTGAAACAGGCTGTGATGGCCGCTCGGTGATCCTGAGCACATCCTCAGAAAGTTAATGTCTTATTTTGTGTGTGTGTGGTTCATACCTGACAACCCACCAGCCGTCCAGCAGTTTGTGAATCACCTCAATGGTCTCTCCGAGCTCCAGAGAGATCTCGTCCTCCAGCTCGGCCTTGTAGGCTTTGATGGTGACGTGCAGCTCTCCTGCAGGGAAGCAGCAGCGTTTGAGCTCTCAGAGGACTGACGCTGTGGTTCAGATCCTGGTGCAGGCTCTGGTGATATCATTCACTATTGCTCACCTTCATAGTTTGGTTCGGCCTCCTCGGCTTCCTCAGGTGTGTCCAGAGGCTCCAGGTACGCAGCAGGAACCCATCCTCGTTTAGACTCGCACTGACAGAACCACCAACCTGAACGCAACGCCATCAAACCTGGTCATATTCATCTCGAGGACGCGACACAGCGACTTCTGTTAAACGTTTCATGAAGACGTTTAATTGAACGTCTTTAAAGTCTGAGTCACGTGAATTGGGTGAAGTGAAACCTTCTCAATCATTCACATAGATAATACAGACACCTCTCTACACACACATCTGGACTCCCTCTGCAGAGGTCAAAGGTTACATCACGACTTGTATCTCACTGCTCGACTTCCTCCATCTTTGTCCCAGTGAGGATCTCCAATAACTCGAATCATTAAAACTCATCCTCTCTCACCGTTCTGATTCTTCTCCACGATCTCCACCTGGTCTCCGGCGTGCAGAGCGATCTCGTGTTTGGACGTCTTCTCGAAGTCTGAAACCACTCTGTAGGTTTCCAGGATGATGGGCCCAGAGATCTCTGCGAGGTTGAAACACCATCAGGAGTTTTTATCTCAGGACACAGTCTCAAACCTGCAGGTCACCTCCAAACTTACAGGCCAAAACAGATTACTAATACAGACATTATTATTCCAACATCAGAGGTCAAAGGTCGTAAATCCTCACCTCTGTATAATAATCATCACTATCATTAAAGTAGCACACTGGGTGCATTTTAATGTGATCTTACACCAGTCAAAGTGTACATGGTGTTTAGTCTTCCTTTATTTAATTCATGTAAACTTGCTCATGCTGGGTTTTTAAACTGCTTTGTTATATTTCCTGTTTTTTGAGCTGCTGTAACGCCCACATTTCCCCCACTGGTTGATCAATAAAGTTTATCTTACCTGATGCGTTGCCTCTCACCAACTCTCTGGACTCCACAAAGTTCTCGTTTCTCTTCAGTCTGAAGAGAAACAAATCACTTGATTACTCTGACTCAGTCTTTGCTTGACACGGAAAACAAGAGCGGCATATGACAGTGAAAGTTCAGGCTAAAGCTCGAACATGGAGGACTTTAGTCTGGTGAGCTGTACGTATGTACACAGCTGTTACCATGACGACTATGCCCGTTGTTGGCTACAGGATCTAGCATCTGAGCTACCCTCTTATTGGATGCGTCGAGGTGTAGTCAGGAAGTGCTGTGCTTAAATTGAAAATGTTTTAACTTCTGTCACTCTGCAGCAAGGAGCCATATAACTGTACTGACGTGTTCGGGGCCGGCGGGTTCTCGTCCTCCGGTCGCACCCTGAAGAAGCCGGTGAGGAGTTTGCAGCGAGAGATGTGAGGCGGCAGGTTGATGAGCGAGCTGCAGTACTCGGACAGTGTGCTCTGCCTGGTTTCTGTTGACTTCTCACTGTCCAACCAGCGTGGGGCTGAAGACACACACACACACACACACACTTCAGTATAATCTGGGGTCACTGTATAAATGAAATCTTGAATGAATAAAATGATTCATATATTGATCTCTGAGCCCGCCTGTTGGAGCGGCAGTCACGTAGCGCCCGTCCCTCCTCAGAGGTGAACACTTCCTCTCCTGTTCTGGAAGTTTCCTCAGCTCTGAGGTTGACTCATCCTTCTCTTTTTGTTTTGTAATTTAACCGTTGGACTTCTGTTTCCATGAAAGGTGTCAAAACATCTGAACAGGAAGAAAGATAAATGTTTCTGCTCCTGAAACCACGTAGACCATCATCACTAAATCTACGTCACGCTGTTGAAATAGATCCTTCTCTTTTAAAGGAGCAGTCTGTAACTCTACCCCTAGTGTTTAAAATGAGTACTGCAGTCTAAACTCTAAACATTACAGAGAGCTGTCTCCCCCCCTCCTCTCACACAGGTCAGCATGTGGTGGACACTGTAGCTTCAGTGTTTAGCCAGCTCTGCATGTGGTGGACACTGTAGCTTCAGTGTTTAGCCAGCTCTGCATGTGGTGGACACTGTAGCTTCAGTGTTTAGCCAGCTCTGCATGTGGTGGACACTGTAGCTTCAGTGTTTAGCCAGCTCTGCATGTAGAGACACTGTAGCTTCAGTGTTTAACCAGCTCTGCATGTGGTGGACACTGTAGCTTCAGTGTTTAGCCAGCTCTGCATGTGGTGGACACTGTAGCTTCAGTGTTTAACCAGCTCTGCATGTGGTGGACACTGTAGCTTCAGTGTTTAGCCAGCTCTGCATGTGGTGGACACTGTAGCTTCAGTGTTTAGCCAGCTCTGCATGTGGTGGACACTGTAGCTTCAGTGTTTAGCCAGCTCTGCATGTGGTGGACACTGTAGCTTCAGTGTTTAGCCAGCTCTGCATGTGGTGGACACTGTAGCTTCAGTGTTTAACCAGCTCTGCATGTGGTGGACACTGTAGCTTCAGTGTTTAGCCAGCTCTGCATGTGGTGGACACTGTAGCTTCAGTGTTTAGCCAGCTCTGCATGTGGTGGACACTGTAGCTTCAGTGTTTAGCCAGCTCTGCATGTGGTGGACACTGTAGCTTCAGTGTTTAGCCAGCTCTGCATGTGGTGGACACTGTAGCTTCAGTGTTTAGCCAGCTCTGCATGTGGTGGACACTGTAGCTTCAGTGTTTAGCCAGCTCTGCATGGGTCTGTAAAGCTTTCTGCGTTCTAACCTCTCTCCATGTTTCATCTCCAACATTGATCCTAGTTTGAGCAGCTTTCTGCTGCTGGAGCTTATTAGAAACATGCAGAGGCTTTTTAGCTCGGGTACAATCACTTCTATCTGAAGCAGTTCCACTGCCCGCTTCCATCGCTGCAACACCTGTTCACCTGATAACTGCTCTCATATCTGGCAAACCCAGGGGCGTCCAAAATGGCCTTCAAAGCCCCGCCTACCTTCTCTGGTCCAATCACATCCAGAATATGGGAAAAACCAAAACTTTAATACTTTTGTGAGTTATATGAATATGAAAGTTTTAGCATTAACTGTATTGCGTTAGCTTGAACTCTTTTTAACATGCTTCTCCTTCTTTGTTCTTGTCTCAACATTTCATCACACTGATTTCAGCAGCTGCTTCACTTCCTGCTATGTAGAAAAAAGAGAAGTAGGCATGTGTTTGATGAACACAGCTTCCTGTTTGCAGGAGGATGACAGCAGCACGCAGCGTTTGTTCAGACAACCAGGTGACGAAACAAACCGATTCAGACTCCAGAGGTCACACCTGAACAGAACATGAGATCAGGAGTTCTTCTACCTGGTAGTTTGGGGATGATTCGGTCCTTCTTCTCGATCTGTCCCGCCTCGATGGGAAACATCTCCTTCAGGGATTTCTGTCAACATGAACAACTT
>NC_136701.1:26092952-26097952 GCF_947650265.1 Symphodus melops | reverse complement strand
ATCTTAGTTCACATCTTTTTTAATCAAGCAACTCAATTGTACCATTTTACGTACGTCGTGATGATGGACCTCAGTTCTGCTCCTTTATTATCAAAATCATATTTATAGTGCGGGTTCGTCTGCTTCAGCACACATTACAAGATTTAATGATGGTCCTAAAATCTCCGACCCCTCCGGTCCTCCTTTAAGTCTTGGGTCTCGGCGTATACCGATCGGACATTAAAGGGCGGAGCTAGACACACTGCAGGCTGTTGGTTGGTCGAACGAATCGTGACTTTTCATCAGACGGGGACAAACAAATGTTTAGATATCCTGTGGACTTAACAGTACTTTACTACAAAGAAAGGGTTAGGGTTAGAGGTTAGCGGTTAGGGTTAGAGGTTAGAGGTTAGGGTTAGAGGGTTAGAGGTTAGAGGTTAGAGGGTTAGAGGTTAGGGTTAGAGGTTAGAGGTTAGAGGTTAGAGGGTTAGAGGTTAGAGGGTTAGAGGTTAGGGTTAGAGGTTAGAGGTTAGAGGGTTAGAGGTTAGGGTTAGAGGTTAGAGGTTAGAGGTTAGGGTTAGAGGTTAGAGGTTAGGGTTAGAGGGTTAGAGGTTAGGGTTAGAGGTTAGAGGTTAGAGGTTAGAGGGTTAGAGGTTAGGGTTAGAGGTTAGAGGTTAGAGGTTAGAGGGTTAGAGGTTAGAGGTTAGAGGGTTAGAGGTTTAAAGGGTTAGAGGTTTAAAGGGTTAGAGGTTAGAGGTTAGAGGTTAGAGGTTAGAGGGTTAGGGTTAGGGTTAGAGGTTAGAGGGTTAGAGGTTAGAGGGTTAGAGGTTTAAAGGGTTAGAGGTTAGAGGTTAGAGGTTAGAGGTTAGAGGGTTAGGGTTAGGGTTAGAGGTTAGAGGGTTAGAGGGTTAGAGGTTAGAGGTTAGAGGGTTAGAGGTTAGAGGGTTAGAGGTTAGAGGTTAGAGGGTTAGAGGTTTAAAGGGTTAGAGGTTAGAGGTTAGAGGTTAGAGGGTTAGAGGTTAGAGGTTAGAGGGTTAGAGGTTAGAGGGTTAGAGGTTAGAGGTTAGAGGGTTAGAGGTTTAAAGGGTTAGGGTTAGAGGGTTAGAGGTTAGAGGGTTAGAGGTTAGAGGTTAGAGGTTAGAGGGTTAGAGGTTAGAGGTTAGAGGGTTAGAGGTTAGAGGGTTAGAGGTTAGAGGTTAGAGGTTAGAGGGTTAGAGGTTAGAGGTTAGAGGGTTAGAGGTTAGGGTTAGAGGGTTAGAGGTTAGGGTTAGAGGTTAGAGGTTAGAGGTTAGAGGGTTAGAGGTTAGAGGTTAGAGGTTAGAGGTTAGGGTTAGAGGTTAGAGGTTAGAGGGTTAGAGGTTAGAGGTTAGAGGTTAGGGTTAGAGGTTAGAGGTTAGAGGTTAGAGGGTTAGAGGTTAGAGGGTTAGAGGTTAGAGGTTAGAGGTTAGAGGTTAGAGGTTAGAGGTTAGAGGGTTAGAGGTTAGAGGTTAGAGGGTTAGAGGTTAGAGGTTAGAGGGTTAGAGGTTAGAGGTTAGAGGGTTAGAGGTTTAAAGGGTTAGAGGTTAGAGGTTAGAGGTTAGAGGTTAGGGTTAGAGGTTAGAGGTTAGAGGTTAGGGTTAGAGGTTAGAGGGTTAGAGGTTAGAGGTTAGAGGGTTAGAGGTTAGAGGTTAGAGGGTTAGAGGTTAGAGGTTAGAGGGTTAGAGGTTTAAAGGGTTAGAGGTTAGAGGTTAGAGGGTTAGAGGGTTAGAGGTTAGAGGGTTAGAGGTTAGAGGTTAGAGGTTAGAGGTTAGAGGTTAGAGGGTTAGAGGTTTAAAGGGTTAGAGGTTAGAGGTTAGAGGTTAGAGGGTTAGAGGTTAGGGTTAGAGGTTAGAGGGTTAGAGGGTTAGAGGTTAGAGGTTAGGGTTAGAGGTTAGGGTTAGAGGTTAGAGGTTAGAGGTTTGGGTTAGAGGTTAGAGGTTAGAGGTTAGGGTTAGAGGTTAGAGGTTAGAGGTTAGGGTTAGAGGTTAGAGGTTAGAGGTTAGGGTTAGAGGTTAGAGGTTAGGGTTAGAGGTTAGAGGGTTAGAGGGTTAGAGGTTAGAGGTTAGGGTTAGAGGTTAGAGGTTAGAGGTTAGGGTTAGAGGTTAGAGGTTAGGGTTAGAGGTTAGAGGTTAGAGGGTTAGAGGGTTAGAGGTTAGGGGTTAGAGGGTTAGAGGTTAGGGTTAGAGGTTAGAGGTTAGGGTTAGAGGTTAGAGGTTAGAGGTTAGAGGTTAGGGTTAGAGGTTAGAGGTTAGAGGGTTAGAGGTTAGGGGTTAGGGGTTAGAGGGTTAGAGGTTAGACGTTAGAGGGTTAGAGGGTTAGAGGTTAGAGGGTTAGAGGTTAGAGGTTAGAGGTTAGAGGGTTAGAGGTTAGAGGTTAGAGGGTTAGAGGTTAGAGGGTTAGAGGTTAGAGGTTAGGGTTAGAGGTTAGAGGTTAGAGGTTAGAGGTTAGGGTTAGAGGTTAGAGGTTAGAGGTTAGAGGGTTAGAGGGTTAGAGGTTAGGGGTTAGACGTTAGAGGGTTAGAGGTTAGAGGTTAGAGGGTTAGAGGTTAGAGGTTAGAGGGTTAGAGGTTAGAGGTTAGGGTTAGAGGTTAGAGGTTAGAGGGTTAGAGGGTTAGAGGTTAGAGGTTAGGGTTAGAGGTTAGAGGTTAGACGTTAGAGGGTTAGAGGTTAGGGTTAGAGGTTAGGGTTAGAGGTTAGAGGTTAGAGGTTAGGGTTAGAGGTTAGAGGTTAGAGGTTAGGGTTAGAGGGTTAGGGTTAGGGTTAGAGGTTAGAGGGTTAGGGTTAGGGTTAGAGGTTAGAGGGTTAAAGGGTTAGGGTTAGGGTTAGGGTTAGAGGGTTAGAGGTTAGAGGTTAGAGGTTAGAGGGTTAGAGGTTAGGGTTAGGGTTAGGGTTAGAGGTTAGAGGTTAGGGTTAGGGTTAGAGGTTAGAGGTTAGAGGTTAGGGTTAGGGTTAGGGTTAGGGTTAGAGGTTAGAGGTTAGGGTTAGGGTTAGAGGTTAGAGGGTTAAAGGGTTAGAGGGTTAGAGGTTAGAGGTTAGAGGGTTAGAGGTTAGGGTTAGGGTTAGAGGTTAGAGGTTTAAAGGGTTAGAGGGTTAGGGTTAGAGGGTTAGAGGTTAGAGGTTAGGGTTAGGGTTAGAGGTTAGAGGGTTAAAGGGTTAGGGTTAGGGTTAGAGGGTTAGAGGTTAGAGGTTAGGGTTAGGGTTAGAGGTTAGAGGGTTAGAGGTTAGAGGTTAGGGTTAGGGTTAGGGTTAGGGTTAGAGGGTTAGAGGTGTTGGGTCCAGCCAGGATGGCAAAGTTCAGGCTGTGTATGTTTGGAGAACTACGACAAAAGACTCTTTATCCCAGCATGCCTTGCAGGTACTCCCAGAATGCCTTGCCACACCTAACACATAGGTGTGAAGTCTGGGAGGTATAAAGCCGGCCATGCCCCATTGTTCACTCTCTTTCAAACGTCGCCTGCCGATGTCCGAAGATACCCAACTTTGTTCCTGTTTCCAGCACGCTGCTCTTTGTTTAAGTTTTGGCGCGCAGCTAATCCAAAGGCCTTGAAGCACACCGACGTCCGAAATTCCGAGCTTAGATCATCCACTTGAACGCATCTCCCAAGCAGATCGTTTATTTCTCCCGTGTTAAAACGGTATAGAGAGAGATTGTAAGGATTACGTCTCGTTCCGTCCTTTAAAGAAAGGACACCCACGGAGATCACCTCGCTCGACGGAGGACACGACGGCCCTGCTCAACCCCTTTGGACACACGCCGCCATCAGCTAACAACTGCAGGAAGGCCGCTCCAGGACCTCTTTTCTTCCTTTCATCAACCGTGGACGAAACGGTGACAAGTGAGGCTTAGCTAGGTCTGGGCAGTTAGATATAGAGAGTGTGTTTAATAACTGAGTTATTATGGTGAAACGGTGATAATATTTTGCTTGGTGTTTGACCGATGTGTCTTAGATTTTACTAGAGTAAAATCTCTTTTGTTTCCTTTATTTGTGTCGCTGTGCCCCCTGTGTTTATCTGTGAGCTCCCGCGTCATAACCGGGCAATAGACTCATTATCAGAAAGACTAGTGTGAACGCTGTCTGATACAAATCCAGCCGCTGGCTTCTGATAAGTGAAAGTTACTATGCTCTGAGTTGTGGTGAGCTCCAGTCCGAGATTGAGCTGTCGAGGGGCGTTGTATCTCTCCCGCTCTCTCGCTTTACACACACACGCACCTTTCGGTAAACGCACACACATAGAGATCTGTGGCTTTCCAGACCTGCTGAAACGTAGATCACCCTGTGTCCGCCATCACGTGACCACGCGTGGTCGCCGCCATTTTTGCTCGCTGTCTGTCTCTGTCTGTCCCCCCCCCCCCTCTCTCTCTCACACACACACACACACACACACATACACACATGTGCCACGCTTGTTTGTTCTGTTTGTTACTTGTAGTTTGGCTTATGATAGTTGTTTGTTTGATTGAGTTTCATTGATTTACTTGATGTTGCTTTGTTAAATAAATTCTATTATATTTTAAAAGGTCGTTGTTTGTGATCACTGTGAATTTGCTTTGTGACTTAGGCTGGGTGAAAGGGCTTTGTGTTCGGATTTCACACCTTCAATTAAATACAGATTATTAATTATTAATATTGGTATTTAATTAAATAATTTGAGACTGATATTGGTAATATTTTGGTTGTTCCCTGTTTACAGGGTGGTGCCCCGAGGTTTATTAAACACAGTTTAATAACAATTATTGATTTAGATTAATAATTAAATAAACTTAATTATTAATTTATTTTGACAATCAAATTTTACTTCATAAAACCCAACATAACCGTTGGTCAGGTATTCGCTCCTGAAAATTCCCAACAGAGGTTAGAGGTTAGAGGTTAGAGGTTAGGGTTAGAGGTTAGAGGGTTAGAGGTTAGAGGTTAGGGTTAGAGGTTAGAGGTTAGAGGTTAGGGTTAGGGTTAGAGGTTAGAGGTTAGAGGGTTAGAGGTTAGAGGTTAGGGTTAGAGGTTA
>NC_136701.1:26082132-26087752 GCF_947650265.1 Symphodus melops | reverse complement strand
GCTCGCAGCCAATCACAGGCCTCCTTGGCTTCAATCTCTGCAAACAGCGAGGAGGGAAAACAGTGTTAGATTCAATTATACACATTTCATGCTCCGCCCGCCTTAAGAGGGCAAATATTTGCACTTAATCAGTCGTCTGTTTATGAAGTTTAATTACATTTGCATTTGGTGGAAGGAAGGAAAAACACACAGAGGGAGAAAAAGTGGAGGCACACGCGAGCTATTAATTATCTGTGACACTTGGAGAAGGCCGCTTTAATGACTGCTAATTGGTGGAGTGTGGGGACGGCAGCTTCTGAGAGGAGGAAAATAGATTTTTATTCATGTTTCATCCATCTGCCCCGCCGACACGCTCTGATGTTGTTTTTCTCACGCCGCCTGCTTTGTTCGAGCGAGTCTCACTTTCACTGTGACCTTTCGACTGATGACGGAATGACCTCAGCTTGTGCTGGCCGTTTATTTTAAAACAACAATTCAAATGTCAGTTTTATTTTCTACAGCTTCACGAGACCACCGTCCAGAAACCTCGTGGTCAGACTGTAGACCTCATGGTGGGCGGTCTGGGTTCAGGTTTGATCTTTAGCTCCCCTCTCTCTCTCTCTCTCTCTCTCTCTCTCTCTCTCTCTCTCTCTCTCTCTCTCTCTCTCTCTGTCTCTCTCTCTGTCCTGTCTTTAAATTAAAGCATTAAAAAAGGGCACCATTGTTGCTATGACGCCACGTTCACGACAGGAAGCAGAATGTTTTTTATGATGATCGAGTCGGAGCGTCCCGGCCTTCAGCCATGTTTAATATTGGTGATTCAGACTGGTGTTGAGACTCTGAGGGGAGTGGACACGTCGTCTCATGGAGCGTCCTGACAGCGTCCTCCTGACCCTCCATGTTGACAGGAAGCAGATTCTCATGACCACAAACTTCCCTGAAATGTAAAACCTGCTCCCTCGCCATGAAGCCCGCCAAGGGCAGTCCTTGTTTTCATATTCAGACAGCATGAAATATGGCCGACATTAGTCTCCACTAAAGAACAACAGCAGCACTTTGGCCATGACGGATCGCCTCTTCAAACACTTTCTCTGCTCTCTTTACGACCTGCTTATTCTCTCCTGCAGGGACGAATCAAAGGCGTGTAATTCACATCTTATTTTTTAGGACTTCTCAAAAGTTTGTTGAGAATTCATTCGACAGCAGGATGGAAACTCCAGCCCCCCCCCCGGGGTCCGGAGAGCAGATCCTCCATAAACAGTGTTGGCGTGGTAATGACGGCGCTACAGCTCACAAACCGACGGCGATATTAAAACGCTTCTCATGAAATCATAAACTTGATGTTCCTCTCAAAGGACACACAGAATCCACGTCCTCTGCTGGTTTAACACAAAGAGACTGGTGAATCAATCTGTGATATCAGATCATTATCTGAGATCCAATCAGCTGATAACTCACTGGATACGATCATATCGGACCCATCGGTTTCTGCACCACGATATTGAAAGTTTTTCTTCCTTTTTTAGGCCTTTAAGTTACAAAGTGCAGCTTTAACATGCCGACGCCTTTCAGCCTTAAATGACAGACAACAACCTTTAGCTGTTTACAGGCGATTCTGTTCTTCTGACACGCGTCTCAGGTCTGAATGCTTCACGATCTCATCACTGATGTAATAATGCTAAAATGTGTCCCTGCAGACCTCAAACAGAGGATCCTTGTCGAGGCTCTGACCTGGGCGGCCTCTGAGCAGCGGTGACCCTGCAGGTAGAACACTGACAGTGTGTATTCTTCTTGTGTTAGTTACAGATCAGCACGCCGCTAGGTTTGGATGCCTCGCTAAATTCAGGGCTCGAGCTCTGGTACATCCACAATCCCTGGATTTACAGATCCCCCCACGGACATGTGAGACCGCCGCTCGGCAAGCACACTTGATCCTCTCTCCATCTCAAGTGTCACATCTCCGTCTTGATGCCAGAAAAGTGTCTCTGCACCGAGCCAGCAGAGCGTTTAACACTTCAACTACTGGAGCTGGTGCTCTCATTCACACCATTCAACATCTCTGTCTTCATTAAGTCAGAGGGAGAGCGCCCTCTGCTGGATCAAGCTTCCTCTCTCTCAAGGTTCCAACGTTTGAACCCTGAATAAAAAAACGAACAGCCCTGTTAGAAACTGACGGGACGAAATGCTGAACGTGGAGCTCCAGTGACGATCAGAAAGAACCGAATGACCTCGATTCATGACCGACCAATCAGCACATGAGCTGTGACTTACTGAGAGAGAAACACTCTTCACCTGTCAGACACAAAATACATTCAAATGTGGTCATTATTTCCTCGTCCATGTTCAGGGGCCCCTCTCTCCTCGGCTCAGCGTTTACGTATAAATGGAAGTTGTGCTTCGGCCCCTCTGGACTCTGATAAGAGATTTGGAAGTGAGATTAGCGCAGCTCGGCCCGGCCAGCGCCAGGAAGTGGGACAGCGTGTTTGATGATGCTGAGGGGAAGTGGCCGTTACATGCCCAGTGGACGGTTTGTGTGTTTCGTCTGTGCAGCTTTAAGTCGAACCATCAGAAACTACAGTGATGGCAGTGGAATAAAAAGGGTTATTGTGTTTTAAAGACTCGATCATTTCCAATAAGACTAAAAATAACGACTTCATTCATTTTGTCTGAGAACCTCGTCAGTGGTTTTATTTCTTTAATGTGTGAACTGTTATTTGTGTGAATTGACATTCATCAGGATCCAAAAGCACAAACGGTGGCGTTAGCTAAAATACGGTTTAATGCTACATTTAGCTGTTATCCAATGTAAGCTAACAGCTAATAAAATATTGTTTTCCTTTAAATGTACTCGATATCTGTGTATTTATTTAACTCTTTAAGTCTCCGCCAATCGCCACAGACTCTGAGCGCCGCATTCCATCAGTGGCGTGTAATACTGCCACTTTAGCTCCCAAATCGCACGCCGCGGCGCGTCAACGGATCGCGTGTAAAGCTGAGCAGACAAACAGCAGCACGGACGTGATGACCCGTGTGCCGTACAGGAGAGAAACCTGCAGGTCGTCTTGGTGTCTCTTTTTCTTCTGTGATTGTCAGCTGATGTTAGCATGTGTGGTTCTAAGAGAGGGACCTCCTGCAGCGAGTAGGAGGTCCACGTCGGGGATTCTTTGTTTTTGTAGGAAATCATCTGAACGGGTCAGAACTGTAACACGGCTCCTCTTCGTCACAGCGTCAGATTCTGCATCAGTCTTCATCAACATCAGAAAGAAAGACGTGAAACACTGAATCCACCACCATCAGATCTTAAAGGCTTGGCATGTGCTTCAATATTAACGGAAAAACATACCGTCATTACAGACACGCACACACACTCACACACGCACACACACATACACACACACACATGTACAGTATGATGGCGTCTGTGTGCTGTTGCCCTCGGTTGCTAACAACACTGAGCCTCCAGTGACGGCTTCACTGAGAGCAGAAAAACAAGCTCAGGTTACTACAGGAGCTACAGGCGTACTGAACAGCCAATCCACCTGCTGCTGGGCAGACAACTCAACAACACAGGCGACATCTTTACAAGCAGCTTTGCCATGGCGGCGTTCACCGTCACGCCGGGAAGGTTACGGCTATAAAAGGGTTAAAACTCAAACTACAAATGAGTTCATGTTATTTTTTCCTCCTGAGCACAGTAAAGCAGTCCGACATCGAGAGTGAGGTCAGACCTGTGCCTTTAATGGAGCTCACGTCACAAAGTGGATTCAACAGGATGATTTTACTCCAAAAGGTCCAATAATGTGAAACTGCTCAAACTCAAACTGGAGATTTAAGGTGAAAGGTTCGAGGAGTGCGTCACAACACGGAGAGGCCCGTCTTTAAAGATCACATTTTAAAGTAACCCACACACATTCACTTCTGCACTCGTCCTGCCAGAGGAGAAAAGCTTTTATTCTTCCAGCTTCACTCGTGATGTTTTCAGACCCACGGCCGTCCAACAACAAAGACCTGTCATTGTGAGCGCTTCACATTCCTTCTCAAACGTCCCGTTAAACTTCTGATCCTCACCGAGGCCTCCGATGAACCTGCTCTGTTCAGTTAATTCAACAAACTAGCAGAGGAGACTTTTATAAGTTGCCCAGGAGCCATTTTCCATCCAATCAAAGCTCAATCAGGTCCTCGTTAAACGCCACTCGTTAGGCTAATTAAGCAATCAGATCCTTAATGGATGTCATCAAGCACTAATTGTCAATTGTCTTCAGAAACTAAACAGGCAGCCTTGATTCTGTCTCTGTCTGTCACACAACACCCGAGCTGTACATGAACATACTCACTTGTGATCAACATGCTTCAGAAGCGCTGGATGGAGGAAACTTTAGCAAACCGCCATTTCACTGTCGAGAAACGGCGAGCAATCATGAACTCTGTGAAGAATGTAATCCAGTGGGAACGCGTTGTAACGAAGCAGTCCAGTCCGGTTGTGATCATCATGTTAAAGAAGTCATTGTTGAAGGTTTCCCCTCTCCCCTACCACTCCCCTTCCTCTGGTCCTCTGGGCCGGACCATCACCGAGGGGGGGCGGGGGCCTAAAAATAACCTCAGGGCTTCACTTCAGACACATGAGAGCAGACTGAGTGACTCTGAGACGAGGACCAAGTCACGGCCAGTCAAATCACAGAGATAACAATCTGATGGTTGTTGAAACTCCCCGACAGGAAATGATGAATCCTGGAGCGAGCACAGGTTTCCACGAGTCTTTGAAGCTTCATGTTCCACGAACACCATGAAGTATAAACTGTTTTATGTCTTTAATCAATTAATAAACCTGAGATTATAAAACATCTGTTTTATTGTCATTGTCTTTATTTTAGATTCCATTTTTTGTGATGCTTTTATTTTGTATTTGTGATTTGGCTTAAGCGAGGGACACTTTACTTCCTGGATACAAACCTTTTCTTTAAAAAGAAACAGGATCTTCTCCTGGGTCGAAGGCTGCGACACCAACTCAAACACGGAAAAATTAACACCAAGGCCAACACCAACACCAACACCAACACCAACACCAAGGCCAACACCAACACCAAGGCCAAGGCCAACACCAACACCAAGGCCAACACCAACACCAAGGCCAACACCAACACCAACACCAAGGCCAACACCAACACCAACACCAAGGCCAACACCAACACCAACACCAAGGCCAAGGCCAACACCAACACCAAGGCCAACACCAACACCAACACCAACACCAAGGCCAAGGCCAACACCAACACCAACACCAAGGCCAACACCAACACCAACACCAAGGCCAACACCAACACCAAGGCCAACACCAAGGCCAAGGCCAACACCAAGGCCAACACCAACACCAAGGCCAACACCAACACCAACACCAACACCAACACCAACACCAAGGCCAAGGCCAACACCAACACCAAGACCAACACCAACACCAACACCAACACCAACACCAAGGCCAAGGCCAAGGCCAAGGCCAACACCAACACCAACACCAAGGCCAAGGCCAACACCAAGGCCAAGGCCAACACCAACACCAAGGCCAACACCAACACCAAGGCCAACACCAACACCAAGGCCAACACCAACACCAAGGCCAAGGCCAACACCAAGGCCAAGGCCA
>NC_136701.1:26067132-26077132 GCF_947650265.1 Symphodus melops | reverse complement strand
TGTTTGAACCCAAACATCTTTGTTTGCTTCCTCACAAATAAGGTGGCTCATGTAAATGTGTGTATCTCTTTGAATATGAAGTGCATGCTCCACGGAACATGCAGGTTTATAATAAAGTAAATTATAATTGAATTCAATGATTTTAATATGAACACCACCGTGATGGGAATCTGAACCTTTCTGAGAGTTCCTGTTTGTCCTTTTAGCAGCTAATGAAGAGAAACTCTTTAATCTTTAACCATGCTGAAGATATGAGAAAGGCCACACGAGGGAGCAACGAGAAGACCAACTCAGCACGCCACATATGAACAGATTCATTCACCAGTAAGCAGGGGCTCCACGCTCAGAACTGGTCATCTCACGCCGTCAAACGCCACTGAAGAGGACAAACCAGGATGTGATGTCTGAACACGTCTAATCTCGAGTCTAATTTGCTTTCTCTCTGATACTCGTCACTTCAGACGTCTGTTAGATGATGGTAAGAGAGAGGATCATAAAGAGTGCAGACGCTTTAGTCAACTGGATTCAGCAGAAGCTGAAGTGGATGTTTCAAATCTGACATTTATGGGGGATTTCATGCGTGGTATAAAAGACGACCTATCCCGCTGAGTCACATGGGCGCCCCACAGCTGACCCGTCGAACTGTACGTGTCACCACCTATAAATAAAACGTCCTCTGTTGTTTTGTTCTCTGCAGTGGATGGAAACAAGAGGACATTGCCAAGAGTCAGTGCAGCCACTGGCACCGTGTCCACAGATGTTATTATCCAGCTTTCATTACAACATCCTCTAAACGCCAACGAGGACAGTTAGCCTGAGCAACGTTTGTCCAAAGAACACCGGACAAGCTGCAGCCAATCAGACAACACTTTACACCAACATGCGTTATGAGGGTATGCTATCAGGCTTGTTTCTACACCGCAGGTCTCTCAGCAGCCTCTACCATCAGTATGAACTCATCCATTCATACACATTCACACACTGATGGTAGAGGCTGCTGCAGAGTAAAGAGTCCATCAGTATGAACTCATCCATTCATACACATTCACACACTGATGGTAGAGGCTGCTGCAGAGTCCATCAGTATGAACTCATCCATTCATACACTGATGGTAGAGGCTGCTGCAGAGTCCATCAGTATGAACTCATCCATTCATACACTGATGGTAGAGGCTGCTGCAGAGTAAAGAGTCCATCAGTATGAACTCATCCATTCACACACTGATGGTAGAGGCTGCTGCAGAGTAAAGAGTCCATCAGTATGAACTCATCCATTCACACACTGATGGTAGAGGCTGCTGCAGAGTAAAGAGTCCATCAGTATGAACTCATCCATTCACACACTGATGGTAGAGGCTGCTGCAGAGTGAAGAGTCCATCAGTATGAACTCATCCATTCACACACTGATGGTAGAGGCTGCTGCAGAGTCCATCAGTATGAACTCATCCATTCATACACTGATGGTAGAGGCTGCTGCAGAGTGTGAGTGAGTTCCTTTCTCTCAGCCATCATTACGTCCTTAACGAGGCTTCTCGTGTCCTTGGTGATCCGTCGGCTGGAGAACATTTAGAGCTGCATCGAGGGAGTCAGGAGAGCAGACACACACAAACACAGTTCCAGTGAAAGTCAACAGGCTGATAAGAGACAATGTGAATGTAGAGGTCCAATCAGCAGACATTAAATGTACTTTTGATCTGGATCATGGAATGAAGGAGTGTGCTGTAAAACAGGCTGTCTGAACGAGCCAGGTCCTGTCAACACTTACTGACATTCATATTCACGTTTCCACAGAAAGGAAAATCCTGCTATCATTACCCATGCAGAGCCAAAATGGCCGACCTCAGGGACTCCCACCCTCTGATCCATCCCGTCTGTCTTTGTTTGTCTGACTTTAGTGTACTCGATGGTTGAGTTGCATGTTCGGGTTCCAGACAATAACAAGAGCACATGGACAAAACGATGGCATGGGATAATAAGATATGTCTATATCTTTGTATTCTAACCTCGCCTTTTGAGCTCTCTTAGGTTCCTTGAGCTCTCTTAGGTTCCTTGGGACTGTTGGTGAGGATGGCCTGCCCAGACCCCCCCCCCAACCTATCCCATCCTATTCTTCTTTCTGCATCTTGTCCCATTTTCAAGCCCAGCACAGTTTAGCAGATGGCTGTTCATCATGATCCGGGTCTGCTGAAGATTTCTGCCTGTTAAAAGGAAGTTTGTTCTTCTATGACGGATTAAGCTGAGCTCTTGTAATATATCCATCAGTAAGGTCCTTTACCTGCTTTATGTAAACATAACAATGAGCATGGTCTTGTTACCTGCTCTTTTGTTAATGTTAACAGACAAACAGTAAGGTCCTTTACCTGCTTTTGTAAAGTGTCTTGAGATAACTCCTGTTATGAATTGACGCTATATAAATAAAGATTGATTGATTGATTGATTGATTGATAGACAAGCCATGCCCCTTTTCATTGAGTCTGCTGGCGTTGAAGGCGGCGATGACACAGCAGTTTCTGTTCTGAATGAAATGTCAGACTCCAGTTTTAAAAACACCGCTTCCCTCGTTGGATTCATGTCTGTCTAGCTTCCATCGCTCTGAGTCGTGGTCGCCGTAACGTGACTGCAGGAAGTCCTCCGCCCTGCAGGCTGCGGTCTACGATTCAGCCCTTTAAAGACACGCTGTTCAGACCGCTCCGTCCTGTTCGCCTGCTCAGGAAATCCCCCTGTGATTAAACAACCCTTCCTGTGATTGGCTGTTTGCTGTCTGCCCGTCTCTCTGCCTTCCTGCCTTTTGACTCCAGTGATTCCACCGAACGGCCCGTCTGAGAGGAGGACTGTTTTAACTGGACTGAAACAGGTGCAGGGTCAAGACGTCTTCAGAAAATAAAGATTCATGTCATGTAATATTGTCTCTTCTGTCAGTGCTGTCTGATGGGGCCTCTTAGGGAGGTTTCCTACTGTCATTGCAAAACTTGAACATTTTGGGCCCCTGCTTTGGTTTGAGTTTGTGAGCCCTCAGGCGCCCCCTGCTGGTCTGAGGCCCCGAGCAGGGAGAACATGCTGGCCTCAGTGTGTTAGAAGTCTTGTCCTGGCAGCAGAAGCTCCCTCAGCCTACAGCGAGGTGACCCGGCTCTACTACCACCTGATGTCCCCGACGCCACTCTCCTCCATCGGACTGTGGCGTCCTGCAACCACCACCGTCCTCCTTCATGCATGGCCTGTTTCCATCTCCAGCTCAGCGGAGAGGACGTGTGGACGACAGGAAGAAGACACTTCCTTCTCTTCTGACGGAAATGAGAAGGTAAAACTTGGACTAATATTTTCTTTCTTTATTATCTCTATCTTTGTCTTCAAACTTTTTCTCCTCTTCTCATTCGACGTCCAAACTTGTAATTGCTCTGTGGGGCCGACTCCTCCGGCGCCGTGCCCCCCCGGCGGTGATAAACCTCTGATGGGAACAATGAGTGATAACTCGGGAACAGGACAAAATGAGGCTGGCGTGTTATTGGTGATTCATTATCCTCTCCTGAGGTGTTAATGTGGAGCCGTATTTAAGCTGCCAGTGTTGAAGACACACTTCCTGCAGCCGCTCGGTGTCGCTGAAGCGGAGACGTGGTGAGACTTGGTGTTCAGCCTCGTTGACATGCTGCTTTCAGGTTTTCTCTGTATGAAGTAAAGTTGACATGAAAGTCATCCTTCTTATTTCTCTTGTACTCGGCAGCACGCTCCGTCTTTGTGGACCCACTTTCCCGCTGTGTTGTTGACTGTTAAAGGAAGACTCCACCAACATCACACTGCAGCGCCTCTGAACAGTTTGTGGCGCTCTTCTTGCTGGTGGTTGGCAGCTCTGTTTGGCTTCACGATGATAGTGACCCAGTTTCACCAAAGATTTCAAACATCCACAAAAACATTTCAAACGTCTCCTGCAGCACATTCACAGATATATGGGTCAATCAACAGCTGTGGTTTGGTGCTAGCTGCTGAAGTTTGGGGTTTGAATCCACTCAGTGTTAGAGGCTCGTGTGTATGTGTGCATGCATCCTTAAACGTCTCTGTTTAGATATGTACACATATTCATTTATCAGCGACCTCAGAGAGTCAGAACAACACAAACACAGGTGACACGCCGTCCATGAGCCGAAAGGAACGCAGCGTGCAAATCAGCACTTATTGCCAAATCAACATTTTCTTTCTGACCTCATTAAATTAAAAACATTTGCTGCTTTTTTTATTGACATCTCAGCAGATCACTGACGTTTATCTGTGTGTGTGTGTGTGTGTGTGTGTGTGTGTGTGTGTGTGTGTGTGTGTGGCAGACTTCATCCTGTCTGAGTTCACTCAGAGGAAAGCTTCACTCTGCTTTACTGGATCCACTTCTTGAGAGTAGCATGAAGCCAAAGTATTTTATGAAGGGGTCAGCGGAGAGACCTCGTGTGTGTGTGTGTGTGTGTGTGTGTGTGTGTGTGTGTGTGCTTCTCTTCAGCTTACAGGACGTTTGTCTGACGTTTGTAGTGAGACACTGAAAATAACCGTCAGGTGAATAAAAATGTCCCAGACGTCCAGCGTTTGTTTGTCCTAACAACACGCGACGCACCTGGAAGGCATCATGAACGGGCGAAGAACGAGGAAGCAGGGGGCGTGACAAGTCTGCCACGCTTCTCTCCCTCAGCAGAGCTCGTTCTCCAGAGGGGGGGAACAACATCGTGAATGACCTTTGACCTGTGTCCACACCACAGGAAACAGACAACAACTCGTCAATACAAAGCATCAAACTTTCAAAATAAAAGCCCCACGTTTCAGTTTGTCCATCTTCAAAATAAAAGCACTACATTTTAGTTTGTCCACCTTCAAAACAAAAGCACTACACTTTAGTTTGTCCACCTTCAAAATAAAAGCACTACACTTTAGTTTGTCCACCTTCAAAATAAAAGCCTGAGTAGAGATTTGAATATATTTTGTGGCTGCAGTGTGGACAGCGAGCGTGCTGTGAGGACACGGCGTTAGCCTTGTTAGCCTTGTTAGCCTTGTTAGCCTTGTTAGCCTTGTTAGCCTTTTACTACTCGCAGTCTTTCAGTGTTTTTTAACCATTTCCTGCCTTCTCGTTTTTACCTTTGGTCTGCTCAGCTCACCTGTTCATACACTGATGTGTAGAGTTACTTCTGGTTCTGTTGATGGTCATCAGACTCTCTCTCTCTCCTGTCCATGAACATCAACAAAGCACATCCAGCGCCACAGCTCATTTAAATAATTCAGTGTGATCGTGAGTGTGCTTCACCTTGATGTCATTAAAAATGAAATGAGGGATTGAAATGAGTCGTCCTCTCAGAGTGTAATTACTGCTCTCACATTCCTCCTTTTCTTTTAGTGTCCTCCACGTCTTCACTTCATTCACGTCTAAAACTCATCAACCTCTGGACTCACTCGCCTCGCTGCTGCTTTCATTTAAAGCAGAGAAAATGTGGATCTATTAAAGTTATTAGAGACGTTTCTCAGTAAAGACATGGACACATTCATTGGTCTTTACCGGCCTTCAGTTTAAACATGGAGTCCAAGACCACAACTCCACGCCGTACGATTTTAAACATTGTCAACAAAAGAGTTACTGTCATCCGAACAAAGCTCGACGCTCTCTGCTCATCGTCCATCAGCAGGACTTTTCCTCTTTCATCAAGTTTTGACCCCCCCGAACACTTTGTATACAGCTCACATCCTGCCATCACCGGAGACCCGGGCCAGAACAACAATCTGCCTGGTTGCATTTGGAGGATTTGGAAGAAAGGCTTTGAGCAAAAGGTCAGCTAACCTTTCTCTATTGAAAATCTTTGGCTGCTAAAGATCATGACATTAAAGGTACGAGCTGAAGATCATAATAGAGACGCAGAGAGGGAGAGCAGCCCATGACACGGTGACAGGCTCGCTCCCTTGCTCCCTTGCTCCCTTGTTCTCTTGCTCCCTTGTTCTCTTGCTCCCTTGCTCTCTCACTTCCTTGCTCTCTTGCTCCCTTGCTCTCTCACTTCCTTGTTCTCTTGCTTCCTTGCTCTCTCACTTCCTTGTTCTCTTGCTTCCTTGCTCATCTCACTTCCTTGTTCTCTCACTTCCTTGCTCTCTCACTTCCTTGCTCATCTCACTTCCTTGTTCTCTTGCTTCCTTGCTCTCTCACTTCCTTGCTCTCTCACTTCCTTGCTCTCTCACTTCCTTGCTCATCTCACTTCCTTGTTCTCTTGCTTCCTTGCTCTCTCACTTCCTTGCTCCCTTGCTCTCTTGCTCCCTTGTTCTCTTGCTCCCTTGTTCTCTTGCTCCCTTGCTCTCTCACTTCCTTGCTCTCTTGCTCCCTTGCTCTCTCACTTCCTTGCTCTCTCACTTCCTTGCTCTCTTGCTCCCTTGCTCTCTCACTTCCTTGCTCTCTCGCTCTCTTGCTCTCTTGCTCTCTTGCTTCCTTGCTCTCTCGCTCTCTTGCTCTCTTGCTCCCTTGCTCTCTCACTTCCTTGCTCTCTCACTTCCTTGCTCCCTTGCTCCCTTGCTCTCTTGCTCTCTCACTTCCTTGCTCCCTTGCTCCCTTGCTCTCTTGCTCTCTCACTTCCTTGCTCTCTCGCTCCCTTGCTCTCTCACTTCCTTGCTCTCTCACTTCCTTGCTCTCTCGCTCTCTTGCTCTCTTGCTCTCTTGCTTCCTTGCTCTCTCACTTCCTTGCTCTCTTGCTTCCTTGCTCTCTCGCTCCCTTGCTCTCTTGCTCCCATGCTTCCTCTCTCCCTCTCTCCCTCGCTCGTCACCACCGACTGTGTTCTTCCTGTGTGGGACTGAGCCTGCGGTGAGACAACAACACCTGGCTCAGTGTTTTAGAACAACATAAACACTTGAGTCCTGGATGAGCGGCCAGCAGCAGTGACTTATGGGTAAATGTTCTCCTTTAAATGTGTCTCTAACAGCTGAAATCATTTGTAAAATGGCTGTAAAAACGAGGTCGATGTGCTGAAGGCGGAAGAATTCAACATCCTGTATGTAGGCTAATGCTACGCTAACACAGACTCAGTGGAACAAAATGATTCCAGCAGCGTGCAGACAAACGCTGCAGAGTGTGAGAACACTACGAGTGTGTGTGTGTGTGTGTGTGTGTGTGTGTGTGTGTGTGTGTGTGTGTGAGTCTTGTAACAAATACAGCACCTTTAAAAGTATAATGAACACAACTCTACAGAGTCCTCTGACAGCTCAGAAAGCGGTATAGACGATGGATGGAGAACTCCATAGAGACAAAGTCTGAGTATATATCACCTCATGCTGTTCATCAGAAATGCTGATATTGTCCCTGATTGGACGACTCTGAGGAAACATAAACATCTCCAGACGAAGGATTTCTAACTCGCCCTTCACCTCTCGTCTATTTCTGCAGAGAATTCAGACGCAGCTCGCCCCGTGTTCAGAGAGAATACTGGATCACGGAGGGGCATAATGACTGTAAACATCCTGAGTGTGATTCCAGCGCTTCACAGCTTCAGCTGTCAGGGCTCGTTTTCTGCACACAGCAGCGTGTCCACTCCGGATCACTTTACTCCTTTTCAGAAGGAACACGACTGTGTCCTATTGTTTACGGTGAGAAGGCAGAACAAACACCGAGCTGTGGGAGTGTCACCCACCTGGGGGAGGGGCTACTGCCCTTTGTGATGTCATGAAGGGAACATCTCCAAACGGCCTGTTTGAGCAGGCAGAAGACGGAGAGGATGGACTTTTCTCATCATTGGGGGGTTTGGAAAGTAGAGACACATGTTAGAGGAACATGGAGCAGAGGATTGTGGGTAATGTGTGACCTTTAAATGTTACAGGAAAAGAAGAATGCTGCAGGAAACTCAGCACGTGCATCCTGAAGCAGGTGGAAACAAACTGGCAGCACAACGTCAGCAGTTGGTGAAAACGCTGACCCACACAAAGCGCTCCATCAACTGAACATTAAGGAGTCAAAGTGGAGAGAAAACAACAGTACAGTGAATAAAGAGAGGAGGCCTCGATCAGCTCGTGCTCCAGCTGCTGCTGTGACAGCTCCAACATTAAACTGATCAGTTTGCTGTGAAGGGAGTCAAGAACAGCATCAAACAGCTGCTGAATCAGCTGAAGGGGTATTCAGTGTGAAACAAGGCGTCAGGTCTGCTGGAAGGATGAAGCTACATCACCTGTTGTCCTGCAGCCTTCCAGTCCACTTCTTTAACCCCTTCACGCCAAAGTAGCGTCCGTATTCCTCCACTGCCAGTTGATGCACTTTCACTACAAACTTAGTTTATCATAGGACCAGTCAGAGACAGAACTGCATCTGTTTGATGTGCTGTTTTCAAATACTTCTCAACTTAACTGAGCGTCTACTTGAAAGCAGAAACACATGTAACACATGTTCAGGCTTCGAGGGGTTAAAGATCTGATCAGAAGAGAACACGCTTTGCGTTTCCAGCACAAGGTCACAGTTAGCATTTAGCCGCTAAAGACTTTTAAAGTGAGAGAGAGTTTTAAACTTCAACACAGTCTAAGTACGCTTCGTCCCATCACCGCTATCGATTTGCTCCATCTGACGGTGCACGCCCAGTTATGCCCATATAAGGGCATGTGTGCATGGCCCTGAATATGTTTCCCCCTTTAAGGCTGACTCGCGCCCACAGCTCGACTGTGACCTCATCTGAACACCTTTCACTTCCACAGTGCCGTCCAGGTGGAGCGGGCGCCTGTGGCTCAGTGGGAGAGTCATCGTGGCGTGCACTCTGCAGGAAGCAGCTTGTATTTACATAGAAGTGTAGCGGAGCGGGGCGCTGGGTAACCTTCAAAAATAAAAGCAGAGGAGCGCTGTGATGAAGCATCAGCTCACTCCTGTAGCATCTTTAGCATCTTTAGCATCAAACAGTATTAACAGACTGCTGGGTGCAGATGGTCTCGTGTTTGGGAGCCCTTGTGTGGCGCCCACGCTCCTCCAATCCAGTAAAAACTAACCAGCGCTGAATCTCTCATCACAGATCCAGTTTGACTGTCTGACTCTAGAGTGACACCTGGTGGCAGGAGAGCAACACTGCAGCATGACAACCAGGAGAGAATAAAAAGTTTTCTTTGTTCTTCTCTTCAGGATCAGACGAGTCCTGTCCAATGACGTCCTCACGTCTGAACAGGAGACGTATCGTTAGCCCCTCCCACAAAATCATTCTCTGACTGAGGTAAAGTATATAATATATTCAATGTGAAGTTTGACACTTCTACTCTGTTAGCTCCACACACACACACACACACACACACACACACACACACACACACACACACACACACACACAGGCAGACCTGACAGGGTCTGTGTGGTCCAGCAGGTCCTGGTTCAGGAGGACTCACACGCTCCTGGTCTACGCAGCGGCCCGTCTCCGGAGCGTGCCGGCTGCGTTCTGTCGGATCGCGCTGCGTGATGTGCGGCGCTGAAGGAAAGATAGGAAAACTTCCTGCAGGTTTTCTGGATCTTTCTTGTTCCCCTCAGTCTGACTCTCCTCACACCTGTTCATGCTCTCTGTGCACCTCGCTGCAGCGCCACACTTATCTTCAACTGATCTGTGTGACGTCTTCCCAGACTGTGGCGTCTCCGCCTTATCCACGCCGCCGCTGCTCCTAAGCTGCTTCATCTCGTCCTGCTGCTCCTCTCTCTCTTCTTCCTTGCATCTTTTATATTCCCTCTTTATCTGTCCCTCCATCATCCCTGCATGAGGACCACCACGCTTCTCTTCTGTCCTCCTCTCGGCGTGATAAGGAGCCCAGGTGGCGTGATGGATTTCAGTTTGCTGCGGAGCTGCAGCAGCTCTGGATTGTGCCGGATAAGCAGGTCAGATGGAGTCGGTGCGTTCACAGAGAAACCAGCTGACAGGAAGCAACAAGGGGGGCGAAGGCTCGGCCCCCCCGAGATAAATGCATCTCTGTTTTTAAAGAAAAGAGACAGAAGAATAAGCTGTTCCCCGTGTGTGTGTGTGTGTGTGTGTGTGTGTGTGTGTGTGTGTGTG
>NC_136701.1:26029632-26062132 GCF_947650265.1 Symphodus melops | reverse complement strand
GTGTGTGTGTGTGTGTGTGTGTGTGTGTGTGTGTGTGTGTGTGTGTGCACATGTCAGGAAGCTGGCGATCACATGTCACCACTGCGGTGTTGGAGGAGCATCATGACGGACTCACACGGTGTAAACATGTAAATCCTGCAGCCAGCTTCATGGAGCAGAGACGGAGCATGAATACATGGATGAGCTGCAGACTGTTGAACACCCAGCACAAAACATCAGACATGAGAAGTGTCAGTCTTCTCACACACTGAGGATCGCTTCCTGATGCACATAACGATCAGCAGGAAATCCCACGAGCTCAACCCAACCGTTGAATTCTGAACAGAAGAGCTGATGAAGATTATTCACATTTTAATAGTTTACAGACGACGTTCAGGCTTCTACTCAAACACACTCCTGGAAATAACATCAGGTGGACACAGGGCCTAGTTTCTTTTTGGACTACAAGATCACAGGAAGAACTACAAGATCACAGGAAGAACTGCAAGATCACAGGAAGAACTACAAGACCACAGGAAGAACTACAAGACCACAGGAAGAACTACAAGATCACAGGAAGAACTACAAGTTGCAGACATGTCATCGAAGTATTTGAAGAAGTTCAAACGTCTCTTCATGCTCTGTTGCAAAGTAAAATCATTGAACTGTAATCAGAGAAAGAACGTAACAGAACCTTCTCTGAGAATCTGTGAAGTCGTTTCCTGAGGATGGAGGTTCAAATCTCTGACGTGACAGCGTTAATGAGACGACATGTCTGGATGGGTGAGTAGTCACGGTAGGTCCCAGGTCATTTTTAAAACAGCTGACGTTTCCCCTCATAATGAATTCTGTGGTCCTCCTTTCTTACAGGCTGTAATGACATGTTGCACTCAGCAGCATTGTGAAGGTCAGACCAGTCTTCCTGGCTGAATGAGGAGGAGAGTCAAACCTGTAAACCCGTGTGTATACCTGGGGATGGAAAGTCGTCCTTTAATAATCAGAGCGAGCCGTAGGACACGCCGCTGCTCCAGTCATTTCAGATAAGACCCACACAGCCTTCATCTCTGTGAAAACTTACAGCCAGGTGATGAGAAAAGCAGGCTCTCTGTGGCTGTCAGGTAGCCTCCTCCTCCTCCTCCTCCTCCTCCTCCTCACCTCTCTGCTCCCTTTGAAAGCTCCTAAAGCACATTTTCTCCCAGATAATAAAAGCACAATACAATATATGCAGTGAAATCTGGGAGTGTGGCCTCTGCACATTTTCACTCTGCTTTCAGAGCTCTGTCCCTCTGCTGCTTTCACTCCACCTGCTGCAGCTTTTCATGCTACAAGCTGTTTGTTCAGCTCGCCAAAGTTTGTCTCATCACCTTCCTGATGAAGTGTGTGACTCTGAGTCAGGCTGGATTCAAGAGAACTGCTGTTTGTATGTTTCGTTCATTTTGAATGTTGGTCTACTGATGGAGCAGAAACACCAAACTACCTGCTTCATGTGCAGCGGCGTGAAGAGACACACGCCGTGTTCATCTCATGGTGAACACAGAGAGCTGCTCCTCCCGCTCACTCAGCCCAGCTCCCACTCAAACTGTTTCTGAATTCAATCAGTGGGAGGCTCCCAAACGGTGAAATATTCATGCAATCTGAGATATTTGCAGACGGGGAAGCTATCGGTTAAAAGAGGCCATTTTCAAATATTCTCTCAGCTGAGCATCACCACACACACACACACACACACACACACACACACACACACACACACACACACACACACACACACACACACACAGAACTCCCCTGGGCCTGTCATATGAGCACAGTCAGAGTGATGGCAGAGGGAGAGGAGGGGGGTGCATGAAGTAAGAGGATGAAGTGATACTACTGATGAAATCCAGACAGCTGAGACGAGAGGAAAACAGTCAGTGTGAAAACAGAGAAATGTTTGTGTGTCTCAAAGGAGCAGGTGTGTGTGTGTGTGTGTGTGTGTGTGTGTGTGTGTGTGTGTGTGTGTGTGTGTGTGTGTGTGGTGTGTGTGTGTATGTTTTCTTTGTTGAAAACTGTCTGTGCGAAAGACCTTATAAAGCAGCAATCAGAGAGCTGCTCTCTTCCTGTGTGATCAATCAGCCAATCAGGGAGCTGCTCTCTTCCTGTGGGATCAATCAGCCAATCAGAGAGCTGCTCTCTTCCTGTGGGATCAATCAGCCAATCAGAGAGCTGCTCTCTTCCTGTGGGATCAATCAGCCAATCAGGGAGCTGCTCTCTTCCTGTGGGATCAATCAGCCAATCAGAGAGCTGCTCTCTTCCTGTGGGATCAATCAGCCAATCAGAGAGCTGCTCTCTTCCTGTGGGATCAATCAGCCAATCAGAGAGCTGCTCTCTTCCTGTGGGATCAATCAGCCAATCAGGGGGCTGCTCTCTTCCTGTGGGATCAATCAGCCAATCAGAGAGCTGCTCTCTTCCTGTGTGATCAATCAGCCAATCAGAGAGCTGCTCTCTTCCTCTGTGATCATGAAGGAAACCTGCTGTGTTGAAGCTTCTCTGACAACAATGCAGCAGCCAGTATGTCCTCCTTCTAACTTTAGATTCTGCTCCTGAATGCTCTGGATCTGATTGGACCAGAGAAGGTAGGCGGGGCTTTGAAGGCCGTTTTGGACGCCCCTGGGTTTGCCAGATATGAGAGCAGTTATCAGGTGAACAGTGTTGCAGCGATGGAAGCGGGCAGTGGAACTGCTTCAGATAGAAGTGATTGTACCCGAGCTAAAAAGCCGTCACTCCTCTCGTCCGTTTTTAGAGGACGAGCGCCCTGGTTGCTCCCTGCCTCTTTAAGTGGCGTTTTGTAAACGTTGTTTCGCCTCTGCATTCTTCGGCGTGTCTGGATGACATCAGTGTTTCTGTCACTTCTTTGATGAGCGCTTCCAGGCGCGAGGGGAAAGTTAGGACAACGTTTACAGAAGAGGCTATGTTTGGAAGATCATGAACTGCAGGTTTGAAAGGAAGACCATATTTGGGCGTTGAGTTATGATAACTTATTTTAGCAGTGGAGTAAATCTTCGGACGGGGGGGGTCGGACCGGAGATGCTGGAGCGGTTAAAGATGAGAGAGAGGGGGACGCAGTGAGTGACAGGCCTGCTTCCTGTTTACGCTGAAGATGGTCGGCGCCCGTCAGGAGCGACAGCCAGCTGAGGTCAGGTACAGAAAGAAGACGTTCAGGGAAGCTTCACAAACACAGCAGGCGTTTCTTTTTCCACATGTTCCTTTTGGATGTTTGCAGTGTTTGTCTCATGGTCGATGTCTGAGCGCCTACTGACCAATCAGCTGAGAACCAGCTGTTCCTTTATTATCACCTGTTAAACTTCAACTCTCAGAGATGCCTCTAAATAAACCTTTCAACCATGTGACCTAAACGTGATCCCGCTGTCTCGGTTTGACTCCATCCGTGGTTCTTCTATTTTTAGCTCATGTTCCTGGCCGCCTGCTCGTCTGTGTTCACGCTCGCGGAGCGGAGCGGCGCCCGGCTCTGCACACGGCAGCAGGTGGAGGCGAAATGTCGCCCTCGGGGTTACCTCAACATTTTCCCAGCCAGCTCTGTGAATTAACCTTCCAGCAGCAAGCTCACCTACCAAGACCACACACACACACACACACACACACACACACACACACACACACACACACACACACACACACACACACACACACACACACACACACACACACACACACTAAATATCTCCACAGAGAAGGGAAAAAAACTTTTCCTGCAGCTTCCCAGACTCAGAGATCCATTACAGCCTGCAGAGGAGCTTCAGTGTCATGACCTTCTGACCCCTGGTGACCTCTGGGGATTGGTCAGATTGAGGGAGACTTGATGGTCGTCGGTGCGGCGGTCACACTGAGACGGAACATGTGAGTGTAAGTGTCTGTGAGACGAGAATCCTCGATCAGTCACAGATGCGGCTCACGTGTTCGATCGTGGTCGAGTCAGACAGTAACCATCTTTATAGAAAACACGTGAAATGAAGGCGCTGATGGTCGGCGCTGGCTCGCTCTCAGCTGACGATCTGAACACAACATTCGATTTAAATCACGAGAGAAAGAGGAGCAAAACTTCACACAGACACGAGGAGCCTGAAGGGTCAGTCCACGACGTGTCGTGACTTGACCACACACGACAGAGGGGCGGGGCCTGATCAATCAACACCACTGAGGCGATGATGTGGTCAGGAAAAGGGGCGGGGCCAGAGGTCACCCAAAATGAAAGCTGCATACAAACCTTTACTCTGTCTCATCGTTTCATCAGTTTTGTTTGTTTATGCTCGTGACTGCACGGTTAAAGCGCCCTGTGCTCTCATTGGTCAACGTCGAGGAAAGAGAGTAGAATCAAACATGCTAGACTCTCTGCAGGAGGAAGTCCCAGATGTGACAGGGTCTACCGGATCGTGCTGTTCAGATAGCTGTCGGACATTCTGAGATCTGCAGCCTGCAGACGAAGCTTCAGCTGAAATCACTGATCCCACAGACTCATCTTCAAAAAGCCTCAAGAGATCTAAACGTGAACTCGACTTCTCCACCAAAGGCTCAGACTGTTCTGGATTGTCAGATGCGACACACAACACAGTCCGTGCTCACGCACAGATGCAGGTATTGTATAAATCTGGACGTCACATCAGCTCGCTGGAGCTGAGCACGAACACATCTGAGAAGTGGAGAGAAGGCCTTCTCTTCAACATGCTAACAAAGTCAGCTGAAGGATGGACTCACCCCACAGACGCCCCTCCCTCACGCTCCTCCAGAACACGTCCCAAGCCTTGTTGGTGGAGTCTTTCACGTGCTCGCTGAACGACCTCCTCAGACGAGTCTGAGACATAATCCAAACCAGCTAACGAGCTAACGAGCTAACGCTACATTTACAGCTAGACGCTTCTGTGTGAAGCATTTACTGCTGCTGAAGGAGTGTTTGACTGAAGAGTTCAGCAAAGTGAGGAGGAGGAGGAGGAGGAGGAGGAGGTGGTGGAGGAGGAAGAGGAGGAGGAGGAAGAGGAGGAGGAGGAGGAGGAGGAGGAGGAGGAGGAGGAAGAGGAGGAGGAGGAGGAGGAAGAGGAGGAGGAGGAGGAGGAGGAAGAGGAGGAGGAGGAGGAGGAAGAGGAGGAGGAGGAGGAGGAGGAAGAGGAGGAGGAGGAGGAGGAGGAGGAGAGGGGGCGGACAGTCGATACACAAAGTCTGCATGTAATTTGTCGACCACCCCATCCTCTCCCTCCTTACAGTATGCATCCCTCAACAAGCTGTGTGTGTGTGTGTGTTTGTGTGTGTGTGTCTGTGTGTGTGTGTGTGTGTCTGTGTGTGTGTGTGTGTGTGTGTGTGTGTGTGTGTGTGTGTCTGTGTGTGTGTGTGTGTGTGTGTGTGTGTGTGTGTGTCTGTGTGTGTGTGTGTGTGTGTGTGTGTGTGTGTGTGTGTGTGTGTGTCTGGGAAGTTGAAGGACTTGGTTGGCCCTAACTTGGGTTTAAGACCTCAGCACACACACACGCACACACACACACACACACACACACACACACACACACACACACACACAGAGTTATCTGTCAGTCTGAGCAGCAGCTCTTTGCTGTGATTGGTCCTGATTACAAACCTCCACTCCAATCATCATCTCCACTTTGAACCAGATAAATATTCTTTCATTGTGTGAATTTCACAGCTTCTTCTTTTGATCACATTATAATTAATATTTGATGTTAATGAGACCCCCCCCCCCCCCCCCCCCCCCCCTACAGGGAGCGTGCACCTCTGTACTAATCTAAATCGGTTTCATCACACGACCTCAGAGCCACAGATCAAAGGCACCTGCAGTCGAGTGTAACAGCCAATCAGGGTCTACATTGATCAGGCGTCAGAGCGTGGAGCACCGCTGATGGCGAGTTGGAATCTCTCTTAAACGCCGACTAAAGTGTGACAACCTCAAACAGCCTGCGGGGATCAAAGACGCAGCGGCGTCCTGCTGGCTCTCTGTTCGACACGCCGTGGTCACCGGTGAACGCTCACACCTTTAAAGAGTTTGTGTTTATGATCCCACCTGCTGCAGCGACACATGTCATGGTTTTTAAGGTTACTATAGCAACCACAGTTTTCCAACATACACCACTGAAAACATCAGCATCATTTCAGGACTGCTCCGCCAAGCTTTGCTCGGGCTGACAAAAAATATGGAACGATTCGACAGTTTACGCTGAATTAGCAACTCATCAGACAAAAGCTTCAACAAACAGGAAGTAAAGAGTCCGTCCTCCAGGTGGACGTCTGTGTTACAGACAGGATGAACCCTGAGGAGAGAGGAGTCATCCGTCATTGTTGCACCTTGTTTCTGTTTGCGTCTCGGCCCGATCAGGTGTCTGTATGTTGGCTTTTATTTTGAAATTGACTGGATGCTCTGGGATTGTCCTTGTCAGACTTCCTGTCTGATCTTTTCTGTCCCGAACACGGAGCAGGGCGTGCAGGAGGGCGGTCCAAAAGGACAACACGTCCCAGCTGGCCATGATCTCTTCTGTTACATGTAAACACTCAGTGAGTGATGGTTTATCAGTCCTGACGGTCTGCAGGGACTTCAGCTCTCAGGATCGACTCTAAACACATTCTGTCCCCTGAAATCTCATCAGGTAGAGACGACGTGCTGAACGGCGAGGACGTGCATCTTTTATCTGCTCGACTTTGTCCACGTCACTTCTTCAACACGAGAGTCATTGATTGAAAGAAGGGCGGTGCAACTTTGTATCTGTGCGTTTGTGTTTGAAGAATTCACTTGTACTGAGCTAGCTTAGTAGCTTAGCTGAAAGTAGCCTTTTCAGCTTCATGTGAACCAATAAGAATTCTATATACACAGGAAGTGACCAGAGGTGCTGACAGGAAGTGACCACAGGTACTGACAGGAAGTGACCAGAGGTGCTGACAGGAGGTGACCACAGGTACTGACAGGAAGTGACCAGAGGTGCTGACAGGAAGTGACCACAGGTACCGACATCAAGTGACCAGAGGTGCTGACAGGAAGTGACCACAGGTACTGACAGGAAGTGGCTGTAGCTTTAAAGTCGTACTGCAGGTGTTCGTGAAGTGCGGGGTCTTTAGCTTTTTCTTAAAGGTGCAAAGAGACTCTGCAGATCGAATGGAGTTTAGATGTTCATTCCACCACCGGGGGGCGACAGAGGAGAAGGGTCTAGTGAGAGACTCCGGATCCTGTAGTGAAGGTTGGACACCATCAGAGCGTAGTGGGCGGGAGGGAGAGTAGACCTGGGTTATAGCGTTTAAAGCTGCCTCCATCAGAAACAGGTGGAGGACGGGCATGAAAGAACTTTAACCTGTAAGAAAAGAGGAACTTGAGCTGGATACAGACGAGTGGCTTCAGCTGTCCTCTTTCATTCTCCCTCAGCGCTTTTCTTCTTGCTCCATTTCTCTCACCTGCCACTCCTCTCCCTTTTCTCCCACGGCGTCCTCTCGGCGTCCCGCCTCGTGCCTTCCTCAGTGATTTGCAGGTAAAGAGGCGTTTGTGTCTGTCCTGATCTTGACAGCGCCTTGCCTCCTGAGATTCAACACAACTTTACTTTCAAATCCATCATGTGTCCTCCTGTGGGCTCAGCAGCGGGATGCTAATTATGCATTGAGCGCTGTGTGGGGGAGCGCAAGGATGATGTCATCATGTCTACTTTAATACCTGTGGAGAGTTAAATAAATAAGCCCCCCATCTCAAGGCCCTACCTGCTGAGATTATGTCTGACAATGGGGGAGGGGGGGGGGGGGGGGGGGGGGGGGGGGGGGGCACGCACCTGACCAGTGTAAATCAGGTATCTAAAGATTTGGGTGAAAACCCTTTGTTGACTTCTTGGGCCCCTGTGGAGCGTCGGGACGCTGCTGGGCCTGAAGGTACCGACGCTACAGCGAGGAAAACAACGCTGATTACACGCCACGCAGAGCTGAACGCCCTGCACGGACTTTTGTTTGATTTGGCGGATGTGAGTGGGCACCAGACGGAGAAGCTAAACGTAGCCTGGGGCAATCTTGTGAAATGTGAAGGCTTGATTAGGGAGAAATATTTTGGTTCAGCTGACAGCTCTGTGATTTCCTCTGAGCAGCAAAAGTTCAAAGAGAGAAGAAAAAGCTCCGACACTACGCCCAGCATCTTCTGCAGTGAGACTCTGAGAGTTTAAAGACATACCTGTTTGTGACTTTTCAGGAGTCCTACTTTGTGGGTCATGCTGTCAAACTGGGCGTCTCTGCGCACTGATTGGATTTTTTGTTTGAGGTGTGTAATTTGTTTCTAAAATTGAGCTCCCCGACCGCGCTGATGGAGCACGACGCAGCGATAATCAAAAGTACAAACTGAAACAGTCACTCATGTTTAGGTGATTAGAGAGCTGCTTTGATGCAAAAAACACATGAAATATGGAGGAGCGCTTCTTCTTCCCCGCTGTGACACATGATGAAGCACAACAGACGCAGGAGTTTAAAAAATACTCAAATGAGCCAAAATGAGATATCCAAGCTGTGCAAGAGGAGGCCCAGCACAAGCTAACACTGAGCTCCTATAAACGCCCCTCCCATGAGACAAACACTCTCTGTGCAGTCATGAAGTGCTTACAGTAGAGTTCAGTGTTTACGGGATGACCTCAGGACGGGAGATGGAGTGAGAGCATTAGTGCGAGGGGAGCCGGAGATCTAATCCAGCCTCGCTATCTGCTGCAGTGAATCTGGAGCTGAGGGGTCAGGACCCAGGATGGCTCTCAGGACGGACACCAACGGGTCTTCTTATAGCACAAGTGCTTTTTGTAATGAGCTCTGGTCTCAGGGACCAGCCATGAGCAGACGATCCCCGCTCTCCTCCGAGGATGGATTCAAAACGCAGAAGTTTTAGGAGCTAATTATCGCCTCAGAAAAAGCAGCTCAGGGACGTGAAGGAGTCCGTGCGGGTTTCAGTGAGTGATTAGCTAACGGTGGAGCGCTTTAATATTTGATCTGCTAAAACAAAGGCTGAAAGGAGGCACACCTTTTCTTTTTATCACAGGAGTAAGCAGGTTGCTAATTGTTCACATGTTGAGAGTAAATAAAGTCGACCACACAGATCTGGTAGAACCCGGCACATCCAGAAGACGTTGTGTAGACCCTTTCACACTCAGGAAACTCCTGCACTGATTTCACACTCAACGTGCTTCATTCCCAACAATCACCTTGTGGAACCTGTCCTTCCCATGAGCTGTGTCCTTACAGTCTCTCCCTCTTCCCTCTCAGTGTCAGACCTGACCTGCATCTACACTCGGACTCACCAGCTGACCAGCTCGCCTGCTCCAGAGAGACTGAATATAAAGACACACTTTCATCGTTGTGTGACTGGATCCTGACTCACCAGAATGATCTCAAAACTCTTCGTCCATGTAAACACAGCTCTGACAACAACACAGCCAGCAGGACTCCAGCTTCTCCCTCACTGTAGACAGTCAGGACTCTCACACACATTCACACACAGAGAGTTATAATTATTCATCAGGAACATGTCACACACTCCTCTTTTAATAGCAAACAGCATCATAAGATTTTTGTTTATCCAACTTGAAGAAACTCGACCATTCAGTTTTATTCAGACTGAAACAGACACTGAGTTTCTCATCAGCTCACAGTCCACGCTGCTATTTCCAGAGCTGCATCAGAGCCGTGTGCTCCTGCAGCCTAAAGGCACGCTGAGTCTCTGAATGCTTTCTGAGTCACAAGGTCAGACAGACTGTGGCGCTGTGAAGACAGCTCAAACTCAACGGGGATAAGAGAGTCTTCAATTATTCAAGAGTAGACAAAAACCCAGAGCCTGTAACTTTTCACAGTGTGAGAGAAAGCTTCTCCGTCTGTGGAGTCCCCCGAGTCCAGCCAGACGGACCTCTTCCTGTTCTGAGCGGTCAAGCTGAGTTTCCTGCGTGTGAGGATCTGAAGAGGCGGGGACAGGAGCGCTGTGAGGGAGGCAGGCTCAGCATCAAACCACGGGCCAGACTCCAGTTCTGCTATAAAACACTGTTTATATCGTGCACACACTCCGGGCTGTTACTACTGTGTGTTTATGAGGAGATCTGATTTATGGGCTTTGGGCTGCTTGTCCTCGTTTGTGCGTCCTGAGCTGCTGGTTCCGCCTTTGATTGAGAAAAGGCTGCACGCCAGCCGTTGATTGGATGAAAGCTGGCGTTGTGTCTGAGGGTAAAGATGCTAACACTCATAGTGAGGAAGGAGAGGATCACTGTTACGCTGCGACCCAACGGGGCAGGGAGCACGCCGTGACTCTATAGGCGTCCTCGGAGGAGGTCACAGCGGGACGCTGCCCCGGTGTCCCTCGATGATGTAACCCCTGTTTCATGTGTTGTTTTCTAGAGAGGAGAATTAAACTCTGGGTCAGGCACTGACTCATGAGCTGGATGGAAATGGACGCTGCACAAACAAACAAGCTTCATTATGATTGGTTGGCTGAGCTTCCATCTGAGTTGGGTACGCAGCGTGTTCTTCTGCATGTGCTTAAAATGCTGATGGGCTGCACGCTGTCGCTTTAAATTCAGACTTCCTCTTTAAAAGGAGTCGACAATAAGCTTGGTGCGGCTGGTTGCTCTGGGACGTCGCTGCCCCGGGGGTCTCACGGGGTGTTTGGGAGCTGAGGAAGGAACCGTACGCATGTTTTTAGAAAGCAGCTGGTCTCTGGGGATGAAGCTGTTCTGTAATGTTTATACAGGGTTTCTTGTTCGTCCTCCTCTGGATGCTGATTTCCACACGTTCTGTTACGCTGTGAGTGAAGTGATCAGTGACCTCACCAACCAATATTCTGGATTCTCTGTGATCTTGTAGTTCTTCATGTGATCTTGTAGTTCTTCCTGTGATCTTGTAGTTCTTCCTGTGATCTTGTAGTTCTTCCTGTGATCTTGTAGTTCCTCTGTGATCTTGTAGTTCTTCCTGTGATCTTGTAGTTCTTCCTGTGATCTTGTAGTTCTTCATGTGATCTTGTAGTTCTTCCTGTGATCTTGTAGTTCTTCCTGTGATCTTGTAGTTCTTCCTGTGATCTTGTAGTTCTTCCTGTGATCTTGTAGTCCTCCCTGTGATCTTGTAGTTCTTCCTGTGATCTTGTAGTTCTTCCTGTGATCTTGTAGTTCTTCCTGTGATCTTGTAGTTCTTCCTGTGATCTTGTAGTTCTTCCTGAGATGTGTGTACGGCTCCGTGGCTCCGCTCACCCTCCAGAAACAGATCCATGTTGAACATGTTGATATTGTCTGCATGCTTCCTTTTCAAATGATAAATATTAAAGGAGCTCGCTGGTCGTATTGATCTGAAGACGCTGTCAGAACACAAACACTGAATCTGTCCAGATTTGATTTCTACATTGAGTTTTCTGACTTCTTGAAGTTTGGCTCAGGGTTTAGTTTGGTCTCTTGTTAAATGTTTTCACACACTCGTCCTCTGTGACTGAATTGCTGGAGTCCAATGACTCATGTGAACGTTGTTGAAAGTCGACGTGTACTTTGTCCCAACAGAGGAAGTGCTGCAATAACTGACTTCCTCAGAAAATGGTCAAAGGCCGTAAACATGGAACCTGCTCTGTAAGTTGGAGCGTGGCAGCAGAAGACGGGGAGGCTATTGTTGCCCTTTGGGCTCCACGCAGCGTTTAGCCGCACATTGGATAGAAACAGATTGAGTCCAGAGGTCAGCGTCGTCAGAGCACAGCGGCTAATAAACACGGCTCCAGCATGTCTGTTCTCTCTGCACCTCCGCTCGCAGGTTCTTCATTAGCTCTTGGCAGCGTCTGAGCCCCACATGCTCTTTTTTTTTTCTTTTTACATGCCAGTTTCAATGAATAGTAATGAGCATTGTTGTTGTTGTTGCTCTGTTTGCTGATGACCTTCTCCATCTCTCCTGGCTCACGTATTTTTCTGTCTTGCTGAAATGAATTGCTCCGGTACACACGAGCCAGCAGCACTTTTAATGCATGCTTAATAGGCCTTCCTGTGTTTGACAGCGGCGGCTGCCTTCTGTCGTCCCCGCTACATCACGGCTGATATACATTAGACATACATTAAGGAGATAAGTGCCGTTTGCCGAGTGCACACAGGACCACACGCTAAACAAACGCTCAATGTGACCCCGCTCCTGTGCTCGTCTCTGCGCCCTCCACAACTCATCACAGAGCTAACGCGTCACGCTGCTCGGCTCCTCTCCCTTCCATCTGGGACTTTTCCTGCCCAACACTTGACAGACAGATGATCCACAGATAAACGGAAAACTTAAGAAACATAAATCAGGGTGGACAAATGATCTTGAGCAACACTCAAAATGCGATTAAAATGAAATGAGTCCATGTGTCATAGGGCGAGAGGCGGGGCTTCACATCCACAGTCATGCAGCAGGAGGGATTTAGACTCTTCATATGACTGCAGCAGCTGGTTGATAGAGGAACAACTGTATCACTGAGCCCCAGCTGCCCTGTGGACATTATGTGGCAGTGTGTGTTCGTTTGTGTCATTGTGCACAGGCGTGTTGTTTATCGTCCTCTCTGGACACCCGTGGTGCTGACGGATCCTTGTTTGACATTCTGCACGCACTAATTGCAACCTGACAAAAACAGAAACAAACTGCACACATGAAAAAGTTCACACAGCCTCTTGAGAGGCACATCTTTCTTCAGCGGCTCGTAACAAACTCTGGGTGGTCCAATAGAGGAGCATCGTAAACAGAAAGGTTGTGTTTGGAGAGCTGTGATGGATTCAGTGCTCACGTTGACACAACACAACGTTATCTATGATTCATAGAGCCTGTGTTCACTGTGTACCCTGCAGGCTACATACAGTACATCCACTCTCTCTCTGTGTGTGTGAGTCCTGACTGTCTACAGTGAGGGAGAAGCTGGAGTCCTGCTGGCTGTGTTGTTGTCAGAGCTGTGTTTACATGGACGGGACGGCAGGCTCCTCCCCTTGTGTATAAAAGCTGTTTGAGTCAAGAAGAAGAAGAACATACTCACTGATAGATCATTCTGTGTCAGTTTACATGAAGCTACCAGCTAACTACAGAGCGCGAACATTAGCATGCTAACACTACAATGCAGGACACAGGTGATTGAAGCTACCAGCTAACTAAAGAGCGCTAACATTAGCATGCTAACACTACAATGCAGGACACAGGGGGTTGCAGCTCGAGCCAGAGAAGATTTTTTCCCCTACTTGTGCTTTTGTGTGAACATGAATGAAGAGGCTTTGAAGGCCGTTTTGGACGCCCCTGGGTTTGCCAGATATGAGAGCAGTTATCAGGTGAACAGGTGTTGCAGCGATGGAAGCGGGCAGTGGAACTGCTTCAGATAGAAGTGATTGTACCCGAGCTAAAAAGCCTCTGCATGTTTCTAATAAGCTCCAGCAGCAGAAAGCTGCTCAAACTAGGATCAATGTTGGAGATGAAACATGGAGAGAGGTTAGAACGCAGAAAGCTTTACAGACCCATGCAGAGCTGGCTAAACACTGAAGCTACAGTGTCCACCACATGCAGAGCTGGCTAAACACTGAAGCTACAGTGTCCACCACATGCAGAGCTGGCTAAACACTGAAGCTACAGTGTCCACCACATGCAGAGCTGGCTAAACACTGAAGCTACAGAAAGCTTTACAGACCCATGCAGAGCTGGCTAAACGCTGAAGCTACAGTGTCCACCACATGCAGAGCTGGCTAAACACTGAAGCTACAGTGTCCACCACATGCAGAGCTGTGTGAGAGGAGACTTAAACTAAACTCAGAGAGGTCACAGAGATGATGACTTTTCAACACATTCACACCATCAGACTCAGGTCAGTGGTGGGACTCAGAGTGCTCCAGCTCTGGAGGGTTTGACTTTAGGGGGAGGTGGTTCACCGTGTTGTTTCAGCTCCCCTGGCTGCAGATCAGTGAGGCTCTCAAGAGTCTCGTCAGCTTTGTTCCAAATGAAATGCAAAGCTGTTCGTCAGAAGTCAGGGTAAGACTCAGAGTCAGACCCACAACAGGAAATGAACACACAGCACAAAGGGTTTATGGGTAATGAGATGGATGTGTTTTAACTGATCAAGGAGCACTTGGAGGGCGGAGATGAATCCATTAAAGATCAGGTGAGTAAACACTGAGGGAAACAAACAGCTGGATGGTTTAAAGTTTGATTTCATGCCCTGATTCTCTGGGAAGCTTTAGAAAGCCTGCAGAGTGAACTTTCCTTTTTCCTTCAGGCTGACTTAAATTAAAGTCTGATCACGTTAAGATCTGTGAGTTGAAATCATTTCACAGGTCAAACATGTCACACTCGTTTTTATCTCACGTTGGTGCATGGCTGCTCTTTCAAGTCTTCTGGTCTGGATGTGGTTTTTAGAATCGTCCAGACTTTGACATGACTCTAAAGACTCTTTTTAGATCTCTGCAGAGATCAATCAGTAAAATCAGAACAAAGAGCTTCAGGTCTATGAAGTAAAAAACATCAATGCAGCATATTAAGAGTGCAGCTCTTCCTCAGCTGTCCTTGGCTGCTGGCTGTTCCATGCTCATTTAGAGCGATGAGATTCCTCGATTAGGCCGTCCACAGCTGATTATTAATCCGGCTGCATGATGTGAGTCAGCAGCTTATCAGGACAAGTCTCACTTCCTTCTACTCGACTTTGTGTCTTCCTCCCACCAACCTTCTCCTTCTCATCTTTCAAACACTCCTGTGTTTGTTCACCTGGTTCACACAGCCGATGTCCTTTAATCAAACCCTCGTTATAGTCCGAGGTCCTTATAGCTCAGCTGAACACGCTATCCTCAGTCATCAGTCTGTACAAACCTCAGAGCGCCCGATCACTGACACTAAACTTCAGAAACGTCCTGACATTTTTGGAAGGTGTCATTTTTTACTCCGACTTCACCTGGGATTTTTCCTGGCAGCCCCTGTTTGTTTTTCCACAACCAGCATATAGCAGCAGAACATGAGCGATCTAATCAGCATCCCAACCGTCCTGAATGTCACCGTCATCATCATGGTGAAGGTCTGTAGGCACAAAGGGACGCCGTCTGATGGAGCCTGTACGCACCATACTTTTCCAGTGTTTTTCACTGATGCCCGAACTTTATGAAGAAAGTTCAACGTCGTGCTTGGAGTTCCCAGAGTCTTCAAACATCCGTGTGTGTATTTAGCACCTTTACCTTTGTTGGTGTTTCCGCTGAAGACCACTGAACCTAATGAAATCTTCTCTGTAGGTAATAGATGCTTACTTAATTAAAGGGAGCTTGATTTCTCCAAGGTTCCCTTCCTCTGATTTCAACAGGGACGTGTTCTCAATTAATGAAGTTATTACCTGTCCCCCTCTAATCCAATCACCTGTACATTCTTATATAAGCATACCTAAACCCTCCCCTCCCTCATGACTACCAACTAAACTTTTTATTACAGGGACTCTCTGCCTGAGATTCTCACCTTGTCACACCAAACCCCCCTGAGCCTTCCCACCTTCCAACAGCTCAATTCAAATCATCACGTAAGAGTTTTCAGATCACGCTCATTCTGTGTCAGGTTACATGAAGCTAAGAGCGCTAACATTAGCATGCTAACACAACACTGCAGAACACAGGTGACTGCAACTTGAGCCAATCAAGTTCTTGTCTGCTGCTTGGGCTGGACTTGGGTGTGAACTCGAGTGGAGGGGGTTGAAGTTGTGTCTCTGCAGGAGAGCTGAGGCTTCTGTATGAAGGAGGCGTGGCCTAACAGCAGTTTGTTTGAGTTTCATGCTGGAGCTCAAGGGCGACACCTACTGGATCAAAGAGTCGCACGTTCTTCCTTTAATCGATGCAACATGTAGTTTGAAATAATCACAATGTGTATAAATGAGCAGAGAAGAACGTGAATCAGTTTAATCACGTGTTCGCTCAGTTCATCGCCGTGCTGTGCACACTTCTTCCTGCTGGGTTTTCACATCAGTCCGTCATCGAGCAGAAAACCAACCAACCAGGGTCTGAAGAAAAATCTTGACTGTTTGCGTGCACACATGCAGCTCGCACCCAGAAGTATTCAGGAGTTTTTCATGCAGGTGTCTAAAGACTTCCATCAGTCCAGTGCAAACACACTCTGAGCTCATAATGTTGATTGACTGAGTTCTGTCACTCGCTGTTAATGTGATCGACCTCGCTGCAATTTGTTAACAAGCATTAAACTGCCAATTAGTGGGAGACATGTTAACCCCCCCCCTCCACTCCACTCCAATGCATGGCGTGGAGCAAGACGGACCTTGTCTCCGCTACACGAGAGACTGTCTCTCTCTCTCTCTCTCTATCTCACTCGCCCTCTCTGTCCCTCTCTCTCCCTCTCTCGCCCACTCTCTCTCTCTCAGCTCAGGTTGTTCGGCCCCTCTGTCTCATTATTCCAGGCTGAAAGCTTGTTATTTCTGTTGCTGCTTTTCAAATAAAAACTCATCCGTGTTTAATTTGAATACTTCAAAGGCGTCAGAATCAGATGTGAAGAGAACTAACAATGAGGTCTGAATTTTAAAAAGCTTTATTCAAACTAAATCTGCTGTGCAGAAGCTTTTTCTGGACCCTGCTCGCAGTGATTTTCTCTGCTCATATAGTCACCTTGATGAATAGTGTCGCACATTAGGAAAGCGTGAAGGTCAGTGAGCGTCACTGATCTCCTGTAACACAGAACAACTCTACAGAGACCTCAGTGGATTGGCTGTGTCAGGTTCTGGAGAAAAAAGGAACTGGACCCAGTTACAGTCAACATCCTTCTCCTTTACTCCTTCATCAAAGTTTGATTCATTCTTATAGAGAAGACGAGGCTGTGTGGCGAGGAGGTCAACACTTGGGATGGTTGAGGCTCCTCCCATGAGATGCTCCTTAAGGATTTCTTCCTCATTGTTCACGAGTGCAATGATAAAACAAAAACGTAGTAAGAGATGCAGATTAATAATTTATGAAAACACAACAAAAAGTCGTTTTTTTTTTTTTTTTTTACAGCTCTACAGAAACGAACCAGGCTCGACTGAGTGGGCCATAAAAAACACAAGGCTACAAGAAGATACAGTAAAAAGTGACAAGAGGAATAAAAGTGTTTCTGTTGGCTCCCTCCTGTTGATTAGATTTATGGTCATTACGAGACGGCGGCGGCAGCAGAGAGGGGACGAGCTGTAAAGGATTATTATGCTGTAATGAAATCACATCTCCCAAACCTCGAGTGAAGGTCTCAGGAAGAATCAGAGGAAGCTTCACCAACTTACCAATGTGCATGAAGAAGAAATATCCTGGAGAGGTGAAAAAGTTCTAGCAGCCCTGAAGGTCAAGAAGCTCACAGGAAGAACTACAAGATCACAGAGAACTACAAGATCACAGGAAGAACTACAAGATCACAGGAAGAACTACAAGATCACAGGAAGAACTACAAGATCACAGAGAACTACAAGATCACAAAGAACTACAAGATCACAGGAAGAACTACAAGATCACAGGAAGAACTACAAGATCACAAAGAACTACAAGATCACAGGAAGAACTACAAGATCACAGGAAGAACTACAAGATCACAGGAAGAACTACAAGATCACAGAGAACTACAAGATCACAGGAGAACTACAAGATCACAGAGAACTACAAGATCACAGGAAGAACTACAAGATCACAGAGAACTACAAGATCACAGGAAGAACTACAAGATCACAGAGAACTACAAGATCCCAGGAAGAAAAAGAAAAAACCGTTCAGACGTTGTCATTGGTTAGACTTCATGTCCCTCAGAATAATCTAAAGCTCCACTCCTGCAGAGGCGGGATATCAAACATGTTGGAGCGCTGTGTGAAGACATGAAATGTTCTCCCAGCAGCAGCAGATGATGTGTTCAGCTTTGAGGATGAATAATTAAATGTATGAGTAGCTTCCTGTCATGACTGGATACATGAAACAGCTTCTTCTGTGTGTGAGCGTCTGCACGAGCCCCTGTGTGCACTCATTTCATCTTTAGCAGGGTGTGTGTGTGTGTGTGTGTGTGTGTGTGTGTGTGTGTGGGAGAGAGAGAAATACAAAGATCCATGCTATCTGTCTTTGAGCGAGTGTTTTAATTATGGATGCTAATTGAGCTGTTAAGCCAACCTCTGCTTGATTACACATCCTCTAACTGCTCTCTGGGCGGCAGCTCTCACCCCGTGTGTGTGTGTGTGTGTGTGTGTGTGTGTGTGTATTAAACATGCAGGTGATATTTCGTCCAACTCCTCTTTCATTATTCCTTCCATTTGTTCGACAACTTCTACAGCCACTCTTTGACCTCCATGACAGCTTGTACAGCAATCTTTGACCTCTTGGACTGATTGTGGCAGTGAGTCTGTAAATGATGCTCATCCAAAAGAAGCCAAGCAGGAGTGTCTGCCCCTCGGTCTCTGTCCACTGTGTTCCAGAAGCTTCTTCTTGTTCCCAACACAAACATGGCCAACTCTCTCAGAGCCCCTCCGAGCTGCACGTCTTTGTCTGACAAACACTCCAACAGCTCGTCCTCGTCTGTCACTTGGAACGCTCGACACGGCGAAAACAACTTCTCTAAATGCGACTTAATCTCTTCTAATATTCTGCCTGGATCTCCGGAGTGTCAGGAGGCGACGCGGGGAAACAAATTACGGCGTGAAGGCTGTTTTCTTTCTCTTTCTTTCTCTCTCCCCGGAGCGACTGAATGTGTGCGTGAGCTCAATTAATGCTGCGTGGAGTGTTCAGCTGTCAGTTTGAGGCGCTGACAACACACTGCGGCGTCCGCACTCGTTTTAGAAACAGACGTGATGTGTGCGCACAGTCAGACAAACGAAGACACACGCTCTCATGTCCACACGTACACAGACTCACCGTCAGAGACGGGAGTAGAACGAGTGCAGTGAAGACTTTAAGGAAGATAATGATGAACACACAGCGACGGCGTCTGCAGGTTTGATCCATGCCGAAAAGAAACCAGAACAAAAGGTTTTTAAACCTAAAGAAAAGAAACATTCGGCACAGTTTTTAATGCTCAAGCTTTACTGTAAGCGTGCTCGGGATATTCTCCATTTTGCAGTAGAAGAATATGCTGAGCCCCTGAAGGCTAATCCAGACGCGCTCATTGGCTGCTATAGGTTTAGACTAGCAGGGGAGCGGGCACGGCCTGCCAACATGAAGATTTGATCAGTGTTAAATGTATAATGTGGAGAAGTGTAATCAAAGTGTGAATTAAAGAGAAGACACTTCTTTTGTCCTGACGCAGAGGATTGATAGCTCGTGGAAGATAATGTTTCACTGTCCTGATTCTTCGTACTCTCACAGTCTGAAGGAAAAAGAAAATGGAAGTTATTTTATAAGGACTTTAAATAATGAAAGAGCTTTTCCTCCCACAGCTCGAGCACATGTTTGAAACACCTGTTTGTTTGAAACACAGTTTTTATTATTCTGCATATGAATTATAACGGCCCTGTCTGCAGAGGTTAACATCAGGGAGTCACTCTCAGAAAACAAAGAAAGACGTGTGATGAGTCGTCGCTGCGTTAGCTTGATGCTAACACATACTGGAAAATTCCTTCCAATGGCTAACAGAAATAGCACAGCCGTAATGAAACTTGAAGCTAATGAATGAAATAATTTAACTTAATAAACATCACCATCTTCTCTCATGTGTAATTCCTCTTTTGTTTCTTTCCCTCTTCTTTATTTTTATTTGCAAACAGACCAACAAACAATGATAAAAACTCTCTGCGACTTTTCTAAAAAGCTCCCCCTGCATGTTCTCGTTCTGTCACCTCGTTTTATCCTCGTCCCATCTCTTCCTGTGACACCTTTCCACCGCTAATGTGTCTCCGAGTTAATGTGATTATATCCAAAGTGAAGAGCAGAGCATCCATTAAATATCACGCAGCAGAGGAGAGAGAGGAGGCACTAAACTCTCTCTGGAGGGAAACTCAGGCAGATGTTGGGATGAAGGTTTGGAACTAAACTGACCTTCCAACTATTTCCTTCACCTTTTCCTGCACCTTGGAAACCTACACTGACTTTCATGCATTATGCATTTTATATATCTCAGGTGTCTTGAGTCGTCCGTCTACTGCTAATCATGCTCTCAGTATGCACAGGAAGAAAAAAGTGCAGGTTGAGTTTTTATCTTTCTGCAAATGATAAAGACTGCCAAACATGAGACAACGAAGACATCGCTAACAATACAAGCTAACGTTACGTCTGGGTCTAAATAATATCTGCAGGTCTCTTTCTTTCTCTTCCTCTGTCTCCGTCCTCTTCCTCTGAGGTTGTATCAAACTGTACAGAGACGGGCTAACTGGCTGCTTTGTAGCTGAAGGCTGTTAGCGCTGTAAAGTCATACGCACGTCTCACACTGGCAGCCTCCTCTTCATCATGTGTGTGAAGTGTGTTGTTGTAAATCCACTCTGATCCTGTATTTGATCATGTCTATAAACCCCTCTATTTCAGCCCTGCTCAGAACAGACTGTTTCTGTGTCTGTAGCTTTAAATATGTAAATGAGCTGTGTCTGGCCACGCCCCCTCTCTGGAAGGGCTCGGGTGTACTCGCTGCTTTCTGGCTCCATGTCCTATTGTTTACGGTGAGAAGGCAGACTCAGAGGGCAGAACAAACACCTAGCTGTGGGAGTGTCACCCACCTGGGGGAGGGGCTACTGCCCTTTGTGATGTCATGAAGGGAACATCTCCAAACGGCCTGTTTGAGCACACATTTTCTGAAAAGTGGAGCAGGCAGAAGACGGAGAGGATGGACTTTTCTCATCATTGGGGGGTTTGGAGACAGACATGTTAGAGGGACATGGAGGAGAGGATTCTGGGTAATATGTGACCTTTAAAGTGAGCAGTCGAATCATTTATTCCCGTGCTCAGAGTCACAGAGGTTCCTATGTTCCAGTTGGTTCCACCTGTTCACTTTCAGTGTTTTATAAAGCCCGGTTGTGAGCTGAGAAATCGGATTTCATTTTGTTTCCTGATGACATATTTAAATAAATGCGTGCCCTCCAAATCATATCTGCACACAGTGTTGATATGAGACGCGTGTTAATGTCAGCTGATATTAAAAAGCTGTTTTTGTCTCGCTCTGTTTACAGACACAAGAAGACAGGAAGCCTGGGTGGATATCATCAGTGTCTCTCTCCCCCTTTATAACATTAGTATTCTCTTTACAGCCACACAGAGCAGCAGAGCAATGACAGGCTTGATATCCCTCCACCTGTATGGATGCTTCCCTCAGGAGGACGATCACTTTCACCTACACTAATTTGATGTTGAGCTGTCTTCAGCTTGTATATCGCTTTTCTAGTCTCCTGACTACTCAGCGCTTTTACACTGCAGGTTTCACCTTTATATACTGATGGCTGAGCTCGCTGTGTAGTGTCATCAGATCAGATTTTTAGACCAAAACAAGGCTCTCCTTGGACACGCCTCCCTCACCCTTTAGCTGCACGCTCCCTCCCGTCCTGTTTCCCAGTGTTTAAAATGTGAGCTGCAGTACCCATTTTAAGCACTAGGTGGAAGAGTCTATTGCTCCTTTAATTCAAACATATCCCCAGGTTGTGGCGTTTCAGTTTTTTATAATGTAAAGAACAGTTCAACAAACTCCCTTTCACAGTTTTTATCTGTCAGAATATCAGCATGGCCCTTTAAAGATAATAATAACCCATCGCTTTCACCAAGCACCAGTGTTCTTCCAAACATTGCTGCGTGTCTCTCTGTGGATGGAGGAAGAGAAGTGAGTTTTATCTCCAGCTGACTCGCTCTTCCATCACTTCACAGCCAATTAGTTCACAGCTTGATCTGCGGCCCTCCTGCTGCTCTGAGCCCAATTTCATCAGGCTCGTCATCGTGTCAACAAACAAAAGTTTAGAGAATCAAAGCCATGAAAAGCTCAGCTAATGCACCCGACTAATTGACTCATATCAAGTGAATTAGCAGTTTGATTAGATACAGGTGTCGTAATACAAGGCAGCATTAAACAGAGGTTTATTGGAAGAGTCAGGAACATATTCAGCCATAATGCAACGAACATTAGGACGCCTTTAAAAAGCACAAGAGGGTGTCTGCTTCAAGAACCCTTCAGTATCCCCCTAAAGGTACTTTAAGGGTCCTGCTCAAGACCACCACTGTCTGTTTCTAATCTGCTCTTCTTGTGATGTCACTGAGGGATTCTGGTGGCTCCACCCATGGACTTCACGTCCAGCCTTATTTAGGACCTAGGAAGTAAAAGATGCTTGAAGAATCTACTGGAAGAATGTCAGCCTGAGGTCGACGGAGATTCAGGACATGGCGTCTTTTATCGCTCACAAAGTGACTGAATAGAACATGAGCTGCAACTCAGCTTTTTAAATAGATGTTCGCCCACATCACATCATGTAGTTGTTGTTTGGTCACGCATGAATGGGACCTTTGTGTCCCAGAGAGGACACAGCCACTGTTTTCCCCTCTGCTTCTATTCATGCTGTGAGAGAAAAGTGGAACAGTTTCCGATCAGAACCAGAACAGAGCAGGCCGCCTCAGGCAACAGAAAGGAAATGTTTGCACCTCACCGCCTGCAGGGAGAGAAAATATTGACATCACATAAAGCTCAGTCAGCACACACTGAAACGACCCATCACAATGGTGTGAAAAAGGCTGAGAAGATTGGTTTATCGTGGTCTCTTCTGTGAGGCCGACAGCTTGACCACAGAGGTGAGAGGTTGGATTTCTGCAACTGTGCAGTAAAGTAAAGAAACACTGCATGGCTTCAGTTAGAGGTTAAACAGTTTATTTTACACCACCTCAGGTCGCTATGGAAACAACAAGCCTGCCTCTTTCCTCATCACCCATCACCTGCTTCAAAGCCCCGCCTACCTTCTCTGGTCCAATCAAATCCAGAGCATTCAGGAGCAGAATCTAAAGTTAGAAGGAGGACATACTGGCTGCTACATTGTTGTCAGAGAAGCTTCCAATAGACAGGAAGTGTATTGTAAAGTGAGAGCGTAATGGCGTGCTGGTAGACGGCGGTGGATAGGACCACAAACATCATGCAGCCAGAGGACGTCATTCAGCTTTCAAAGAATTCTTAAATATATTTCTCCTCATGAAATTGCTTTGTATTCTACATTTTATTTCCTGGCTGTTCCTCGTGGCGTGCTGGTGCACTCAGCGGTCAATCTGTCAACAAACAACTTAAAAATGTGGTCATTATATTCACAAAGACTTTTTTTTGTCAAACAAGCCGGCCTCCCAAAGTCCCTCATCCTCCGCTCTTCAGCTTCTGGTTGCATTAATCAAAGAGCAGAGTCATCCGGAGGAGAGCGCGTCTTTGTAATAAGCTTCTCTTAAAAGCGCTGCTTCAAAGTGAAACAGCACCGACACACTTGAAATCTTTGACTGCCTTTGTGCTGCAGACGCCAGACCTTGAAACGTCCTCCGTTTGTGATTAATGTGGGTGAAAAACTCGTCAAAACCCGGATAAGTGAGGGTCAAGTTAGCATATGAAATGTGTGATTGATGGAGAAGCTTCTTCTGCTAACTTTCATCCATTAATACTTTAATTTGTCATGATAAAGAAAAAGAGAGGAAGTGGGTTTTGAGAGTATTTAAATCAGACTCAGTTCCAGTCTGGTTCCGATAATATCAGCTGCTTAAAGATGTCTGCAAATCTGTCACAGTACAAAGGCTTTTAAGACACGCTAAAATGAGCATCATTTGCAGTGTATCTGGAGCTCGAGGTTAGCCGCTGCTCACTGAAGATTGGCTAATGAGCCGACTGGCTGAAACCCATTTTCTCAGGCCTCCAGCAGCTCAGAAACTCGGATCAAACGGCCTCTCTGTGCAGCCTGGCCTGGCCTCCATAAAGCCGAGTGAAGGCGAGGAGCAAAGCTTAATCTGAGGTGGTGACGGTTCACTGGGCTGATAACACGGCAAACAAGAGACGAGGCCTGACCCGCAGTGAACTCTGCCGAGGCTCAGCGAGAGGGTCGGCTGGAAACGACCAAATTAAAATGTGCTGAAGGAAATCCGAGTTTAAGCTGAAGGAAAGTGGCACCGCTGCAGCACATTTCTGTTTCACAGGGTCCGACTTGGTGTTGAGGAACGGGCAGCTGTTGCTGCTTTTAGCATCTCAATGATGATAGCGGCTGTGACTTATAAGAAGATGTAACTTACATAACGGTCTGCGTTTCACTCCTCCTGAACACAAGCAGACAGGTCAGACTGTTTCGTGAGGAATAAAAAGCTTCATTAAGGCCGAGCAAAAAGCTCCAGGGCTCGTTTCGCTCGGCGTTTTTATTTTGCACGTCTGCTGCTTTTACACTCAGAGACAAAGAAAGGCGCATAAAGTTTCAAGAAACCAATTTCACACATGTGATTACTCATGTGCCGTCAGATGGATAACACCATGAAGATGATGAGGACAGCAGTGAAATGTGCAGACTGGTTTAATCATGAAGCAGCGGGAGATAAAGCACAGAGGACTGCTGTCTGATGACATTTGGAGGAGATGAAATCCAGCATCACTCTTCCGTGTTCCACTTTCTGTATGGATCATCAAAGATACGATCTGACAGCATGGTGGAATAACAGCAGCAGAACAGGACGCTTCGTCTTCAACGTTTCTGAGTTTTTAAAAAAGTAACCAGGATCAGAAAACTCTGTATGACAGGCATCAGGAGCCCAGCGGTGTCATGAGAGTACAAGATTATAGGTTCATGAGATCATCACATCATCACTCATTGATAAGAGAACATGTGAACATGACTGGAACCAGTCGTGCTGTCAAGGTGTGAAAATAATATTGCAAAGTATATGGGGCACCTCAAGGCTCGGTTCTGGGCCCACAATGATTTCCTGTATTAGTTCCCTTGGACTTGTATGGTCCATATTCTGAACCTGAAGAGGACTCACACTGTCACACTGTGTGATAATCCTCTAAACACACAGACCAGACAGCGAGACCACACACCTGCCACCAGTAACCCGACACCTCACAGAGAGTCACGTGACCAAACATCAACGTCGTCAACTGGCTGTCCTGGAGAGCGTTCTGATGGACTCTTTACTCTGCAGCAGCCTCTACCATCAGTGTGTGAATGGATGAGTTAATACTGATGGACTCTTTACTCTGCAGCAGCCTCTACCATCAGTGTGTGAATGGATGAGTTAATACTGATGGACTCTTTACTCTGCAGCAGCCTCTACCATCAGTGTGTGAATGGATGAGTTAATACTGATGGACTCTTTACTCTGCAGCAGCCTCTACCATCAGTGTGTATAATAGATGAGTTAATACTGATGGACTCTGCAGCAGCCTCTACCATCAGTGTGTGTGTGTGTATGTAGGTGTGGCCTGCAGTATAGAAATGCTTGGAGTAGTCAGAAGAATTAAAAAGAGGACGGAGTGGACATGTGTCTTCAGCAGCTGGGGATTGACCCCCTGGTCGTCCGTATGGAGAGACAGCCGCCCCGTAGTGACGATTAGAGGCGGAGTTTAAGGTCATCGGCCGACCTGAATATTGTGAATCAACAGTTTGCTCGTCTTACCTGCTCGACACCCTCAGGAAGAAAAACAACCTGCAAACTGACAGGAGGTAAAGTGAGGACCTGATGTCATCGTATGTCAGGGAGTAAAAAGAGACATCTCCTCAGATTGTGTGTAGCTCGCTGTCCCCGTGCACGCTGAGCGCCGCCGCAGAGGAAGAAATGTTTGTGCTGCAGATAAAAAGGGATTAAGTCCAGTGATGAGCGCCTGAGGTAGACCATGACTTCCTGTTTCTTTCAGGATGTTTTTCTTAAATCAGACTGTCAAAGTTTTCTCTCATGGCCTGAAAGCAGCTTCAGAACTTCTGAGGACGTCATCTGCATTACGTTATTTATGTGACTTTAGCGCTGTGTGTGGACATGTGACGTAGCTGAGGTCGTAAACAATGACCTGAACATCTCGAACAGGGCCTGAAGGATCAACAGAAACATTTCATGAAGAAGCAAAAATCAACTTGAACAACGCCTTTTTATTTTGGCATCTTGGAAAACTACTCCATGATCGGCAGTTTCAGACATTAGAATGAAGAAATAAAGCTTCACGATGATGTTTTGACCCCTTGTTTGAAAACCAGAAAGCAAAGCACAGAGAAATATACAGGGCTGCTCTGACAGGAAGTGATTCAATCAACTTTAACGGATCTGTAGATGACTTGGACTCTGAGGCCGAGAACACCAACACGAAGTCCGACCTGGTCTCGTCCCAAATCGCCCACCTCAGAGGTCCATTCAGACGTTTCTGCTCTTTGATGTTATGTCATGGAAAATACAATTAAGAGTCTTTTATTTTGAAATTGACCGGACGCTCTGTCAAGGTTGTTCTAATCGGTCCAGCTTGACGCGTGCCTTCAGCGTGTTTGAAAAAGAGCACGCTCCGGGGGCGGACCAAGGTGCTCGCCGTGGACACAGGAGCATTGACGAGGCAGCGAACGGCGTACGGAGTATGTGGAAGTTGGGAGTAGCTGTGCTTGTATGTGTGAGCATGTAAAAAGTCCAGTTAGCAACGTTAGCACCAGCGCTAGTTTGGTTAGCGTTGCACAATGGCGTGAAACGGAGGAGAAACAGGCGCACAGCGTGGACGCAGAGTGTCGCGTACGAAAGGTTAAAAACACCAAACAGTCGTCTACGTGAGGAAGAGGCCTCAGAGTCTTCATCATCTTCAGATTCCTTAAATGCACAAATATGGAATGAGTTCTTCGAAATGAGTTTGTGATGTGATCGATCGCCTTTTTGATTTCTCTTCAAACATGAACTCAGTTTCAGAAGGTGTTTGTTTACTTCTCTTCCCTCGTTCTTTGGGTCTGTGTGTTTGCGTCTCTGAGAATCAGCCGACACCTTCTGAGGAGCAGAAACACAAACACCAGCTCACCCCACAGACGCACAGATGCAAACACGCAGCACACTCGGAGGGAATGCAAAGACCTCGGGCCGACAACAACAACGAGGAAAAGAAAAGAGAAGAAGAAGAGCAGGTCTGTGTTCGTGTGAAACATCGGAGCTCGGCTGCAGACAACAGAGGCAGCGTGTTCTCCAAAGGAAACCTTTGAATACATCTCTGTACATGCTCAAATATAATCCTTCAGCATCAGTGCTCGCCCTTTTTCTATAAACACACACACACACACACACACACACACATCTTAAAAAAGAGTTTCTCTTCGTGTGCACCGTCTGACGCGGTGAAGTATACATTATTATTATTTACAACCGTATAAAAATCTGAATTGTTTACATGGAGTCAAAAAAGCAAACACATCAGACGGGTTCATGGTGAAATGTTTGTGAAGGTTCTTAAATGTGACGCGACACACCTGACTCTGAAAAAGGAGGAGACGTTTAAAATGAAGATAAATGTGGAACGCCATGACAGCTGCTTCTCCTCGAGCTGGGCGCTCCGCAGCGTGTGGACCTCTCCGGCTCAGCAAAGGTCCAAATCTGGTGCCTCAAGATTTCAAACCTTTACGTGAGGTCATCACGATACAGCTCACACACTGTATGAAACATGGACGTCGTCTGGGTGTGTTCACCTGCTGCTTTCTGGAGAGGAGCTTTGCAGCTGAGTGATGTCAAAGGGGAGGAGCTAAACCAGCTCGACCTGCCGATTTCATGTCATGGTCGTCATCAACATGGCGGCCAAAGATTCTTAGTGAGTGTTAAAATACTTTTCATGAATTCTTGTATTGCTCATCAACTATCAGTCAACGTCACCGAGACGTTCACACGAGTTCTTCTTCGAAGCGTCGACGCTGTTTGTTGACTGAACTGAAAACATGGACACACTGAAAATGAAAAAAACGACCATCCAAGGAGCCCCTGAACGCAGCATTTGCCTGAAGCTTGTTTTGTGTATATAACATGGACGTAGCCTCAGTAAATGCTGACACAGACTAACTTTTGATCTTTAGCCTCCGAGCTAACAGCTACAACCACGCCAAGCCCCGAATAAAGACCTCTTATTGTCTAAATGGATGAGTAAGAACAAAGGTGGCTCCTTGTGCAGTGTGGGGATGAGGCCATGAGCTGCTGTGGAGACACCAGATTCTAACCAGAGATGCTTCAGATCACACGATGGACAAAGTGTCTGCTGCGGACGAACACACGAGACTCCTCATTAAACTCCTCACGCTAAACAAACAGTAACACACGCATGTTATCACACAGGATACTAGAAAAGCAAAGTAACATGCACGTCATCTCAGAGCGTGACGCTGAAGAGGTCATCCCTCTGCAGGGTCAGGCGCTGCCAGCAGGGGGCGCTGCAGTGAGGTGTGGCTGAAGGTCTTTGCATTCACACACACACGGGGAGAGGGGTTTGTGGATGGGATGGAGGTGAACACAAATCAGGGAGGTCACTCGCTGATGCTAAAGAAAGTCTGTGTGATGTGCTTCTTCTTGCCACAGGTGCATGGACATAAGGCACAGGCACAGCTCCCGTCTGAGCCACTCGCCGGGACGCCGCCGTCCACTTTGAGTCGCTTTTGAAAAAGTCCCAGAGCACGAAACAAGAAGGGTGATCACCGCTGAGCTCAAGAACCGCCGGGTTAAAACTCTGTTTTTGACTTTAGCTGGACGGTGGAGGGACTCAGAATCAAAGGTCACAAGAACAGCAGTGCTGTCAAATCATGTCGCATCACTCAGCTCCTCCTGTTTCTGACCGTCGGCTGCTCAGAACCGAGTCGTTACAGGACATGGTGACGTGTTTGATTTGGTGAAAGGTCATCATCATCATCAGGTGCTCGTACCTTTGTGGCCGTGAAATGAGACGGATAAAAGAGAGGGGGGGCCGGTTGCCATGGTGATCACCCTGCTGATTCTGCTGCTGAGACGCTTTTGAGGGAGAAGGGAACAATCGACGTTTCTGCTCCCAGGTTCTAGCAGGAGGCTCCTACGAGCGACGTGTGTGTGTGTGTGTGTGTGTGTGTGTGTGTGTGTGTGTTCTGGTTATTGATTGGTTCATCAGCCGGTCAGTGTGATGACGATGAGCTTCCCTCTCTGATCTCACTCGTATTAAAAAGTCTTTAAAACCTGAAATGTCACACCTTTCTTCTGATCATGTAATCAGTTTAAAATCTAAAGTCCTGCCCCCTGTCCGCCCTCTGCCCCGCCCCCTGCCCCGCCCCCTCTGCTCTGTAGAAACGCTGTGTGGATGGCGTGATGCTGCCTCAGAGGTTTCCGCTCTGAAAAGTACAAAATTAAGGGAGAAAATATTTTAATAGCATTGAAATATTGGCACAAAATATCAGCTGTGAGCAGCTTCATCCAAAAACGTTTCCATAGCGATCAGTCCGAGTGTCTGTGATTGTAGTGTGTGTACAGGTGTGTCTGTAAGTGTCTCTGATTACTGCAGCAGCTCCGGCAGTCTGAGTCTGAAGTGAATCCGTCCGATAGGCCGTCCTCTCGTCCACACCCAACCAGTGTGTGTGTGTGCGTCCGAGATCTGTGTACCACATGTTGGAGCGGGTCTGGGTCCTGGTCTGGGTCCTAGAGGCAGACGTTGTTGCTGATCTGGCAGGTGGACCCGGTGCCGGCCTGGGACAGGAAGAGCCTCCCGTTGGGGCAAACACAAACCTCGTAGACCGTCTGCCTGGTCCCGGAGGACGAGGAGCTGCTGGAGGCCTTCCCTTCAGGCAGCCGCATCAGACGGATCCTCCGAGCGTCCAGAGTGATCTGAGGGACAGGAAGAGGAGACGGGTCAGAGTCTTTCTGAGACAAGTTTTATAGGAAGAAGACGCCATCCTGTACGATAAGACAGCTTCCTCTTTTAACCACACAAACAAAATCTAACTTTTTACAACCATTGACATCACGTATACGGCGGCGTGCAGTGTGGGATGGTAGCAGCTACACTCAGTAACGATGGCGTGCGAGTCAGCATTTGACACATGACATTTTACAGAGAGGCTTATTTAACGCCGACTTTACTTCCCTCCATTATATTGGTTTGAAATATTCATGGCAGCTGCAGAACATAGTTTGTGTTTTTAGCGTCGAGGCAAGTTTGAACTTACATGCAGAAGAGTGAGGGCTGATGGGAGGATGTCTGAAAGGGCGCGGCGTGAAAATCATCTTCAATGTAACCCGGCGCTCGTCACACGCCGGCTGTGACGGCCTTCACCTCCTCGCTCACATTAACCACACAGACGTTATACTCGTCGTCCTCCTTTCATCTCATCTCTTCGCTCTAATTGCTCTCAGAGAAAATCTCTCCACCTGCTCTCTTTAGCTTCTCTTTTATTCCGCTTCTCGAGTCGTCTGCCTCACAAGATCCAGCTCGCACAAACAACGTCTGCCGCTCCGTTCGCCGCAGCACTCCACGGTGTCGGACGCACAGAATGCTGAGTGGTCTCGGTGTCACACTCTCCGTGTCTCAGCAGATCAGCTGTTGGAGGTTTTAACCATCCACACTCCTCACTCATGCAGAGCACACGGACGGCTGCTGTGTGAATGTTAAAGGTCACAGCTTGGATTTGCAGCTCGCAGCCTGAGCAGTGACAGTCCTGCTAAAAGTCACCCAGAATGCATCAGTGTGGCATCATCTCTATGGAGAAGTGAGAGGTCATGGCTCTGAATGCCTGCAGCAGGAGACACACGTCCAACTCCTTTATCACCACATCAGCAGAACTTCTCCTGTTCAAATGACCCTGATGTGTTATTAAAGAAGGACCAATCAGAGAGCTGCTCGCTTCCTCTGTGATCAGTCAGCCAATCAGAGAGCTGCTCTCTTCCTGTGTGATCAATCAGCCAATCAGAGAGCTGCTCTCTTCCTCTGTGATCAATCAGCCAATCAGAGAGCTGCTCTCTTCCTCTGTGATCAGTCAGCCAATCAGAGAGCTGCTCTCTTCCTGTGTGATCAATCAGCCAATCAGGGAGCTGCTCTCTTCCTCTGTGATCAATCAGCCAATCAGAGAGCTGCTCTCTTCCTCTGTGATCATGAAGGAAACCTGCTGTGTTGAAGCTTCTCTGACAACAATGCAGCAGCCAGTATGTCCTCCTTCTAACTTTAGATTCTGCTCCTGAATGCTCTGGATCTGATTGGACCAGAGAAGGTAGGCGGGGCTTTGAAGGCCGTTTTGGACGCCCCTGGGTTTGCCAGATATGAGAGCAGTTATCAGGTGAACAGGTGTTGCAGCGATGGAAGCGGGCAGTGGAACTGCTTCAGATAGAAGTGATTGTACCCGAGCTAAAAAGCCTCTGCATGTTTCTAATAAGCTCCAGCAGCAGAAAGCTGCTCAAACTAGGATCAATGTTGGAGATGCTGCAGAGAGACTGGACGACAAACCAGCCAGCAGCCGGGCCATGAGGATCAAACACAGGGAGATGCTCTCACGACCCCTGAGGGGGAGATAATGACTCAGCAAAAAGCACTGCAGAGAGTGATGTAAGCTCCTCCCACCTGGGGTTAATCACATCCAATCAGCGACACACACACCTGAGCGCAGTGACTTCTCTCAGCGAGCAGAGGGCCAGCGCTCATGAGCACGTCAAGTCAGTGAAAAGCTACATGTTCAAAAAGATCCACCGGAGGCGAGGCTGTTTTATAAACCTCCTACTGAACTCGTAGTTCGTCCTGATTGGACAGAATGCAATATGAGGACAGATGTGAGTCCCTGTACCGAGTCAAAACCTACAGTGTGCATCAAAACAGCCCCCTGTCCTGTTTCCCACAATGCACAGCGGCAGGTCCAACCAGACCCGACCACACGATGAAGCCTCCAGTTGTCTCCGTCTCTAAATGAATCCGTGGTCAGGAGAAGCAGCCTGCAGGTCACAGCACAGACGGCTGAGAGAGAACAAAGAGAGAGGCTCCCTGCATCATCACAGGTCCCAGCATCCTCTCTGCCAAACATCTGATGAGCCTCCAGCTGTCGGACTGTGGACAGGATGTCCTTCTTCTTCTTCACATGGCTCCATCAGGAGCCATGATGGCCTTTGTTTCCTGCAGTGTGGCTGGTTTAAGGATCACCTGATCTCTATAAGAGGTCTGCAAGCTGCTGAATGTTTCTGACACTCAAAGCCAGCCAACAGGAAGAAGAAGGTCCAACAGTCATCACAGACTGTTTACTGTGACACGGACCGCTTCACTGAAACAGTAGTGACAGAAGAGAGGAAATGTGAAAACCTTGTCCAGCTGAAAGGGGCAGAAACCCCAAAGGGGGTCTGTGATTCCCCCCCCCCACCTTGATTGAAACACGCTGTCTCTCTCCCACAGACACAGAGCAGTCCTGCATGAAGCCCATCTCTCTGCCCTGTGCTCCTCGCGGCCCCCCGGGGCTCCTGCTCAGCGGAGGAGCTCTCAGCCATAAAAAGGTAAAGGAGCCATTACGGGCTCCTCGGGGAGGCATCGCAACCAAATGACCTGGAACACTTTTAAAGAAGAGTCTCAGCTGACTGTCTGACAGCTGCTGTTCAACCAATCTGTCACCACCAGGGGCAGATGGTCCAAACACCACCGTGTGTGTGTGTGTGTGTGTGTGTGTGTGTGTGTGTGTGTGTGTGTGTGTGTGTGGAGG